>NW_012116433.1:646248-691437 GCF_000951035.1 Colobus angolensis palliatus
GCAGAGGACCCGAGGAGGGTGGGGGCCGGGCCGGCGGGGTCTGTCGGGCCAATGCGCCGCCGTCGGTCTGTGCGTCCGGATTCGTGCCGGCAACTCCGGGCAGCCTTGCGACCGCTGCTCGGTTTGCTGGTGATTTTTCCGAAGTTTTACAAAATAAAGAGGGTGAAGTGCCTTCGCGGGGCGGCATGGGCATGCAGGCGGCAGGGCCTGTGGGAGCCGGCGTCTCGGCCAGCGAGTCTGGGGCCAGGACGGCGGGGGTGAGACGGAGAAGCCTAACTTGCCCGTGGGGCTGCGGTGCGCTGCCCCCGAGGCCCCAGAGCGGGCGACCGCACCCCGATCCCGGAGAGTCCTGAGCGCTCGAGGCGCCGGCCACACCGAAGCCTCTGCTCCGCGGCCCAGAGGAGGGCCTGGCCAAGCCGAGAGCAGAGCGGGCAAGCAGAAGGCAGTGTGGGGACGAGGCCTGCATTGGGCTGCTGGGGCCCTGCCGCCCTGCCTGGCCGGGGTGGGGCGGGTGGAGGCCGAGAGCCGGCGGGCCGCGGCCTTGAGTGGGTGGCATCCTGGTTCTCTGAGGCTCCAAAAGGCCGTGAGGGACTGCAGGGGTACAGATCCCTCGGTCAGCGCCCTTGGCCGACACACACCAGCCGTGTTTTCCTGTCACACTGGGGGTTCCTTTCCTCTGAGTGGAACTGTGGGGCCCTGGAAGTTTGCTCGTCCTGGCAAGTTTGACATGACGGGGATGCAGTCATCCAACCTGCAGGCGGAGGCCCGCAGGCACTTGCTCCTGTCCTTTCGCCCACCTGGACCCTCCCCCAGGGGGCCCCATCCTGAGATTCTGAGGGGACCCGCAGCGTGGCTGGCAGGGCCGACGTCTGCGCAGTTGCATCTGTGCCCTGCTTGGTCCTCCAGCAGCCGAGCCAGACACATGTTTTATGTCGTGTGGGAGACAAACAATGACTGCGGACTTCAATCCCGCATGTTCGCTTTGCCTAAGATTCGCTGGGGTCTGTGTCCTGAGGGGAAAGGCAGCTTTCCTTCTGTCCTAATGAAACACTTGCATGTAACAGACGTTCAGACCCTGAAAGAGGTGGACCCAGGGGAAAGGACGGTAAAGGTACATGCTCTGAAAACCGATTTTTTCCGCCTTCTCTAGGGAGGTTCCAGCTGCCATGCCTAAGATCATCTAAACCAGCAGGTACAGACAGGGTCATTTTGGCGTCCAGAGGGGAAGTAATGCGTGGCTCTCGGAGGGTCCTGCTGGGGCATCAGGCAGATCGGCAGCGGCCCCTCCTCACAGTCCCCCGCTCTCCGGAGGAGCACGGCTGTCATTTCCACTATCCTGGGGATGCATGTGATAGGGCCGTGCCTGATTGGGAAAAGCCTGTGAAGTTCTTTTGAGGTGGGAGTGGGAGGGCCACAGGCCTGGATAGAAACCTGAGTTGGTATCGCTAGCATTCCTGCCAGGGCTAGTGATCTGCATTCAGTAACCTCATCAGGCGTACTGTTCTGTAAAGGCAAGGCGAGATGGGCTTGTGCAGATGAGAGCAGGTCCCTCTGTTTGGCCCAAGAATCTCTGTTTTTTTTCTCTAGCTTGCCGTCTGTAACTGGAAATGACCCCGGCTTAGTTCAGGGAGTACCTCAGTCTGAGTGCAAACACCAGCTGGTAACAGGGGAGCCTGGCCCCAGCACAGTCCAGTCCTCACCCAGAGGCCCACGCTGGGATTTTCCTGGTCTGCAAACTTTAGAAGGCTGAGGTGGGTGAGAGGAGGAGCTGGGAATCTTCTGGGTGGCCACTTAACAAAAAAGTCATTTGGCTCTGGTAGGGCCATTCCAGGGTCTGTCCATTGTGAAAAGTGCCCTAGGGTTTAGAATCTGGCCTGGTGATTATTAACATTAATGAAAGTTGCTGCCATTTATTAAGTACCTGCTATGTGCCAGACACAAGGTTTTGCAAAATTACTATTATTTCCCCATTTTTCATTTGAGGAAACTAAGTTTGGGGGTAGGGTAAATGATTTGCCAAGATCATAAATCTAGTTAATGGCAGAGCAGAGCTTGAAGCCCAGGTCTCTCTGGTTCCAAAGTCACTACTCCTTCCTCGGGGCCACTTTCTTCCAATTAAGAACAGACACACATGTGGTAGCTGGAAATCCAGAACTGTCGTGAATAAAGACTCTTATTAGTAGATCCAAGAGATATTTATAACCCCTTTAGACTCTAGACTTCAGAAAATGCTGGTCTGGTAAACAGGTTACTCTTCCTTCTCTCTAGCACTCAAGGGTTTAACTCCTACACAAAGGACTAATTTCTTATTAAGTACGAATCTTTCAACTAGCAAACATCAAAGAGAGAAACCATTGATGAGGCTGTAGAAAAACAGGTACTACTGTAATGTTGCTGCTGGGAGAGTAAACTGCTACAACTTTGGAGGGCATTTTTGGAAACACTTGTCAAAATTATAAATGCCCATGCCATCTGACCTAGTGATTCCATTTTTAGGAATTGAACTTGCTGTTATACTTGGTTCAGAATTCAGTATATGTTATACTTGCATATGGGCACAAAGATATACGTACATTATAGCACTGTTCAACTGTTCAACCGTTGAAGAACAACTTAGTTCGAACTGTGAAAGAACAACTTACATGCTTATCAGAGGGGACTTGTTAAGTGTCTTATGGTACTTCCAGAGAGTCAAATAGTGGCCTATTCATTCATAGAAAAAGAATTAGTAAGTTTACTATATAACTGATATGGAATGATTTCCAAGATATATGACTAAGTGGGAAAAAAAAACATGCCTAGAGTGTTTATAATAAGCTGCTGCTCATGTTATACAAGAGGAAGAAGGAGAGTCGTAGGGTATTTGCTTGTCTATATATAACTATAGACACAAAACCTAATCATACCTGTTGCCTCCAGGAAAAGTGGCCTGTAAACCCTTTTGTACCTTTTGAATTCTGAACCATGGGAATACATTAACTATTTCAAAATTCTCTTTATCTGTCCTGTGCCTGATATGTTCCGTCAAACACTTCTCCAGCTTAACAGTGCGGGGTGACATACCCCACCCCCTTCAGGTTGCTTGAGAGGTTCACTTTGGATTAAAAGCCAAAGGGCTGTGAGACTGCACAGTGCCCATAGTATCTGGGCCATCCAGTATTCCTTTGAAATATGCAGAGTTGTACTGGAAAGCTGGGGAGAGGTGTCTTTGGACAGCAGGCTCTCTGAGCTGGGTAGGCAACTTATCATCATACAGCCTTGAAAACAATCCGCAGAAATAGAAACCACCCCTCTGTCTATTGCCCTAATGTTCTCTTGTACGGGATAAAGTGTCAGCGACTGTATAGCATTGGGTAAAGGAGCAAGAGGAACACTGTGACTGGACATCAGAGAGGGCAAAAGATATGTAGGAGGGCTATTTCTGGTGTTGCATTTGGACCTCAAAAAGGAGAAGAGAGAGATGCTTGAAAAAAAAAAAAGGTTTGACATTATCCTAGGGTCTAGGGCTGTATTGCCCCAGAGAAAGAAGGAAGATTTTATTGGTGCAGTTGGCACTGCATCAATCAGTGTGTTCTACATGCCCCTTTGAGCAATTCGTATCAGCACAGATGCCAGGCTCAGTTCCTCCTACTTCCAAGCACCCGTTTCTGCTGATCCCTCAGCCTGGAAGCCAATGGATACACAAAGGGGATGGGGGAGGTGTTAGATACTGCCTTTCTTTTGGGGATGGGTGATGGGACAGGCTGTTGAATAGCAGAAGCAATGGACTTGCTTCCAGCCACAAAAGATGGGTCCTCCAATGCCATTAGGTGGAAAGCCTTCATTGGGAGCTTTCTATGTTTCAGTCACTCTGCTAAGCCTACACTATTTCACTGAATCTCTTTATCTCAGGTATATGTGAGAGCCCAGGCTGTTTGGTATCAAGCAGCATGTCTTTCTGCTCTCCCTTCACTGACTTTTCCATTCTCTACGCAGTAAGCTGCAACACAGGCACAACTGCATCACATGGGTGCTTACAGACCTGGTTTTGGGTTATAACAGCATGTGGCTGAGCATTGCATGCTTTGATGGAAGTTTAAATTTCTGCAGTATGGATAGATTTGTACAAGGCACAGTTCAGAAACAAAGCAGTCAGTGTTCTGGGTTTGGATTTCCATTTCTCTTATTTCTGTTTCTGTGTGTGCATTAGGGCTGGGGCTGAGTAGACTGTGCATGTGATGTTCCGAGGGAAAGGAGGAGGAGGAGGAGGAGGAGGAAGGGGAGGAGGATCAAGGAGAGGGGGAGGGGTAAGGGGAGGGGGAGGAGGAGGAGTTGAGGGGGCGGGGCTTGTCATTGCTTTGGTCCAGACACCAGTGGTGTGGAAGGCTGTGAAGATGAGCTTGTGAGGCCCTGTGTCTGCACCCAAGGAGAAAGGTCAGCAAGGTGGCCACTAAGCCCCAAGTCTGTGCTGTGAGTCTGTCTGTTGTTTGGAAAAAAAACAGCCTGAGAACTGAGAGTCTCTCTCATTGCAAACCTCCTCCCTCTCATTAGCCAGGGCTCACCTCTGACTCCGTTTCCACTTCAAAAGGAAACAGCTCTAATTTTCTCCAAATACATTCTGGAACTCTAAAGGCAGCTGCTTTTTCTTGTGCTGCGGTTGCCCACAGTGGTGGGAGCAAGAAGCTAGGTTGGGCTCTCAGGTAGGGCTGCCAGAACCCAGCAAGGAGAGGTAAAGTCAGGGAGCCCTACTAGTCAAAAAAAAAAAAAAAAAAAATCACCTTAGGCCAAAAAAAAAACAAAAAGATGTTTAGGTAGTATACGAGTAGCTGAGGACCAGTTTAACCACATCGGATTCAGAAACTGTCTGTTGTCAAAGCCCTGAGAACACAGAGGGATGAGCAAGGCATGGCCCCCAGGCTCAGGTTGCCCATGGGCAGTGCGGGAGAGCAACGTTCACATCACCAGCAGGACTCTGCAGACTAAAGAAGCAGACACTAAGTAGAGGAGCAAGTGACATGCTGTCAGGTGCACAGGGCTAAAGTGAAGCAGCACTGGCCCAAGGAACTCTGATAAATTAAGTCGGTCTTGGAGAAGGTGATTTTTGAACTAGGCCTTAAAGATAAAGTAGTGATTTTGGTATATAAGCAGGGTGGAACTCAGACAACAGGTTGGGCAAAGACACAGGGTTACAGTAGAATACAGAGTGTTTTAAAAAGCCTTAGTAATTCATCATTTACCCAATTTCTGCCACAGACATAATACATGTCATTTTTAATTACTTGTAGCATGAAACGTTTACATCCCCATAAAATAGTCAACTATGATTTTTCATGTGTGTGGTAAAATCAACAGGTATTGACAACAGACATGTGAAATCAACATTTCTGTTGTATTTCAATATCCAGCTACTGTGTCACTATGTCTATTTCAGTGGGAAAGTGGCAGAGCACTGGAGTAAGAGTGCTGGTGATGAGGATTTGAGTTCTGCCTCAGCATTTTATTTGTTTATTCACTCATTCATCTACTCCTGCATTCCACAAATATGATCTTTGTGCCTGGACCAAGTGGAGGGCTGATTACGGAGAAAGAAAAGGAAAAGCATGGTCTCTATACCCTCCCGGGACTCACAATACGTGGAAGAGATCACAGAAGAAGGTGGTAACCATCATAAAAGCAGGGATAAGGGGCTGTGGGAAAACCTAGTATGTGCTCAGTAAATAGTGGTGGCTAAAATGAATAAACAGCATAATAAGCAGTAGCACATACCACCAAGAAAATGAATCAGAAGACAAAAAAATATTCTCTGGATTTGGCCAGTGGGTCTCAAAAACTTGTTTATGTCATAAAACCCATGGAAACTGTGGGACTCTTTGGAGAATACCATGAATTATTCATATATTAAAATAAAAATAGGCCAGGCATGGTGGCCTACGCCTGTAATCCCAGCACTTTGGGAGGCCGAGGCAGGCGGATTGCCTGAGGTCAGGAGTTCGAGACCAGTTTGGCCAACATGGTGAAACCCCATCTCTACTAAAAATACAAAAAAATTAGCTGGGCGTGGTGGCGGGCATCTGTAATCCCAGCTACTCGGGAGGCTGAGGCAGGAGAATGGCGTGAACCCGGGAGGTGGAGCTTGCAGTGAGTAGAGATCATGCTACTGCACTCCAGCCTGGGCAACAGAGTGAGACACCATCAAAAATAAATAAATAAATAAAAATAACTGAAAATAAAATTTTGAGTTAAATCGAAGAACGCAGGTACCAAGTGTTAAGAAAACTTTATGAAACAAAAGCTTTACATTGAGAATATTCTATCAGCTTATTTATTGTCTGTGAATTGGGGAAAGACTACCAGGATTCTATTTTAATGCAAGAAACCCTCAGTCCAGCTGGTAGAACACCAGGGCTCCACAGAAGCACAGTTTGGGCAGTCAGAAGGTTGTTGATGACTTATCAAGGACAATGTCAGTGGAGTAGTGAGGCCAGAAGCTAGAGAGGGCTGGGGCTGAAAAGTGAGGATTTCATTGTTAAGATGTCAGCAAGTGTTTACTGAATGTCACTGGAGATACAATGTTGGAGGCGGGGGATAGGAGGAGACAGTCAAAATCCCTACCCTCATAAAGCTTGAAGTCATTCAGGGGAAACAAATTTGTCACAAAACAAATATAAAGTAACACTGTGATAAAAGCTATAAAGTAGGGGTGCATGGTATTATAAGAGTGTTTATTAGAAGGCCTGGGGCCATTCAGGAAGGAGCTGGAAGTCATCCTGAGAAAGTGATGATTGAGCTAAAACCTGAAGAATAAGTAGGCGCTAAGGAGGTGAGGTGAGTTTGGGAGATGGGAGAGGATATTCCTGGAATGGGCAGAGAACATGGCTAGAAAGAATATGGCATTTTGAGGCCAGTAGAATTAGGGTTCAGAGAATGAGAGGGGAAATCATACAACATGAGTGGAAGAGGTAGGAAAGGGTTAAACATACCTCATCTCAACAGCCACATTAAGGATTTTGAGGTTGATTCTAAAGCAAGGGGTAGTCACTGAAGTACCTGAGCAGTAGGATGACAGTCAGATTTTCTATTTCAAAAAGGCCACTTTGGCTGTATAATTGAACAGTTTATTTGAGGTGGTCACGAGAAGATCTAGGGAAACCTGTTAGGAGACTCCTGATGTAGTCCAGGCAAAAAGTGGCAGTTGTTTAGACTGGAAAGTTTGTAGTGGAGATGGAGAGACATAGATGTGAGAAGTTTGAGATGGTAAAATGGAGAGGAAGTGAGGGTTTGGATGTGAGAGTTGGGAGAGAGAAGGGTGTGGAGGATGAGTACCGGACTTCCAGCTTTGTACCAGTGGATGGTGATGCCATTTCCTAAGACAGGAAACAGTGGTAAAGAACCAGGTTTGGGGCAAACATCATGAGTGAGTCTCGGTCAGGAGACTTTGAACCATCGGAGTGGATGGGTCAAGGGGACAGGTGGATATACAGGCAGGAGTTTAGAGGAGAGGTCCAGGCAGGAGCTATGCCTCTGTTAGTCATCAACATCTAGGGGTAATTGAAACCATGGCATGAATGAGAATGCCTAGGGAGACAGGGTGGGCTTAGAAGAGAAGGCTTGGAATTAAACCTCAAGTAGAAGAGGATGGTCCTGAAAAGGAGACAGAGAAGGATGAACCAGAGAGATCAAAGAAAAACCAAGGGGAGAAATGTCATGAAAGCCAAGGGCAGAGCATTTCCTAAAGAAGAGAAGAGAAAGCATAGGTGCTGCTGAGGAGCCAATTAAGATGAGGACCTAAAAAGGTCCACTGGCTGTAGGAAAAGAGATCGTAGGTGGTTTAAGCAAGAGGTCAGTGATGTGGAGATCAAAAGCCAGATGTAATTGGTGGAGGAGAAAATGGAAGATGAGAAATGGAGACTGCACATATAAATAAGTCTTTCCAGAGGTTCGCTGTGAAAGTCAGAGAGAAAGAGGGTGATTTTGTTCTGTTTTAATGACAGAATTGAGGACCTTTAAAAGCCAGTGTATTCTCTAGCAAGCAGACTCAAAAAAAGAAGGGGGAAAAAAAAGCCAGTGTAGATACCGTAGCTAACATCATACTCAATGATGAAAAACTGAAAGCTTTTCCTCTAAGATCAAGAACAAGACCTGGAAGAAATTAAAGAAGACATAAACAAATGGAAAAAACATCCTGTGTTCATAGATTGAAAGATTTAGTATTCTTATAATGTCCATACTATCCAAAGTAATCTACAGATACAATGCCATCCCTATCAAAATCCCGATGGCATTTTTAATAGAAATAAAAAGCACTCAAATTCATATGGAACCACAAAAGACCCCAAATAGTCAAAATCTTGAAAAAGAAGGAAAAGCTAGAGACATCACACTGCCTGATTTCAAAATATATTATAAAACTACAGTAATTAAAATGGTATGGTACTGGTATAAAGACAGACATATAGATTAATGGAACAGAATAAAGAGTTCACAGATAAATCCACATATAATACAGTCAACTGATCTTTGACAAGAGTGCCAAGAGTACACAAAGTGGAAAGGATAGTCTCTTTACAAATAGTGTTAGCAAAAGTGGATATCCCCATACAAAAGAATAAAATTGGACCCCTATCTTACATCATACACAAAAAATCAATTCAAAATGGATTAAAAACTTAAACATAAGAACTGAAATTGCAAAACTTCCAGAAGAAAACATGGGGGAAAGCTTCATGACATTAGCCTTGGTAATGATTTCATGGCTATGAAAAGCACAGGCCACAAAAGCAAAAATGGACATGTGGGATTACATCAACTATAAAAGCTTTTGTACAGAAAAAAAAAATTAATAGAGTGAAAAGGCAACCTATGGAATGGGAGGAAATATTTGCAAACTGTACATCTGATGAGGGGTTAATTTCCAAAATATATAAGGAACTCATAAAATTCAATAGCAAAACACAAGCCATTTTTTAAATGGGCTGAAGACTGATAGATATTTCTTCAAAGAAGACATACAAATGGCCAACAGCATATGAAAAGATTCCCCAAATCACTAATTTTCAGAGAAAGGTAAATCAAAACCACAATGAGATATTATCTTACACCTGTTGGGATGGCAATTATCAAAGTATAAAACAATAAGAATTGGTGAGGATGTGGAGAAACTGAAACTCTTGTGCACTGTTGGTGGGGGGCAGGGGTGTAAAATGGTGCAGCCACTATGGACAGCAATATGGAGGTTTCTCAAAAAATTAAATAATATTATACTAAGTGAAATAAGCCAATCACAGAAAGACAAATACTGTATCATTCCGCTTACATGAGGTAGCTAAAATAGTCACTCACAGAAACAGAGAGTAGACTGGTGATTGCCCAGGGCTAGGGAGAAGGGGGAGTTGGTAATCAATGAGTATAAAATTCCAGTTATGTGAGGGATCTGCTGTACAACATTGTGCTTATGGATAATACTGTATTGTGCACTTCAAAATCTGTTAAGAGAGTAGATCTCATGTTAAGTATTCTTACTATAACTTTTTGAAAAGCCAATGGAAAGAGCACAGTATAATGGAAAAGTTATTATAGATGAAAGGAAAGTTAATTCATAGTGTAAGGTTCCTGAGAAACTGGGTGGACAGCATCAAACTGCAGTGGAGGGACTGATTTTAGGAGGAAGAGGGACCACTCTCCTGGGGTAACTGGAGAGAAGCATAGGATAAGGGCAGGTGTCAATAGGTGTGTATATGGTGGGGGGAAGGCAAGAGTGTTACCATCTGATGTAAAGAAGGAAGTTGAAAGGTGAATATATGGGAAGGCAGGATGGAGGAAGAAGTTTATTTTAGAGTGCATATGATGAGCACTAGGAGAAAGATTCGGTGAAGAGAGAAAGGGTGAGGACAGCAGACAAAGATGATAATATTGGAGCACTTATTAATTGTGTGATATTGAGCCCATTTTCTTACCTGAAAAACAGGAATAAGCATGATACCTAACCCACAAAGTTGTAGGTGGTACATAGAAAGTGATTAACAAAGGTATGCTGTTGTTTTAACTTTTATCTTCACTGTCAGTGACTAGCACAGTGCTGACCACATGATTGATGTTAATATAAAGTATTCACCAATTCTCCCAGGTGGGTAATCCCTCAGAAGTGGAAGGACATCTCTGTATCTACCACCTGTCTTACTTCCCATCTCTGAAGCACCAGTCTCTTTTTTCTCTAAGCACTTGGGAGCCTTTCCACAACTCAGTGCTGAAGGATTTGTATGTGGTGCTAAGCCAGGGTAGATTCTATTAGGGGATTTAATCATATAGGCAGGGCACTAAGCCAGGGCAAAGGGAGAAGAGGTTTACGTAATTTAAGAGCTCAGTCTCTTCTGACCTTGCTTATATACAGAAGACTTTGGAACTCATTCCTCCAATCCTTTCATAATGTCTACAGAAGCCAGCTTTGCACCAGGCCTGCACCCGGAACCAAGACACACAGATGAAGAGGAATGGTTCCAACCCTCATGATATTAATCTGATAAGATAAATGTTGCCATGACTGTATTAGAAAGTGCTGGGAGTGCAGGAGAAATCACGTAGCTGTGCCCAGACCAAGCAAGGAAGGCTCCTCAGAGAAGGTAGTGTTTGAGCTGGAACATGAAATGAACATCTTTACAGAGAAGCAGGAAAATGACCTTTCCGGGCAGAGGGAGAGCCAAGAGGCTTCAAGAGATGGCAAGGGGAACTGGGAGCTGTCCATATTCAGTGATGTCAGAACATGAAATGGCAGCTTATGGTGATGAGAGGCTAAACAGCAGCCTGGTGTACTGTCTGCTGGGCTAAGGACCCTGACTTGACCTTGTAGATATGGAACCACTGTAGACTTTTTAACAGGCATAACACCTGCTTTACATGTTAGAAAGATCACTCTAGGCTGGGTGCCGTGGCTCATGCCTGTAATCCCAATTCTTTGGAAGGCCAAGGCAGGCAGATCACTTGAGCCCAGGAGTTTGAGACTGGCCTGGCCAACATGGTAAAACCCCATCTCTACTAAAAATACAAAAATCAGCTGGGTGTGGTGGTGGGCGCCTGTAATCCCAGCTGCTCGGGAGGCTGAGGCACAAGAATTGCTTGAAATCAGGAGGCGGAGGTTGCAATGAGTGGAGATCATGCCACTGCACTCCAGCCTGGGCTACAGAGCAAGACTCTGTCTCAAAAAAAAAAAAAAAAAAAAGTCACTCTAAAGAATTCTTCCACTCGAGTGGTCAGTGAAGAATAGTTTGAGTGTAGAAGTGGGGTAGAATGGGGATAGAGGATGGGTTTATAACCAAGATTCACTATAATTGGGGGCAGAATGATGGTCAGGAGACTGTGAGGGTGGTCCAGGTGAGGGTTGACCAGAAACAGTTTCAGTGATAAGGGTCCAAGGTGGGGCCACGGTAGTGGGTAAGTGAAATGAAAGGAAACACCACTGGCATTAAGGAGATTTTAAAAATTCTCAGTGAGTGAAGAAGAGTCAGCAGTGGGATCGGAGTTAGAGTGAACAATAATCACATGGTACAGGCCTCAAAGGAACGAGGATTTTTGCAAGATAATGGAAATAGAATACTCTAATTCAGGAAATCAGAACTGATTCATGAAAAATTTGAACTGTTGCTTCTTATTTCCCAGGTGAAGCAACCACCACAAAACAGATAGGGCATATTTCCAAGATGCCAGGCCACTGAGAACTGCTCGAGGACCACATACAACCTTACAGAGGGGTGCCCATGGATTCAATGTCTCCGAACTTAGCTGAGTCCTCATGGTGACTCCACAATCCATGATGATGTCTTTGGTGGGGTCCCTTTCCCAGGCCCCTCAGAGGACCGTTCCGCACCGCTTTGCTGAGGTCTTGCTGACACTGAGGATAGGCTCTCACTGTAGCAAAGGAATTAGGCGAGCAGCACCCTTTATCCCAGGTGCTGGTAGTTCACCACCAGCCTTCTCTTAGTAGATGTGTCTCATTGTTGCCTCATTTTCCTTTTGGGCATCTACTCTAGGCCCAATACTGTGCTGAGCACACTGGAGGATTCAGCAAAATACTAGACGTGATCCATGCCCTCAAAGATCTCAGTCTTACCAGAAAAGCCAGACTGTCCATCTGGAACAGCAGAATGCAGTAATGCCTTGTGTAGTTTAAGGGTTAGGATTGAGTACAGACAGTCAGGAAAGAAGGTAAATGTATCGTAACTATCTAGTCAAGAGGTAATGAGGAGCCAAATTGAGACGATGGTATTTTTGTCTAAATATAGAAAATGTCTATAGAAGAAAACACAAGCTCTAGAAACACTTAAGAGAGAAAATGTGTAGGACCTGGAGATTGGTTGGATGTGAGGGGAGAGAAAGAGGGGCTAGTCTAGGACTTGTAACTCACAAGTTACGGGGCTTGAGGACGGGATGGATGGTGGTGCCATTAATTAAACAGTAGAAATACAGGAGGAAAAGCCCTCTGGGGGAAAGAGCAGATAAATGCTAGGATCTGTTTTAGACCATTTGAATTGGAGGTTCCTTTGGGATATCTTAAGAATACAACGTCTAGGAGTCGATTGGCAGTGCAGTTCTGAAATTCAAGGAAGGTTGAACCCAGAGATCCAGCTTTGGGAATCATCCATAAGCAGGTGAGTGCCTAAGGCAGGAATGATGAGGCAAGGACAGAAATCTGTGGAAGCTAATGGTTATGGGGGAAGTGTGGAGTCAGGAGTCAGGGAGGGAACAGGCAGTAAGGCATAAATTAAACTAGGAGAAGTAGTGTCATGAATGGTTGAAGAGGAGAAAAGTTAGGGATAACAAGTTTCCAATAGGAGTGTCTAGTCAGCAGAAGAGTGTTTGGGAGGTCACTGAAGACCTTTTTCAGAAGCAGTTTCAGAATAGCGAGTAGGAGGAGTTGGAAGCCAGATTTTTGGGAGTTTAGAATAAACAAATTGCAAGGAAGTAGAGACAGCAAGTTTACGCAAACATTAGAGAAATTTTGCTGTGATTAGGACAGAGAACTGCAGCAAAAGCTGTATAATTGCTGTGAAGGTGTGGACACAGCAAGTATAGACTTTTATTCCTAGTAGCTTTTTGGGAAGGAAAAGAGAGATAGTTGGGATAGTAGCTATGGGTGGGATGTGAGGAGAAGCAATGGGTTGTTTTTTAAGAGTAGAAGAAGCGTGACCATGTCCTTGGAATGAAAGGTAGAGTGGAGACGGGGAGAGGGGAAAACACAGGCAGAGGGAGTACTAAGTGGAGCATGGCCTGAAAGGAGGAAGAGAAGCAGGATTAGATCACAAATGGGAGGCTGCACTGAGCAGCAGAAGGAATCTTTCGGCCTTTAGACATGGAATGGAGAGAATGAGTTGGGGTAATCCTGGATATTTCAGATTAGGCTGGAGATGGGGGTAGGAAGCTTAAATCATTTACCCCTGATGGCATCAGTGCCCTCCATGATGTAGACAAGATTGTTTGCTAAGAGTGAAGAGGATTGGCTGGGTTCGGTGACTCATGCCTAAAACCCCAGCACTTTAGGAGGCCCAGGTAGGTGGATCTCTTGAGCCCAGGAGTTCGAGACCAGCCTGGCCAACATGGTGAAACCCTGTCTCTACTAAAGATACAAAAATTAGCCAGGCGTGGTGGCACATGCCTGTAATTCCAGCTACTTGGGAGGCTGAGGCAGGAGAATTACTTGAGCCAAGGAGGTGGAGGTTGCATTGAGCCGAGATTGCGCAACTGCACTCCAGTCTGAGCGACAAAGCGAGACTCTTGTCTCAAAACAAAACAAAACGAAAAAACAGTGAAGAGGATGGGGATCAGGTAGAGGTGTGAAAAGAATAAAGGTTTAGAATAGTCCCTAAGGGAAATGGAAGTATCGTGAGCTAAAGGATTCAAGTGTTTGAGCCTAGGCAACTGAACGATGATGATTGCATTGACAGAAATGGGAATTGTTTTGGGGAAGATGCTAAGGATGTTTTTGAAGCTGTTAAGTTCAGGCAATGGCAGAAAATCCATAGGAACAAGTCCTACACATGTTGAGAATATCTCAAGGGTATATTAAAAGCCAGCATCCTCTCCAGCTTCCAGATTCTGCTAACAGAACTGTGTAGCTGGCTGCTAGGCAGAATCTGGTGGTGACTTCCTCATACAGAGGAGGCGGTAAAACCAATGAGACGTTTAGGAACATGCTATGGGAGAGTCTCTAAGCACAAAGTCATATAGGCTTATCAATGTTGATATTATGATTGGATTCCTGATGCCTTGTTAGTTGAAAAGGTCATATGGGGTAAAGTAGGCTGGACAAGAACTCTTCTGGTACCTTTTTTTTTCCTTTCTGTCTCTTAGCAAAGCCCTGCTCAGAGAACATGCTGAGAAAAACAACAGAAAGAAGAAAAGAGCGAGCCCCACCCCTACTCCATCACCCTTTCTCTCTGCCCCAGCTTTATGTCTGCTCATACTTCTAGCATACTTCATACCTTCTCTTAGCTGGCAAATTTGAGTAGAGGTGAAGGGCACAGAGCTTCTTTGTCCACACATACACAAAAAGCAGGTCCTCCCTAGACCATTTCCTTCCTCCACTCACTAGCTGCTTCATTAGTGTTCCTATCCTTCTGTTCCTCCGTCCAGGACTGACTTTTAGCAGGTATGCACTGGTAGGGCCGTGCAGATTGTTAAAATTTTTACGGGCTGTCTCATCAGATGGTAAATAACTACTTCCTGGAGTTCCTTGAATCCTCCACCCCTGGGGCTGCCTCAGTCCCTTCCTTAGGACCCCTAGACTTCCCCACAGTCCAGCAACCAAAGAGATAATGGCTAGCACAGCACGGCGTCCTGGCCCCAGCTCTAGGACTATGTTGGCATTTCTGATTGATCATGATATGCCCTACTAGTTGTTAAATAGTTTTAATAGCACCCCTGCATCCATCCATCAATTTTTCCATTCAGCTACATATCAAGCACTTACTGTGTCTCAGATGCTGGGCCAGGTGCTAGAGATACACTGGTGAATAAGTGTTCACTTGCCTTTGCAGAATGTATCGTGTAGAGTAGGGTTTCTCAATCTTGTCGATGTTGACATTCTGGGCCAACAGTTCTTTGTCATGAGGAGTTTTCTCGTGGACTGTAGAATGTTCAGAAGCATCCCTGGCCTCTGCCCCTAGAGGCAAATAGTTTACCTCCCAGTTTTAACAACCAAAAATGTATTCAGATGTTGCCAATTGTGCCCTTGTGGGGGCAAAATCACCCCCCCACCCCCACCGCATTGAGAGGATAAACAGTATTATCAAACAAATGATCACAAAAATAAAAATACTGTTAAACAATAGAAAGATGCTCTGGAGAAAACAAGCAGGCTACCATGAGCGAGAATGAAGGGAGACTGACTTTAGGTTCAACTATGAAGCAAGGCCACATGGATGAAGTGACACGTAAGCCAAGACCTAAGGGACAAGAAGGAGCCAGTGACATGAGGGACAAAGGACCAAGCATTCCTGGCAAGAGACCATCCCAAGACCAGGAAGAGCTTTGACTGCTTGAAGAACAGAGACAGGTGAGAGAGGAGACTGGAGCGGGTGACAAGGGCCAGATCATGACAGTAAGTACAGCCGGAGGCTCCAGGAACAGCTGATGAGTTGGCGAAGGCAGGAGCAGAGGGGAAGTGTGGGGGCTCCAGCACTGTCTGGTCTTCTCCAACACATCCACCCTTGCTACAAGGGGGTACTTTCTAAAGTCTGCAACTGCTTAAGACCTCTCAAGGTCCGTCTCTTCTTGTATGTCCCACAAGGCCCCCCACAATCTGGCTCAGGAATGTCCTCTTCCCACCCCACTCCTGGCACACCAAGCGACGTTTACTTTTGCAAACCCACCACTCTCTTCTACGCCATGTGCCCACACTCATGCTGCTCCCTAACTCCTAAAAGGAGAAAGCACAAGATTGTTCATGCAATTAAAATAATTCATATCAACTGAAATGTTGCATAATAGGGGATTTGTTTAGCAAACCAGCAGCCATTTAAATGATATAGAAACATATTTTGCATGAAAAAATAGTCATGATATATTAAGTATAAAACAGCACATACACGGTATAATCCTGGTAAGGGTATGTGCATTTTGTGTATATGAGGGTATAACAAAATGTTAGCTATGGTTATCTCCAAGTGGACAGAGTTATACCAAATTTTAGTTTTTATCTTTTATGTAATTTAACATTTTTCTAATACACAAGTATTACTTTTAAGATAAGAAGCAAACAACAAACAGAGCTGCTCTAGGGATCCGGCTGGCAATGTTCACAGAGCGATTGACCTCTGGCTGGTGACCATGACTGCACATTGTAGACACAGCAGTCTTTCTCCAGGAGGACTGCAAGCAAGACGAATTCATTAAGTGCTTTCAGTCCCGAAGATGACAGGAGCCAGGAAAGCATAAAGTCTTGTTACTACGACAGCCGGTAGCCTTGATGTCTGTGTGTTTATTTATTAACTGGACTTTATGTATCCATCCTCCCAGAAGCTCCAGGAGCTTCCCAGCTGACTTTGATACAGATCACATTCTCAAAATAGTACAGTCCATCAGTCAGAATAAAGACAGGGCTGGCTCAACGCAGGATTGAAACTCCAAGAACACTGTCCTAAGAGGCAGAATGAATGTGGGAGAGAATATTGACTGGGGTTTGTGAGGTGTTAGGATAATCGAGTATTGAGTAGCAAACTGGATTTTTGGATCACTTCCTTTAAGCGAATAATGATTGAATGCCTTTTTTTGCATCAGCTATTGAGTATAGCTCTAAACACATTCTTCCCTTTTACCTCACAGCAGTTTTGGGAGGAATTATTCCCATTTTAGAGCTGTTGAAACGGAGACTCAGAGAGAAGGAATTGCTGGTGAATCACAGAGCTTGTGTTTTAACATCGTTTCTGCACTGAACATCCCCCACTCCTCCACTTCCCTACTGAAAGGGTGCTGCTTAACGGCCAGGAATTTTAAAGCTTGGAAAATGTCCTATTGATTTTGGCAGGAAGCAGATACCACATGCTCCTGTTGAATGGATGGATGGATGAATGAACAAAAGAAAGAATGGTTTTAAAAGGTCATATAATCCTATCAAGGCAGGGAGAGGTAATCACGTTAGAAACCTATCTCACAGATAGTTGCTACAAATGAATGTGACAAGGATTCAGTGGTTCTTTCTGTTTCCTACCCAAGATTTATAAGTAGATGCCTGTGATGGGAGTAAACATCAGGAGAGTCTTTTTTCCAGGGCTGCAGAGAATTGGGATCATGCTGGGTATGTGGGTCAGTCAGTCCTGTCACGGTCTGGGGGAGGAGAGGTGCTCACCTGGTTGAGCTGCCATGCACAAGGCTAGATGTGTGCTGTTTTCATTTGCAGATTGCTTACAAGGTCCTTCCCTGTCCTGGCGGTTTGCCGGCCTCACCCATGGTCTAGGGACACAGAGGAGGAGGAGGCCCAAATGGCACAGCTTCTTGGGGCACGTGTGAGGGAAATGCTTTCTTTTTTTATTCAAGATTGTATCAAGTGAAGAGCTGGTTTTCACCAACTTCAGGAATGCTCAGGATTGGTTATTGGGTCAGCAAGTAGACAGTGAGGGAGGCTTCGGTTCACATCTCTTAGCTCCTTAGTCATCCTCCTTGCTGTGCAAGAAAAGGCTTGAATATAACTTCTTCCAGTTCTGCATTAGCCAGCAAGGGGAATGAGGCCATTGTGAACACACACTGTGGCGGCCTAGGAGAGAAATACTTCAGGCGACACGATCATGGTCCTTATCTTGCAGGAGTTCCCAGGGTAGGGGAGGAAATAATTTTCCTTCTGCCTTTCAGAGTTCATAGCTGGGACTGTCTGTAACAAAAGACAGATCAACAGGAGAAAAACAAACAGAAATTTGTTAATGTGTATACTTCATCTCTACATGGGAGATACTTAGGGAAAAAATAAGTAAATCTCAAAGAGATGGCTTAGAATTCAGGCTTAAACATCATCTTCAGCTAAAGGCAAAAGAGAGAAGGGTGTGGGGGAGGCCAGTTATGGGGAGATGACCAGGCAAATTATCAGAATAAAGTCTGTTATGCAGATGTAAGCCTGCTCCATTAATAAGACTTTCTCGTGATTTAGTCATGCTTCTCTTCCTGCTACAGACACCCTTACAAACGGTGATTTCCTTTATAGATGTAAATTTCCCTTACAAAAGGGTCACTTCTACTCTATTTTCAGAACTTCTCCTGTATCTGTTGTTTCTCAAAATAATCAGCTTAAAATCATCCTTATGCCAAAGAGGCATGTTTTGGCATGGCACATTCTGGTCTCCTACAACAGCTTCCTTGGACAGAGAATATGCACTGACTTGAGCATTACAGAGCAGTGCCATTGAAATAATTGTAAAAAACTTGTGAGCAAAGGGGATGCAAAACACCAGACTGGCTAGTTTCTTCTTCTGAAAAATGAAGGCAGCTGGGATGCACTCTACTTTTTCCTACTTTCCTGCTCTAAGAATTTGTAATTCTTTGATCATAAGTCTAATAAGGTTAATCAGAAAAGACCTGAAGATTTAGCTGATTTCTGAGAAAGGGCATGGGAGACTTTGGAGGACTATAAGCTCAGCCTGAGAGGAGAGGGTTTCTGGTGGTAGGTGGTAGCAAGTCCCATTTTACAGATGCAGAAAATGAAGACCAGACCTCCTCCCCAAAATGGCAGAGAAATCCTAATGCCTGGACTTGTGCGATGGGTACAAGACAGCTGCCTTCCCTTGGCTGAGGAGAGTTTCTCTCCTGGAGGACTTAGCTGGGTGTGTGGAGGGGTCTGAATTCCTCCCCTTGAATTCCTCCCACTGCTTCTTTGCCAGTTCCATCCAACTCAGATGGGGAACTGCTTTTAAACGTTATTTCTGAAAGACTACACACACACAAAGAGGAGAGAGACAGCACACGCTCTTTGTATTTTATTTGGGGAATCATAACGACTCTCAGGTGAAACAGAGAGCTGAACCAATCAAGCACTCTTCCCAGGGCTCAAAAGAAACAAGTGTCACAAAACTGGCTGGCAGTACTGCAGAAAATAGATGATGGGAACACCCGTGTGGGTGTGGGTGACCTTGACGAGGGAAACACTAGCCAGTATTTTTATCTGCCCACTTTGTCTCAGGACATTGGTGATGTTGCATCCACTAGCAACAGGCTCTGGTTTATTCTCATGACATCTGGGCAGAAGGGGTGGGAACGACGAGGCAGATAAGAATATACCTATTTTGAGGAGCAGAGAAACTGAGCCATAATTGGGGAGTGAAGCTTGTTTAAAGTCTTGTGGATAGGCTTTGGGGTTCTTCAAATGGAAACAGGTTGCTCAACTTCTCATTCCATGCTCCAGCAGCTCAAATTCTGTACTCTCAAAGATTTCCTATTAAATTTGATTTATTTTCCTTCTGTTACCCTTCCATGGTAGACGAGGTATTGATAGGGTAACCAACTTGTCAAGGACTCTCCCAGTTTTAGGACTAAAAGTTTGAAATCCAGAGAATCCCCTCAGTCCTTGGCAAACCAGGATGGTTGTTCACCCTCGAGGTATGTAACTGCTTCAGAGAAACAGCTGTCGGGGGAGAGCGTTTCTGGAGGTGGTCTTACATGGTCGTTAAGAACATGGGCTCTGGGCAGATGCTAGGGTACAAGTCCCAGCTCTGGCACACATCCCTGTGACCTGGGGCAAATCACTTGACCTCTCTGTGCCTCAGTTGCCTCATCTGTAAAATGGGGATAGTGACAATCTGTACCTCAAGAGGTTGCTGTGTGAATTATATAAATCCATACGTGAAATGCTCTTTTATTTAAAATAGTGCCTGTCTCATAAGAAGAGCTCAGTAATTGTTAGCCATGATTACTTTGTCAGCATCTGCCTGTTGAGGAATCACGAAGATCTCAGAACTGATGGGCTGCCTCCTTAGATTTCATCTCAGTGCCCCCAAATTTAAATGCACTCCACATGTCGTTGCAACCCCCTTCCTTGTCCACCTCTTCCCTTTCTTCCTCACCTTATGGCTGCCGCTGGTGGAGGCTGGTTTGCTCTGTGTCAAAGTGGATGTCACCCCACTTCACTTGTTGGCAGGATTGGGGGATGGCAGGCGGTTGGGATGTGATCTCCGAATGCAGTACTCTCAGACTTGAACATGCACACACAGCACCTGGGCATCTTGTTAAATTTTGTTAGATGTGGATTCTGATTTGGCAGGTCTGGGGTGGGGCCCATAATTTTGCATTTCTAATAAGCTCCCAAAGATACTGCTGGTTTGGGCCCACTCTGTGGGTGCCAGGCCACATCATGTGTCAGCCTGTGGAAGTCTAAGTAAAAGACGGTAATATTCTTGCCCAGCTGAGGACCCTAAAATAGAATTAGTGACGGGGACGGGGATGGGAGTTGCTTGGATATGCTTAGAGTGTTTGAGGGGAGCAGCTCAGACAGTGGTGAAGCCATCGGGGCATGAAAGGTCTGTGGGGCCAATGCTGAGATCTGTGGTGAGTATTGTAGGTGAAGTTAATAACAGTGGTTAAGGAATTGAGCTTTGGGAATTTTTTTGCTGATTTTAAATATCAGAGCTGGTTCAAGACTATTGCTTAAATAGTCTCTCTCTCTCTCTCTCTCTCTCACATCCATGGATTTGCTACCTTGAATGGTGGACAAAGGGTGTAGTGCCCCCCAGTGCCTGGGAATGACACAGGAGGTTCAGAATGGCTGGCCTGAAATGAGAGAAGTCTCCAAAGCTGGGCATCCAGGCTCCCTACCCAAAAACTCCCTCACAGAGAGTGACCTTGCCTAGGAGGGATCTGATACTTTCTCAGCCACCTTGGAAGGGCTCTTATAGCTCCATGATGGAAGAATGGACAAAACTGTCCCAAACAATCTGGGTTCCAGAAATAAGCCTTGTTCGGGCTCAGAAAACAATACCCCAAGATGAAGGCCTCAGAAGCAAAAGTTTTTCTCTGACTTTCCTGTGCCCTCCTGTCTCTCAGTCCCATTTTGCCCCAAGTTCAGCCGTAGGAACTAGAATCTCTCTTCCCCAAGGCAGGTCATAGAAATCAGAACCCCTTTTCCCCAAAGCCAGCTATGAAACCTAAAAATATTACCCTAGCTTGCACTCCGCTTTCTCATAAAGAAATTATCTGACCCACCTTGTTTGACCAGAGGTCATGAGACGCCCCATTCCAGAGAGGGCCCTACCCCACACCCAGAGGAAGGACTTCATGCTCAGAGGGGCCAAGAAGAATCCAGACCCACAGGCCTGGCTGGGTTTCCCCACTCAGTCTATTAACGTTAGATCAGACCCTTTTTGTCCAGTCATATTTCTACACAGCTGCCCATACTTTGTTGAACCTAAGCATAAAAATGAACAATTTCCCCTTGTATCTTTGGGTCCTGATTCTGAAGGCTCCCAGGTACACACGTTAAATAAATGTGTATGCCTTTTCTCCAATTAATCTACCTTTTTCGAATTGATTTTTCAGTGAACCTTCAGAGAACCAAGGGGAACTTTCTCCTTACACCCCACAGCATAGACAGAACTTTCTCTTTACACTCCATGGCCCCTCACATTTGAGGTGCACTTTACTCCTTTTTCTTTTTTTTTTTTTTTGGTTTGGAGACATACTTTCACTCTTGTCGCCCAGGCTGGAGTGCAATGGCACAATCTTGGCTCACTGCAACCTCCGCCTCCCAGGTTGAAGCGATTCTCCTGCCTCAGCCTCCCGAGTAGCTGTGATTACAGGCGCCCGCCACCACACCCGGCTAACTTTTGTACTTTTGGTAGAGACAGGGTTTCACATGTTGGTCAGGCTGGTCTCGAACTGCTGATCTCAGGTGATCTGCCCATCTCGGCCTCCCAAATTGCTGAGATTACAGGCATGAACCACCATGCTCGGCCTTTACTCCTTTTTCAAAGCTACAAACAGGAGTCCTCCCTGCCATCCTTCTCCCAGTGTCTTCCCTCAGAGATGATATCAGGCGCCAAGACAATGTGACCGTCTGGTACAGTGAATCTGCCCTCCACTCTCTGGTATGCTCAGATTCCAGAGAAACCTTCCCAGAAGAGGTCACAGAGAAGGGGCTGGACTCGTTCGAGTCCAATCCTGCTCACTGTTGCCTGGCTTCCCTTAGGCCAGGCTTGTGCTAGTTTGAAAAATGGCCTTATGATAATGAGCACTAAAAGCACTCTACAGACCGGGTGCCCTGGGAAGATGTTCAGGGACTCAGCCTTCCCCATCTCCCTTCCCTCCACTGCCAGCTCTCAGCATTGTGCACTTTTAATCTCCCACACGGCTGCCAGTGTACTACACATTTGTATCTGTCACTTCAGATCCCCCCGCATGGCTGCTCTCAGCCAACTGGGAGCCTTCTCCTTTTTTCCCCCCGAGGACAACTCAGCCCTTGATAAAGGCTTCCACTTTCTTTTGTTTCTCTTGGTGAGAAAACCCCTCCTCCTACCTTACAGAGCCTGCCCTGGCCCAGGCACCCCCAACTGCAGCCTACTGCTCCAGGTACAGCTTCCCTCCCATCCCTTTCCCCACAGGAGAATCCTGGTGCTGCAATGCCCTCCCGACACAAGTCAATGTAACAGTATCCCAGAATTTTATGATGGCCCTCTAATTCCTATAGCCAGAAGGGACCTCAGAAGTGTTTTTAAAAAATTTATTGTGGTTAAGAAAACCACACAACAATTAATTTTCCCTTTTAACCATTTGTAAGTGTTCAGTAGTGTTAAGTATAATATATATTGTTGGGCAACAGATCTCTAGACAATTTTCATCTTGAAAAATTGAAACTCTGTAACCATTAAACACTAATCTCCCCTCTCCCCTTCCCTCAGTCCTTGGCCACCACCTTTTCTACTTTCTGTTTGTATGATTTTAACTACTTTAGATACGTCGTATGAGTGGAATCATATGGTATTTCTTCTTTTGTGAATGTCTTATTTCATCTAGCATAATGTCCATCCATGCTGTAGCATATGACAAGATTTCCTTCTTTTTTAAGGCTGCATAATATTCCACTGTATGGATATACCACTTCTCTTTACCTGTTCATCTACTGATAGACATTCGGGTCACTTCCTGAAAAGTTTTTTTTAACCCTTTATTTTGCAACTCATCACCCACATAAACAAAGACTGCACAGTCAATAAGACCGAGACCACACAGCCAGTAAGTGTGCAATAACTGCCCAAGACCACACAGCCAATATGATGTCTGTTTGTACAGATTTTCATTGTTGTCTCCTGGATTCTGGCAACAGCATTTAGGGGCTCTGGTCTAACATGGAGTTAGTCAGAATAGACTTTCCAAGACTACTAGAGGCTGCAGGGGCAGGTAATGGTGGCCGGGTTAGTCCTGATGACTGTGTGCCCGTAAGAACATCCAGCTCTGGCTTTGGTGTGGTCAAGTGTCTTATGTGTATGGACACTGGATTTTTTTTTTTTTTTGAGATGGAGTCTCGCTCTTGTCGCCCAGGCTGGAGTGCAGTGGTGCAGTCTTGGCTCACTGCAACCTCTGCCTCCTGGGTTCAAGCGATTCTTCTGCCTCAGCTTCCAAAGTAGCTGGAATTACAAGCGTGTGCCACCACACTTGGCTGATTTTTGTATTTTTAGTAGAGACGAGGTTTCACCATGTTGGCCAGGATGATCTCGATCTCCTGACCTCGTTATCTGCCCATCTCTGCCTCCCAAAGTGCTGGGATTACAGGCATGAGCCACCACATCTGGCCTGGACACTGGATTTTTAAAGATACTAAAGAATTATTGTTCATTTGTTTTAGTACATTAGTGGTGTTGTATTATATGTTTTTTTAAAAGACTTTTAGAGATACATACTGAAATGATTATAAATTAAACATGATGTCTAGGTTATGTTTCAAAATCATTGTTGGAAGGTATGGATGAAACAAGGCTGGGGGCTCATTATAGCACTCTCTCTACTTTTGTATATGTGTGAAATTTTATATATATTTATTTATTTACTTACTTTGAGACAGGGTCTTGCTCTCTCACCCAGGCTGGAGTGCAGTGGCGTGATCATGACTCACTGCAGCCTCAAACTCCTGGGCTTAAACTATTCTCCCATCAAAGCCTCCTGAGCAGCTGGGACCACAGGTGTGTGCCACCATGCCTGGCTAACTTTAAAAAAATTTTTTTTTGGTAGAGATGGGATCTCACTACACTGTCCAGGTTGGTCTTGAAGTCCTGGGCTCAAATGGTCCTCCTGCCTTGGCCTCCCAAACTTCTGGGATTGCAGAAATTTTCTAAAATAAAAATGTTTGAATCTTAAAAAACTCTTTTCATCTTACATTTGGATAGGTCACACCTGCCTCCCACTCTCCAAGAACTCAGCAGATTATTGCTGAAATAGGAGGAGTTTTGACTATTATCAATTATAAGCTCTGGAAAATAAAGTACCACCACCATTGAGCAGGCAATGTAAAAACAAACAAAAATCCCTGCAGGCTGTGGGAACGGCACTAGCAGATTTGTGTAGCCCCGTGGCAGAGGTGGCAGTGGTGTGAGGGGCTGAGCTTTGTCCATGGGACAGGCCGTACTCTGGGATCAGGCCTTCCATCTTGAACCTGGACCTGGGGCGCTTCTCCACCAGAAGCAGTTGGCAGTCACCAGCTTCCTTACTTATAAACAGTTTGGCCACATCACGAAGTAAATACGTTCTTTTGTTCATTTGTTTAAGTATTCATTTACTCTTTTGTCCCTAATTCTTTTTTTTTTTTTTGAGATGGAGTCTCGCTCTGTTGCCCAGGTTGGAGTGCAGTGGCGTGATCTCAGCTGACTGCAAGCTCTGCCTCCCGTGTTCACGCCATTCTCCTGCCTCCTGAGTAGCTGGGACTACAGGCGCCCACCCCTATGCCCGGCTAATTTTTATTTTTTTTTTTGTATTTTTAGTAGAGACAGGGTTTCACCACGTTAGCCAGGATGGTTTCAATCTCCTGACCTCATGATCCGCCCACCTCTGCCTCCCAAAGTGCTGGGATGACAGGCGTGAGCCACCACGCTTGGCCTCTTTCATCCCTCATTCTTCCCTTTTTCTAACCACCTATATCCAACCAACGCTGTGATTGAATTTGCCTCCTAAATACCTCATATTTGCTCATTCATGGCCATGGCCACTACCCTAGTTCAAGCTGCTGTCATCTCTTACCTGGGTTATTGCAATGCTTCCTAACTGGTCTCCCACTCAGCACTCTTACCCGGGCTTCCTGAACTTCCCATCCGTTCTTCTGATCATGTCACTCATCCCTGTGTACTTCAAATGAGAAAGCCTTCCTATTGCTCTTGGAATGAAGGCTGAACTTTAGCAGTGCCAGAGCCTTGGGGGCACCAGGCCTCTCTTTGCCTCTCCAGTCTCATTTTTCATCTCCAGCCTTCTCTATCCCTGTGCCCCAGCCACCCTGAAATTCTTTCAGTTTCTCAAAAACACCATGCTCTTTCTCATTTCCAGGCCTTTGAACGTGCTGCCCCCTCTGCCTGGAACGCTCTCCCTTCTGCCTTGGTCTGGATAACTTACATACCCCACAGTCCTCAGCTGAAACTCGCTTCCTCCGAGAAGCATCCCTTGACCTCCTCTCTCCCAGTCAGGTTGGTGTTCCTTCTCTGTGCTCACCTGGAAATGCCCCCATCATAGGACTTAGCCCCACTTATTACAGGGGTTCAGTAAATTTTATTTTGAACTGACCGAATACATTTGATTTGCAAGAAAGGAAAAAGTACAGAAATATATATTGCAACAAACAGGTCACAGTATCCTCAAGTCACCAGATATCCCCGTGCCTTCAAATCATCCCACAAATGTTCCCTGGTCTGACTATCACTGAAGGAAGTTTTCCAGTTGCTGCAGAATCTATCCTGCTGCCCTCTGCTGACAGGGCCTGCTCTTTTCTTCAGTATGATCTCAAGCACACTCTGCTGTTAGATCTTCTCACCCTCCCACTGTCACCCACCCCATGCGGGACCGGGACAGTGCCCTCTGATCACTTCCCCATTGTCAAGGTTGCTGCCCAGCCGTCCATAGCTTCAGCCCCCTGTGGAGGTTCCAATCAGAGCGCCGGCTCCCCCTATGCATAGGGGCAGCCCCGTCAGCTCTGCATCCACAGAGCCCCACCCAGCACTGGGATCTGTCCTGCCCACAGATGCTCCAGGTCCATCAGCTTTACCTGTCTGATCTCTGGGCCTCACTTAGGCGCCCTGTGAGAGCTACTGTCACTTTTGTTCTCTCCTTTGCAGAGTTTCCATCCTACCCTCGTTTTCCTGTTTTCTGTCTGAAGTGCTCCTCTGGCCTGTGCATCCACCTCACACTCTCCTTCCTTATTCAGGCCCTTGCGCCAGCACTGCCCCCTTTTTTCTTGTATCTTTGGTTTGTCCCCTCGTCGTGGGCTCTTTGCTTCTGTCTACACCTGTGCTTGGATATCTGTCTCTTCTAAAGCTCCTTCCTGCCCCATGAGCCTCATAGCTCACATCCTGGCTCTGTGCTCCCTTTCCTCCCCAGAGGCAGTTCACCGCCTCCGCATCATCCCCAGCTCCACTGCTGTTACTGACATCAGTCTTGCCAAAGCCCCCCATGCCTATCTAATCACAAATCCTCAGTCGTCTGCTTGGCCTCTCTGCTGCCTTGGATGCTGATGGCCATCCTCTGCTCTCAGATGCTCTCCTTGGGCTCCCTGGCACCCCTCAGCCTGCCTGGGCTTCTGCTCATCTACTCTTTGACTCATCTGATGGCATGTCTCCATCTTCCTAACCTCTCTGCAGTTTTTTTGAGATTCTGTTCTCTGGCCACACCATCTATTCAGCTGCTCCAAATGACCCCTGCAGGTGGCAGCTCCCAGGTCACAGTCTCCAACCTGAACATCTCTCCTGCTCTTATTTTGCATTTCAACTTCACTGAATATCAAGGTCAAAGTCAAGCTGCTTCTGTCTAAATAGCAACTTCTCCAGACTTTCTGTTAACAGTCCTGGCATTCTCTGATCCCCAGGCTTAAAAACCCACAGCCACTTCTGCCACCTTCCTTTCCTCTGCGCACACATCTGGTCAGCCCAGAGGTCCTGTCGCTGCTATCCCAGAGGCTCTCACATCCATCTCCTTTGAGTTCCTCCAACCCTCACCCTTGGTTTAGGTCTCACCGTGCTGGCATTTCATCACCTCCCCACTCCTCCAAATCATCTTTTACAGTCTTTATGCCTCTAGACCATTGTCTGCTCTGCTGCCAAGTCCATCTAAAGTTCTTAAAGTAGACCAACAGCGTCAGTATCACCTGCAGACTGGTCAGAAATGCACATTCTCAGGCCGCACTCCAGATCTGCTGATTCAGAAACTCTGTGGGTGGGGTCCAGCAGTGTGTTGGGTAATTCAATGCATACTAAAGTTTGAGAACCACTGCCCTGAGACATCGCTCTGAGCAAGTTTCTTCTCTGCTTAAAGACCTGAGACACTTTGTTGTAGTTAGGATAGGGTCTAATTGGCTATAACAACTAACAATAAAAATCTACTTCTCTCTCACTTAAAAGGAGTTTGGCCATGGACAGTGCAGGGCTGATCTAGCAGCTCCATGGTGTCATTAGGAAACCAGGGCCCTAGCTTTCTGTTTCAGCTCCTAGAACATGGCTTGCTCTATCACTAAGGTTAGTTACCTCTTGGCTCAAGATGGCTGCTAGAACTCCAGCCATCATATCTTAATACAGACCAAAAGAAAAAGCACAAGAGCCAAAAGGGGGACTCTTCCAGCTGAGTCAGCTCCCTCCATTTAAGCAACCTTCCCAACAGACCCAAATAACACTTCTACTTAAATCCAGTTAGTTGGAATTTGGTCACATGGTCATACAAGGGAAGCTGAGAAATAGTTTTTTGTTCTGGGTGGCAATATACTCAGCTAAAAATTGAAGTTCTTTCAAAATTTTACATATAGCATTATATGATCCAATTTGTATACCATTCTTGAAATGACAAAATTATAGAAATGGAAAATAGACTGATAGTTGTCAGGGGTTGGGGAGAGAAGGAAGTGACTGTGGCTACCAAAGGGTAGCACCAGGGATCCTTATGATAGAACTGTTCTGTATCTTGACTGTGGTGGTGGTCATGAATCTACACAAGTGATAGAACTGCATAGAGCTAAATATACACATGCACACATACGTGTGCATACATGCATATGTTCGTGTAAAACTGGAGAAATCCAAATGTCACTAGATTGTATCAGTGTCAATTTCCTGGTGTGATATTGCACTACAGTTTTGCAAGATGTTACCACTGGGGGAAACTGGGTGAGGAGTATATGGCATCTGTATTATTTCTTACAAATGCACATAAATCTACAGCTGTCTCAAAATAAAACACTGAAGAAGCAAAAATGAGAAACGGGAGGTGTCATAAGCAACTAGTGTCTCTGCCGTAAACCTAACCTGTTCCCCGCCATAAGAAGTCCAGGGTTCTTAGCATAATCGAGGCCTTCGTGACCTGGCAGTAAGGTGCTTCCTAAGCAGTCCATACCTTGCCGGGTTAGTGCTGTCTGCATTAAAGCATCGACCTCTAGAGAGCAGGCCCCAAAGCTGTGGCTGGTATTTATGAAGTACTTGCCTCTTCACCTATACGGCCCTGAAGAGAGCCAGTGAAGTGAACATCTCTTACCTTCAGAAGCCTCTGTTCTGAGAAAGCACCGGTATTTGCAGGCATGTTGCCCACTGAACAGAGAATGAAAATGGCTTTGTCTAATTGAAAGGGGCAGTGAGCAAAGAGGGACTTTTGAGACCTGCAGCTTGCTGTAGTGACTGCAGTGACAGCAGGAAGTACTGAAGCATATTTCCAAGTGGTTTTTAAAGAACTCAATCCTGTCATCTTTGTCCATGTTCTGGAGCTCTCTTCCTTAAGGCATCAGCCAGCACCAGCTGCTTTCTCACCCCTGGGCAGACTTGCTGAACCTCACCGTGCCCCTATGGGGAAGGAATTAAACCACTTGTCAGGAGCTTCTGCTCAGCCAGAACGCTGCCCGAGGCTTTTCCACAACAGCTCTCTGAGACTTTCAGTTGCCCCGAGGAGGGACACACACGTTGCAGGGCAGGTGCTACCAGCTGAGGGGTGCTGTGGGCAGCCAGGCCTCATGGAGTGTGAGAGGCTTCTTGGGCTACCCGTCTGGCCTTCCCAGTCCTGAACCCATGGACTCCCAGGGAAGTGGGCCGGGAGTGGGGGCTCCAAGGATGGGCTTTAGGGGTTTCATGAATTTTCTAAACTTGTAGGCAGAATTCCCTATGTGCTTTTTTCTCCAGGAAGAATATCCATAGCCTTCATCAGATTCTCAAAGGCAGCCACAAGCTCCTAGCAGCTGAGAATGATCCCCAGTGATACAGAGAGTGGGAGGCTGGAGGAGGAGTGCTGAGGGAGTTGAAGGTAAGGGCTGGGTACCGCAGGGAAGCAGCTAGAGCAGAAGAGCGGGTGAGAATGCACTGAGCTTTGACTGGTGGGCTGAGCTGATGGAAGCGACACTGATCCTCCCGGTTCCCTGTGGGGTGAGATGTCCTGAGCATCTTTCAGTCCAAGCAGAAGTCATGGTCAGGACAGCCTGTTTCCGCCCGCAGACCCTGGACGAACTCGTCTCCATGCTGTCCCCATTGGCCTCATTCTTAGTCCTGGCTGAGTGAATCCCTCAAGCTACGGAGAGTTTCCCTGAGCCCCCAGGCCCATCTGTTCCACTGAAAAACATTCCAAAAGTGTTACTGGTAGAGGATATTGACTGTAAGTTGTCCAGGTTCTTGGCGTTTTGAACAAAGAATTGGACGAAACGCACAGCAAAGCAAGGAAAGACTGAAGCAACAAAAGAATGAAAGCAGGGATTTATTGAAAATGAAAATACACTCCACATTGTGGGAGTTAGCCCAAACAGCCAGCAGCAAGCTCAAGGGCCTGGATGCAGAATCTTCTTGGGTCCAAATACCCTCTAGAGGCTCCCTATTGGCCACTTGGCTCTCACCTCATGTAAATGAAGTGGTGGCCCACAATGGGTCTGATTGGTTGCCAAAAGCAACCAATCAGAGGCTGAAGTGAAGTTACAAAGGTCACACTCCTGTGCAAACATCCGATTGGTTGCAAAAAGCAACCAATCAGAGGCTAAGGTGAAGTTACAAAGTTGCACTTCTATGCAAATGAAGACTCGACCTGCAATCACTCTGGTTGCAGACAGCCAGTTTCCCATCTGCCAGGCAGAAAAGGTGGGGATTTGCAAAGGGAGTAGCCTCTGGTCCTTTTGTTAACTTAGGCGTGGAAAGTTAGGGTTTTCCTTTCAATTTAGTTCTAAGAAGTCAGCGTGAAATGGCCTTAGGTTCCTTTCCTGAAGACCCTATTCTCTTGCCTCAATCGCAGTTCTCCCTGTCAAAGCCCAGCACACTTATAATTGTGGCTAGTGTCTGTAGTTTCCTATTGAGGGGAGCCTTGCTTGTTTTGTCTAATTTTGGCCCCAGTTATAGGCTGGTACAGTGCCTAGCATATGATCGACACTCACACTCAGTATTCAATAAATATCAGTAGGATAGATGGATGAAAACATAAAAGAATGTGTTGTCTTATGAGTGTGGACAGATGCCCAGAGAATACTTTGAGGACCCTCAGGAAAAGAGCTGGGGCCCGCCTTTAATCTAGCAGTAAAGAACAGGACAAAGATAAGTGTGAGCGTGTGAAGTAACTCTATTGAGGTGAGGCTGAATTTTACTACCCTCAGAATACCTCCCGGGGTCCTTGACAGAGAAGATTTATTCACATTAATTCTTTGCTGTAAATTCCAAAGCAGACAAGCCTGAATGAATTGATCAGATGGGGTGGGGGTTAGGTGGCATTAGGGAAATAGTTACATATGAGGGTTTGGGAAATAGGTGCATCATAGATTCAAAATAAGAGGCCTACACTTGGTGCTGGTCTAGTCAACGAGTCAGTATTTCTTGGACAGCTTATTCTGTGCCAGGTGCTGAAGAGATAAGAGCAGTGTAAATCGTGGCCAGGAATCACATGAAAGAGAAACCACCTTCTGGCCAGGTGCAGTGGCTCACATCTGTAATCCCAGCACTTTGTTGGGTGGCCGAGGTGAGTTGATCATTTGAGGCCAGGAGTTCGAGACCTGGCCAACATGGCAAAACCCCATCTCTACTAAAAATAGAAAAATTAGCTGGGCATGGTGGTGCACACCTGTAATCCCAGCTACTCGGGAGGCTGAGGCAGAAGAATCACTTAAACCTGGAAGTTGGAGGTTGCAGTGAGCTGAGATCACACCATTGCACTCCAGCCAGGGCGACAGAACAAGACTCCATTTCAAAAAAAAAAAAAAGAGAAACCACCTACAACTTTACTGCTGTAGCATCACTTATGGCCACTTATCCCCTCAGCCCTGCCTGATAAAGAGGTAAGTGTGTGTGTATCGGCCCTGACAAAGCCTCTTCATTTCCATGAGGATGCCAGGCCTACCCTCTGCCTGGTCAACTGTCAAAATGTGAAATGGTCTTTAACTGGCAATATTGATGATTTTCCCTGTTTAATCTATCTGTTTAATTTAAATCTGTTTAATGTATTCAAGTGAAATTCACATATCATACAAGCACCATTTCAAAGTGTACAGTTCAGTGGCAGTTAGCACATTCGCAGTGTTGTACAACCACTACCTCTATTTAGTGTCACATTGCTATCGTTCCAAAATAAAACCCTATTGTATTTACCCATTAAGCAGTTCTCCCCAAGCTGTACCCTGTCTATGCATTTGACTATTCTGGAAATTTTACACAAATGGAATTATGCAATAGGTGAACTTTTGTGAATGTCTCTTTTCACTTAACCAGTCTTGGAGGTTCGTCCATGTTGTAGAATGCATCAGTATGCCATTCCTTTCCATGACTGAGTAGCGTTGCATTGTATGAACCTCCCACAATTTTTGATCCATTCCTCCATCCATGAACACATGACCTGTTTCCACCTTTTTGCTCTTGTGAATAGTGCTGCTCTGAACATGCAGGTACCTGTATTTGTTTGAATACCCATCTTCTGGGTACACACCTAAGAATGGAAATCCACTTAAGTTTTTGCCCAAAAACTTTAAACATGAATTTAAATTATGTCAGCAAATGCTTGTCAAAAGCTCAGTGAAGAGAAATATTACTCAAGACAGGTTTTTAAACTTCAGTTTTTGATGCAAAACTCTTTTGTCAAACAGCTGACCCTAAACTCTAACATGTAAAAACATAAAAAGGCAGAAATGCTGTGGGTGAGTTGGACAAGGAGGCCAGGAGCTCAGTGAGATGAGCCTCCGTGTGCCACCCCCCACAGACCCGCAGAGCCTCTCAGACCTCCTGGGCTCTGGGCAGCGGTTCTGATGTGCTGCTGCAGATGCCCCAAGCTCCAGATCAAGGTCACCTGCCAGAAAACTGAAGGTTTGAACACTGCTGCTTCCTGGTACACTCCCTTCAAAGAACTGTACCTGGGTCTCGGGTCCTCAGACTCCCCTGGGAGATATAGTAAGAAGCTGCTTTTTAAATATCTAATGGTGTAGTAACAACTTTCACCTATAGCTCTCAGCCTCCTTTAAGAGGATCCTCAGGAGAAATTCCTCTCAAACTTAGTGGAAAGAAAAACTAAGCTCCTCCACACTATGATTTGGTTTAATTGACTGTATTTCTCTTTTCACGTTGGTTGCTAAGATGCTCAGAGTTAACTCTGCAGCTCACATCCTGCAGTTCTGTAGAACAACCTTATGACTGGCTGCCAGTTGCTATGCTACCCTTGCTACGATCTTCATTCCATTTTCATCCTACTGAGTGTACAGATGCTCCTGGACTGTGATGGGGTTATGTTCCCGTAAGCCCATCATCAGTTGAAAATGCATGTCATACCTTGACAAATCCATTAGAAAGTCAAAAAATTGGCCGGGCGTGGTGGCTGACGCCTGTAATCCCAACACTTTGGGAGGCCGAGGCGGGCGGATCATGAGGTCAGGAGATCGAGACCATCCTGGCTAACACAGTGAAACCCCATCTCTACTAAAAATACAAAAAATTAGCCGGGCGCAGTGGCAGGCGCCTGTAGTCCCAGCTACTCGGGAGACTGAGGCAGGAGAATGGCGTGAACCTGGGAGGTGGAGCTTGTAGTGAGCGGAGATCGCACTACTGCACTCTAGCCTGGGGCGACAGAGCGAGACTCTGTCTCAAAAAAAAAAAAAATTATAAGTTGGCAACCATCTGTATTTCTGAAGCACCTAAAATCCTCTTTAGGTTGGATAGTTGTAAATACAGATGTCTTCCTGCCATGAACTCTGAGCACAGAACCCAGGGCTGACCCAGGTAAGATCATGAGGAGGCCAGAGCAGCCTCCTCACACCCCACTATCCCTGACTCCAAGGAAGAGACAGCACCCTAGGACCATCAGGTGAAAATGGATGAGCCCAAGGCCTTACACAGCTGTGATCAGTTTCAGTTCCGCTGACCCCAAGCACCTACTTGTGAACAGCATTTTATGGAATAAAAGACCAAATGGGATGATCCCAGGCCACTAGGAATTCCAGAGGGTGAGGGAACATGTGCTTATGTGAGTCTGCAGTTCATGCAAAGAAGTGGAGTAGAGCATTGCGTGTCCCAGGAGCAGAGGGAAGGAAGACGTTTTACAGACCATGGGATCTGAAAAAAATGAGAATTGGATCTGGATTTCCTTACAAGCAGTGGTAGGAAGGATAGTAGCATTCCAGGCAAGGGCAATCTCTTGAGCAAAGGCAGGTGTGCGGAAAGGTACATGGATCAGTATAGCTAGACACTCAGGCCACAAACTCAAAGGCCTGCAGGAGTATGCAGTTAACATACACGTATAAGGTGTGAGGAGTGGGGGAAGGGTGTAAGGAAATAGGTGCCAAGGGGCTTGTAATGGGGCTGGGTACAACCCACCTGGTAACAGTGTTTCTTCAAACACTGGGGCATAACCAGCCAGCCAGCCAGAGGCCTGTTACAGGCTCCGAGCTAGAGTCAGTCACAGGGTTTGGGAGGGAGGTTCGTAAGGAGAGAGAAGGCTGACACAGGAAGGCAGGGAATATTTAGGTTTCATCTCAGGCTGGAGGAGCCTTCAAAAGGTTTAGGCGGGACAGCAACCTAGTTATATTTTAGAAAGTTACTTATAAAATTAAATGCTCTCAGTGTACACTCATATCGAAAAATGATGGAAAATATTAATGGTGATTAATTTGGGTATAAGAATCTGGGTCGTTTTTATTTTCCTTACACTTTTATCTTTACCAATATTTATATTATTAGAACGGGATCAACAAAAGTCATATCAAAATAAAATATTTTATCCTGGCAGTAGTCTGTGAGGGGTGACCAGACCCTGAACCAGGGTGTTTGGTAGCAGGAGTAGAAGGAATATGTTGGATTTCAGCCTTTTTGAAGAAGGCGTTAGCCTAGACCAGGGGTCGGGGGTATACGAATGAAGCGGGCTGCAGTAGTCAGGATCATGGCTTCAGTTTGTGATTAAAGCAGGCAGGCCTTGGAGAGCCTCTCTGGCCCCTGATACTTTAATGACAGCCGGTGGGATTTTGGGACTGTGGGTGACTCTTGCCCAGCATAGAGATCTGCTCCCTCCTAAAGGCCTTAAAAGCCCCAGTGGGACCCGGTTTCTCAGAGAAAGAGCTCAGGCAGTGACAAGATGATGTTTTCGTTGAATGAACAGACAGTTGTTTCAGGGAGCCTGGCCTTGGCTTTCTAGACTTTGAGACTAAAAACCGAATGGTAATATGCATTCCTCTTTCCTGCTTATCGGCTCACATGGGCTTTTTACTGTCTTACTGTAGATAAACAGACTTATGTTGTTTTCAAGTGGTGGTCTCAGGGCATTCATAAAGACCACTGGAGCTTTAACTCTGGGAATTCATGTGAATGATAAAGTGGAGGATATGTTGGTTAGAGGCCTGGCTTCACCACTAACTGGAACATCTTGGGCAAATCACCTCAGTAAACTGAGCCACAGTTTATGTGCTAAATAGCTTTGAAATACTAGCCCAGTTTATGTGAGAAGGTTGTTTTGAGCTTTATGTTAGATAATATGAAAATAATATAAAACTATAAATGGTTGTTTTCATAAAGATTGCATGCTCTGAAGAATGTCCTGGGCGTGACCCAAAGTATGACTCATGGCTCTGTCCCTGGGAGTACAAGACATGGGCAGTTGGGGCCAGGCAGATTCATGTGAATACTATGACACATATTCAAGGGAGAGAGCCCTCTAGATAATGGGCCAAAAGACACAGGACTATGCAAATGTATGTTTATGTTATGAGTAAAGATCTCAAAGATCGACCATAACTGACAGGATAAAATAATCCACAATCACACTTCTATTCAGAAAGGAAATTATTTATTACTTGATTATGCCCTGTTGAAAGCACATTAAGGAATTGCTGATCTTGGCTCCTAAGTGTGAAATGGAAAATTTTGAACATAAAACGTACTTGTAGAAATACAAGCAGTGTTATTTGCCAGTGACCATCATCAAGACAAGACTTCAACCGTGTCAGCCTAAAGAAGTGAAATCGAAACAAAGCCAAATGCATAAGCTGGGGGGGATGGTTCTTCCTTGCTGTGACCATTAGTCAATATAGGGGTGGTAACTATGCCAGTAGTTCTCGAAGTGTGGTTCCCAGATGAGCACCATCAGCATCACCTGGGAACTTGTTAGAAATGCGCATTCTCAAGACTCACCCCAGACCTGCTGAATCAGAAACTTGGGCTGGGGCCAGCAATTCACATTTTAACAGGTCCTCCAGGTGATTTTGATACTTGCTAAAGATTGTGATTCCTACACAGGTACCTGCCCCAAGACAGTTTGCATTAACTGTCTTTGTGCTTTCCTATGTTTGCCTAAAATGCCTCATTCTTCATGACAAAATAAGGTTCTTCAGATTGGCTAAACTTCAAATGCTACCCTGTTATATCAGCTAGACCAGAGCTGTATTACCAGACTTCCATCAAAAAACCAGAGTAGTCTCAACATTTTGGTGTTGACGGGACAGAAGGCATTTGCTGATTATAATATGCAGCAAGAGCCAAGGAAACTGCAATATTTAAGTGTTTTGAGAACTCAGAAGTAAAAGCATCTGATGTTGCTCCATGCAAAGGTCTGGTGGTACTCAGTTATGAAAACTATAGAGACGAGGGGAGAAATGCAGGCATACACAATGGCTTTACAAGGAGTGGCTTAACAGAGAGTGAAAGTAGATTCATGGTTGCCAGGGCCTGGATGGGAGAGGAGGATGGGGCATGACTGCCTACTAGGAACAGAGTTCCTTTTTAGGGTGATGAAAATATTCTGGAATCTGATAGTGATGATGGTTGAACAAGATGGTGGTTATCCTAAAAACTACTGAATTGTACACTTTCAGATGGTGACAATGTGAATCTTACATAAATTTTACCTCAAAAAATATTTTTAAAACCCACTGGTTTATGTGGCGGCATGATTTCACTTCTCTCTGATCTCCCCTCCTCCCACATCTAGCTGCAGTATAGCAGAGTTCTCACAGAGTTCTCAGTTGGTTGACTGCTCTGACCCCAGAGAAAGGGGTTCAAATGAGCAGGCACCTGGGAATTAGTACATGCTTGGACTATGCTGTCTTGGGATGGCTCCCTGGGGCAAGTGTACCTTTTCTTGGAGTAAATCCTTGCCTCCAGTGTGAGAGATTCTGCTGGGATTGCAGGGATGAGGGTGGTGAATGCAGCTTAGTTAAAAATGAGATCTTGGCTGGGTGCAGTGGCTCATGCCTATAATCCCAGCACTTTGGGAGGCCCAGGTGGGAGGATCACTAGGTCAGGAGTTCAAGACCAGCCTGGTCAACATGGTGAAACCCCCGTCTCTACTAAAAGTACAAAAATTAGCCAGGCATGGTGGCGGGTGCCCGTAATCCCAGCTACTTGGGAGGCTGAGGCAGGAGAATCGCTTAGAACCCAGGAGGTGCAGGTTGCAGTGAGCCAAGATGGTGCTGCTGCACTCTAGCCTCGGCAACAGAGTAAGACTCCGTATCCAAAAAAAAAAAAAAAAAGACGTCTTGCTTCGAACACAAGTTGTTTTCCAGTTCCCTGTGATGAGCACAAACTTGTTTATGCTATCAGAGCTGGCCTGGGAGGCCAGCTGCTGCTCCTTGATGTAGAGAAGGCGCCTCTACCAGGCTGACTCCTTTGCACCTGGCAGACAACCCTGGGGAACAGGCGAGATGATCTCACGGGCCGGGTGGAGTGAACATCCCGGACAAGGACCAGGCCTCTGTGCGCATGGATATAATCAGCTTTGATAGGCAGAGGCTGAGGCTGTTTTTTTTCCAATTAGAGCTGTTAGAGGATTCTGGCAGGGGCAGCAGTGGGCTTAATTTAACAGACCTGGGACTCATTGAATTAACCAATGTAGAGGGGATGAGGCGGACACTAATGTAAGGCTGTGGGGGCAGAAACAGGGAAGGGGTGAAGGGGGCCAGAAGGGCCTGTCAGCAGGGACACAGTGAGGCCTAGTGATGTGGTCCAGGCTGCACAGGAGCATCTTCTCATTTGGTAGGAAAGCTTGTGCAAGCAGGATGGGGTGGAGACTCCTCTGGTACTGGTAAGGCTGGCCTGGTGGGCTTTGCTCGCAGGATCTGGATTCTCAGAGGCCATTGATCAGGGTTCTGGACAGTTTCTTGTGCCCATCATCCTTCCCAGGCACCCTGAAGCTGCTGCCATCTCCTCCCCTTTCTAGAAGCCAAAGTTCTAAGCCACTCTGTCAGGCACCTTCTTGGTCTGAGAATAAAGAACATTAGGGCCAGAGCAATCATTAAATGTCCTGAGTCCACGCCTTCATGTTACAGAGGAGGCAACTGTTTCCTAGAGAAGTTGAGAAAACTTGTGTGAGAATATCCAACCCTTAGAGGCAATGTAATCCAGACCTCCCACCCCTAGCTGGTGCTGTTTCTTCAAACTGTGCTAACAGTTGGCCCCTCTGTTCTGGGCCTGTGTGCATTTCCAGCAACTTGTATCCCAAACCACCTGGATGGTTTGAAAGCCATTCATTCATTCATATGCAAAATTAGCCCAGCATGGTGGTGCATGCCTGTAATCCCAGCTACTTGAGAGGCTGAGGCAGAAGAATTGCTTGAACCCAGAGGTGGAGGTTGCAGCAAGCCGAGATCATGCCATTGCACTCCAGCCTGGGTAGCAAGAGTGAAACTCTGTCTCAAAAACAAAAAGAAAAGGAAAAGACAGCCATTCATTCGTTCAAAAAGCAGAATGCCAAACTGTACAGACAGCATAGTCCCAACTATCTGAAGAATGAAATACATGGAAAAGACTGAGTAGAAACATGGGGAAAGACTTAACTGTTGCTGCTTCTGGAAAGTGAGTTGATTACTGTTAATAACTAATGTTTATTGGGTTTAATGACCCATCCTAACAATGACCTTATGTTGATAAGATTGTGGTACAACTCCTATGTTGCTAGGTGGTAGTGAAATTTTGTAAAACCCTTTGGGAAAATAGTATGGCAATGTTTATTGTTTAAAAGTGCATTAAAAAGTATTCTAATTTAAAATAGCTGATCAACACCTTTTTTTATTTTTCCTACCCTATGACATCCTGTTGAAATAATAGAATAGGAAAAGATAACCTTACCTAGTATATAAGAAAAGTGAGGTATGGAAAGGTTTAAAAGTTGACCCATGGCTACATAGATATTAACTAGCAAATCCAGAATCTGATCCTATCTATGAACCATCAGCCACTACGTAGGACTGCCACACACTTTGCACTTTTTTTATACTTCCCAAATTTTATACAATAGAGTAGTAAAAAAAAAAAAAGAAAAGAAACTAAAATAAATTGTATTTCCTGATGGGATATGCTAGTTGGCTATAAGGAACATTTTCCCGATTATACCTATCTGGCTCAGGAATTTGCCTAAGTCCCGAGGAAGAGAGATACAGGTGAGATTCCTGCCGCCTCTGAGGCCATCAAGAGTCTGATCCTTCTGCATAGGCTGGCTGTGGTCTGTTGTGACCAGACCAGGTGGAGGCTTCCTGGAAGGCTAGGGTGCAATTCAGGGTTGGGTATAATTGGTAACAAGCCTGCCCTCTACCCACTATCATCTTGGGCCTTCCAGAACCTCATGCCTTCACCAGGAATAACCTGGCCATAGCTCAACTTGCCCATGCCCCGACTTTGAGCCAAACCTGCCTCCTCTTTGAGATCAGTGGTGGAGGAGGTAAGAGTATAAGATGCAGAGCCACGCTGCATAAGTTCACATACCAGCTCTGTCACTTACTGGATGTTGGAGACAAGTCACTTACTAAACAAGTTAATCTCTCTGAACCTGTTGTATCCTCTGAAAATAAAGACAGTTCTGCATTACAGAATCTGTTGTGAGGGTGAACTAAATTCACAGTTAACGCAGTGCCTGGCACGTGGCAGGCATGTCTCCAGTGTAACCTTCAATAGTCCCTTCCTGCTTGGTCCAGCATTGCCCTATATACCTACATAACAGACCCAGAGAAAACAGTATAGCATCTTCCCGTGAAGGGCTTATCTTGAGAAAACACAAAACCTGCGCACATGAAACACAAAATTAGAAGGAAAAATAGACTAACATTTGCTGAATTCCTATTATATGCCCCAAAAAGACAAAACATACTCATCTCATTTCTTTCAGGTAGAGGATGGCCTAGAATTGTGACATGTCGCAGTGTATAAAATCTAGATGCTGGGGCTGTGGGGTATTCCTTCCAGTTGCTTTCCTTGTGATGACTTTATTTCACTGACTTAACAAGTGACTTTAATCCTCCTCATCTCTGTCCCTTCAATTCTCTTGGGTAAACTGGACTCTTCTGTTGCCTGGATACCCGGCAGGTAGTCCCAAATGTCAAAGAAAAGCTGCCCAACCTTAGAATTTGGCCATGGACATCACTGTGGGAGGACAAATAAATATAGAACATCAAGAGATTATTCATTTAGAGCCCAGCTTCTCCAGCATCTCACTGTGATTCACCAGCTCAATTAAAGGCGCAGTAATTCAGTGTGTCAGGAAGGCTGTTGTGAAGAGAACACATCCAGCCTCCCCTGGTCCACAACTCCCACCCCCCACTCCATCCCCCACCCAACCCTTACCCTGGCAACTGATTAGATTTGCTCCTCCCTTGCCTAGTATATAAGTTACCACTGCTTGTTTCCAGAAAACCAATTAAGAAACCATAAATTGTGGTCGACTAGAAAGGTCACTGCACAAGCTATAAATACAGGCATTTCTAAACTGTGAGTGGAAGTCTCTGAAGCACAGTCTCTCCTGAAGACCCACGTCTGCCAGCTGAGGTTTTCTTTGATAAAATGAGAGAACATGAAGACGGAGATCAAAAAGGCATTCCCTGGGTTTTCGTTCTGCAGCCTGCTCTCTTGGGTGTAGCTGGGGATTCTGAGCCTCCGGCAGCCCAGCCCACACTCCGCGTTTGGTTTTGGTTGTTGTTTTTGTTTTGGGGGAGTGGAGAGGGGTCATAAAAATGATCTCTTCACATTGTATAAATGGTGTATGAGTTCAGGTAAAACCTTTAAAACACTGAAAAACAATGGAGAAATAACCCCTAATTCCACCCCTTAAAAAAATGGTTAGCACTTTAGGATATATTATTCTAGGCTTTTTAATAGGCTATATGTACACATATTTGTTTTGCTTTACAGAAACATATTTAAAGAGTGTCATTTACTAATACTGTTTTGTAGCCTGCTTGCTCAGCAATATTTGATAATATTATTTTTCCATGGTATTCTACATGTGCCATAGTTTATTTAACTTCCCCTGTTGTTAAGGAATTTGATTGCTTACTGATTTCCCTTCGTATATAATGCTGCAGTGAACATCATTGAGTTGACGTCTTCACGTAACTATAATTATTTCCTTCAGGGAAATGCTTGAGGTGGAATTGCTGAGCCCTTGATCTTTAAGACTGGTGTATGTTGCCAAATCGCCTTCTAGGGAGGTTCTACTAGTGTATGCTGGTGACCATTTCCCCACTCCCTTGCCAAAAATGGGCTAGTAATTGATACTTTTTAATCTTGACCAAGTTGTTAAAACGACGTTATGTTGTTTTAATCCAAATAGCCACTTAGTATCTGCTAACATATCACAAAAGGCTCCCAGAGCCACACAGGCCCTAACCTGGAGTGGATGTTCCTTCCCACCAGCCTTGGCTAGGCTCTTCTGAGCTCCCTCACCCTCAGGACAGTAGCTGTGATGCACCAGGGTCTCAGGTCTCCCCAGGGTATATTCAGAGCCAGGCATAAGTTGTATGTCCTATTCAACCCGAAAGAAAGACTCTTAGGGCCAGCCACCAATCTAGGCTGCAGGCCTGAGTGCCACGCACAAAGTAAAACGAACCCAGGTTATGGACCTAGGAGCAGAGTGGGCTCTTCTGTTTCCCCACCAAAGCCCTCTGCCCAGCTGTGAAGAGGGTTCCCTAGGGCTCAGCCTCAAGGGGTAATAACCAGCCACACGTGTGTGTGTGTGTGTGTGTGTGTGTGTGTGTGTGTGTGTAGCACTTAGCCACCTGCTAAGCCCTCTGACATAATTGTGCCATTTAATCCTCAAGACAACCCAGTAAGGAAGACCCAAGTACTACACCCATTAACAAATGAAAGTATCAAGGTTCAGAGACACTGAATAACTTTCTCAAAGTCTCAAGAAAAACCAGGATTTAAATTCAGACCTCAGGCCTCAAATCCTGAGCATTTCCAAAGTGACCTATAACCTGTCTAGCCCCTGGCATGTCTCAGCCCAAGGCCTTTGTCCTCATCCTTAAGTATTTGAGTTTCAGGACCCAGGAGCCAAGGCCCTTTCCCGAGGGTCTGGCAGTGGAACGAGTGGCTGACAAAGCAGGGTGCCAGAGTTCTCCGCTGGCACCTTGCCACCAGCTCTGCCTGCACCCTGGCTGCATCAGGCCTGCTGCCAGGAAAAGGGAGGGAGACCTTTCTACCCATCAGAGATGTGGAGGATGAATTAAAGTCCATTAGCAAACCGTGACATCCTTTAACATACAAAGCAGTATTATTAATAATGTTTGAAATGAGATTATTTCAAAAACATTAAGTGGTCATGGAACAAGTGATATCAAACCCAAAGCAGAGTCTTCTAGTTCCTAAGCAATCTCTTTAGCCCGAGGCTCCTCTTAATATGTAGTAAATAGAGTAAGCTATTTAGCTGGGCTATTAGGCCTTTGAGCAAGGAGAGCTCACCCTAAACACATCTATTCCTGAGACCTTCTTGATCTAAAATGCACATCAATGATAGCTCAAGGTGCCAGCATGCATGTGTTCATTCAGCCGGTGTTTATAGAGCTCCTACCATGTGCTCCAGGGATACAGAAATGAGCAAGGCATAGCCCCTGCCCCGAAGATTCCCTCACCCACAGTTTTGTGCAGATAAATGGTTCTGTAATCAAATAATGACATGACCCCCAGAGCACTGCTATAATAATAGAAGATCCACAGCACCTGCTCCACAGGCAGGGGTGAAATCAGGAAGCACTTCACAGAGGAGGAGCCTTGCATGAGGAGTAGCCGGGGTCCGAGCATGAGGTCTAAACACACCGCTCTACAGCTTCCCCAAAGTGCCAGGCTTTCTCCTGTCTGGGAGCAGGGGTGGGACCTGACTCCATGTGTTTTAGGGAACTTCTGTCTGTGGCAGAATGGAGAAGGGCCTGGATATGGGAGGACTGGAGCTCAGTGAAGAGCCCACTGCAGGGTCCAGGTCAGAGGCAGTGGCAGTTGTCCTGATGGAGATTGGCAATGCCCAAATCCAGATCACCATGGGAAGCCTCAGGGGCACATTTAACCCCCCAGCCTGCCATCCATAGAGACTCTGATTCCCTGGGTCTGGTGATATCTGGGGATCGTTACAAAGCTCCCCAGATGACCCAGATGTCACCAGGCTTGGAAACTGCTGGTCCAGGTACCCTTCAGCTCAGAGATTCTAGGAGACAACAAGTTAATATATGGGCTTTGTAAGGTGTGAAATGCTATGCAAATATGAGTGATGTGTTTTTCAGGATTTTCTCTATGAAGGTAATTTTGTCAACCACCACCTAATCACTTCTCACAATGTGTAATCAGTGGCAGGTTTGACTTCAGTTTCCTTCTGCATCTATTTCCCTGCTCCTCTAGTCTCCAATCAAGCCAAGAGAATTCTTCTCCAGCCAAGGAAAATCATTTTGAAACTGAATAATCCTCTCTCTTTCCCACCACCCACTCACCTGTTCAGAGCTTTGGTAAATCCAAACGATATTCCTCTGGTTTGAAATAAAACTGTTACTCCAAGACTGCATTTGTTAACCATCTGGAGCCCATTTACTTCCTCCCAGGGAAGATTCCTTGCCCTGAAGCTCACAGGGAAAGCCTGCTCTGAGCAAGACCTGCTCTTCCACTGGCCCTGCTGCTTTCTTTTACGTGCCAAAGCCTGTGAGAACCAGTGTAGATCACTAATGGGCTGAGTCCAGATAAACTCAATGTGGAGTGGAGCTTTCGGGTTTGCAGATCCTGGACCTGCATCTTACCAGTGGCATGGGTTTGGACAAGTAATTTAAATTTCTGAGCCTCAGTTTTACTGTCTCCAAAAGAGAGAAAATAATATCTATATCCCAGGGAACTTGCAACATTGAATGATGTGATGCATGTTATGTATCTGGTATGGCATTATGCAGGAATATAGAAATGCAGGGTTGCAGCTTTGCAGAGGAGAGATGTCACAAAAAGGGGCTCAAGAAGTCTGCAAACAAGGCACCCTGGCTGTGACTACTTTCCAGTGCAAGGCCCAACCCTCCAGCCTGCCTCACTCACCAGGTGGGGTGTTTACCTGGCACAGAGAATTGCCATTGTCTACGTCCACTGTGGTGCTGTGCCCAGGGCTGAGCCCTTGCTTACCCTCCAATGTTCCCTTAAACAGCCTCTTCATTTAGCACATGTCAGCCTCCACCCTCCAGCCTATGCTGATACAGAGCAGGCCTCTTAGCAGGCATGTCTGCCACCAGACTCTCTTCTGTGACCCAAAGATCACTCTGGTCAGCCGTTAAAAACACAATTTGAAATAAGTAAAATTTGTGGTTACTTAATCTCAAAATCTTCAGTGTATTCCCAGGAGAATAGAAAGGAGACTAGATTTTTTTTTTTTTTTTTTTGAGATGGGGTCTCACTCTGTCACCCAGGCTGCAGTGCAGTGGTGCTATCTCAGCTCCTGCCTCAGCCTCCAAAGTAGCTGGGATTACAGGCACCCACCACCACACCCAGCTAATTTTTGTATTTTTAGTAGAGATGGGGTTTCACCTTGTTGACCAGGCTGGTCTTGAACTCCTGACCTCAGGTGATCCACCCACCTTGGCCTTCCAAAGTGCTGTGATTACAGGTGTGAGCCACCGCGCCCGGCAGGGATCAGATTCTTATTTTTCCTCCTCTCCTACCACTCTTCCTTCCCCTTGTTTTCCTTATTTCAGAACATCATTGAATCTTGGCTCCTATCATCCAACCAGGAGGATGTAGACCTTGAGACATCCCTTAGAAAGGCGAAGAATGTCCTGGGCATGAGCTGCGATGGTGAAAGATTAAACATTGTTTGGGTGCTATCACATGGAAACTGGTCTGGGAGGAAGGCAAAGTCATTAACTAATTGAGAAATACTACTACCCCCAGGATGAGAACACAGGCACTCAAAGGCAGTTAAAGCCCTGTCCAGGGTTACACAACTAAAAGAATGGCACAAACTGAATTTGGAACCCCAGATATCTACCAAAATCCACAAATAAAGCAACCATATTTTGGGTCCTGGGAAATAATGGCAGGAGAGTAGGACTAGGGCTACATTTAGGAGGGCTGAATGGGTGAGGCTGTTTTATGTAGTGGCCAATAGCAACCCCCAGAATGTTTTAGAAGAGGGAAAGGACATGACCAAAGAATGATTTAGGAAAGTGAATATAGCAACATACAGAAAAGATGGAAAGGAGAAGAGATTGGTAGGAAAGGGACTGTTTGAAATATGACCCTCAACCCAGGTGGTAGCAGTAGGTACAGAAAGCAGTGTCAAAGATAATGCCATGGCTCCAAGCCTAGAGACTGGAGGGATACTATCAACAGGAGTGGGAAGTATTAATAACAGTTTTTTTTTTTTTTTTTTTTTTTT
>NW_012116433.1:691723-703975 GCF_000951035.1 Colobus angolensis palliatus
TTTTTTTTTTTTTTTTTTTTTTTTTTGAGCCGCTGTTATGTGCTTGCCACTGCAAAGCTAAGAGGTTTTTTTTGTCAATTTTCTCATGAAGTCTCCTAATGGCCCTAGGATGTATTTACTAGTCTCCCCATATTATAGATTTTGGAGATGGGAAACTGAGGCCCAAAGTGGTGACGTGATTTACCCAGTTTACACAGCTCATAAGGTGAGCCAGTATTCCAACCCAGGTCTGGCTGACGGTCTCTAGAATTCACCCTTTTAACTCGGCACTGAGCAGCCCCTCCAACCCACCTGCAGATACAAGCTGGGTAAAGGGTGAGTTGGTTGGTTTGGCAAGTGAGGGGGACCTAGCCTCTCGAGCTTTTATCTCCCCTAAGAGACCAAACTCACCCTTCCACTGGTCTGGATGGATGGCAGTCAGCACTCGTGAGATTAGGATTTTCTGTTGAAGATACTCGCACCACAAAAGGTCCACCGTCAGGGTGGGAGAAGGCAGCTCCAACTCAGGCTCTGGACAGACCTGGGAATATAGTGGCCTTCAGAACGTTAGAGAATGGGGACAGAGAAGAGACTAAGTAGAAGGAAGTTGTGGGATAAAAGAGGGAAATTCTTCCAAAACCCAGAATATTCCTAAGTAAAGGATGATGGATAGGCCGTCAACCAGGGAGAAAAGAATAGAACACGAAAGGAAACGAACTAGAGCTCCCATCACTTATTTTGCCTGCGTTTCTCCAGCAATAGTCCCTTTTAGGCCCACTGTACCCAAAGTCTAACAGCCCAGCAAAGCTCCCCTAAAGCCCAGCTCAGAATCATCCAGCCTAGATGTCTTTGTCCCAGACAGAGGCTGTTGTTAGTCTTAATCTCAGATGATATATTATCTCAAGATAATATAAACATCCAAGAGAAAGGAAAGGCCCAAGGAACCTAACGTTATGAGACTTCATTGTCAGCAGTAACACTGCCCTCAGACCCAGGCATGAGACATCGCTATGCTGGCCCTCCTCAGGCCACACCACCTTCTCCATGGAGAGTAAGCCTGTTCCCTCCCTTCTAGACCATATCCTTGCGCTGTCCCAACAACCTGAAGCTACTTCCCGGGCCCATGCAGGCCTCTTCCCCCTGCTCTCTCCTTCCAAGGGTGTGCATACCCTGTGCCTGCAGCATGGCTAGGAGGCAGTTCTTTGGGGATAGGGGATGGAACCTGGACATTAGGGCTGGGGTGTTCATACTCCATGTACATGGGGCTCCCTAAGGGGTACAGTCTAGGGTGGAAAGAGAAGGGGAACAGGCTGCAGGCTAGCAACTAAGCCCGCTCTTCCCATGCCACCACATTTCAGCACAGAACTGATTTTCCAGGTGTTTGGGGATGGAACATTTTTTCATTTAACAGTTGCTAGCTAGATTTTTAACTTTTAAATATTTGGATGTATCATCTGTGGCCTCCATTTATCTTTTTGCCCTCACCCCTACAAATGTGAGGATAGCAAGATCTTGAGTTGAAGGAACCGTAAAAGTCATTCATTCCAACCACCTGGCCAAGCTTGCAGTCCCACGAAATGCTTAATCACTTCCAATTATGATTGTATGCTGGTCAGACTGCCTCCTGAAGTACTAGCTCGTTCGTCTCTGCAGTTTTCTCACTGCTAGCAGCAGACCTTTATTCCGATGTCTTCCTGTTCCAGAAACAGCATTTAGTAGTAATAAGTTGAAGATTCACTCTGCCAGGCAATGGAGTGTAGAGATGAATGAACTTTGACTCATGGAGACCAGGCTCCAAATCCTGACTCTGCCACTTACTAGATGTGTGACCTTGAGCAAGCTTCTCAGTCTCTCTGATCTTCAGTTTCTTCATCTGTAAAATGGAAGCAATAATTCCCCACCTCTGTTGCCTCAGCTAGAGTGCAGTGGCGAGATCATGGATCACTGCAGCCTCAGACTTCTGGGCTCAAGCAATCTCTTGCCTCAGCCTCCTGAATAGCTGGGACTACAGACACCTGCCACCATATCTGATGTGTGTGTGTGTGTGTGTGTGTGTGTGTGGAGACTGGGTCTCGTTAGGTTGACCAGGCTGATCTCAAACTCCTGTGCTCAAGAAATCCACCCCCGCTTAGCCTCCCAAAGTGATGGGATTATAGGCATGAACCACTGCTCCTGGACTTTGATCTCGATATCTTAAACAGAAGGTCCAGTCTCTGTGACGAGGGATGTAATTAGTGCCAATAAGTAATGACTTGATTATTAATGTACCTAGTTACGTTCACACTTGTTCTCATGGCAGAAAGGCTGGAGTTTTACATAGGAAGACCTGAGAACTAGTCTCTGTGCCTCCACTTACTAGTTGTGTTACCTTAGACAAGTCACCTCTTCTCTGTGTGCCTCCGTTAGTTACCTATCAATAAAATGGAGCTGATGATCTCCATCACCTCACAGGGCTCATACTAAAACGCCCCTACCAAAAAGTCATTTCTTCATTCATTCATTCATTCTGGAAACATGCATGAAAGGGCTCCCTTGCATTTGGTGCTGAGATAGAAAAGTGTGCCCAGCTCCTGCCCTCAAGGGACCCATACTCTAGTGGATGAGACACATAATAATAAATAAATATATATATAATACAGTGTGACCGGTGCTGGCATCCTGAAGGAGGGGACAGCTGGCTCTGTCCCAGAAAGGGTGCATAAGAAAGTAGCATTTGAGAGGGATTAGTGGGGAAGAGAATATCATGGAAAAAAAAAAAGCATGGAATCATGTAGTTTTATGGAACAGAGATACAAAATAAAACGAATCTTTCCTTCCAGTGACAGGTCTTTAGATATCTGACAAAGATATCATCGCATATCCCCCCATCCTTTCTCTGACAACTTCTCTTAGTCAGGCTCAACATCCCCAGTTTCTTCAACCGTTGATCACCTGCGTGGCTGTGAGTGTCCCCAGGCCCTCTCTGGACATGGTCCCTTCTCTGTGTGTCCCGGCGGCAGGGCATACTTGTATGTCTACATATGTCACACATGTCACCACAACCAGTTCTTTAGCCAGAGCATAATTAAAACCTTATTTGAAAGCAGGTTATACTTTCCAAAATTCCAAGAGTCTGTGAGTTTTACTGCAAATCAGAAGGTTCATCATCTATATACCTAGTGACATATGGGCTTGTCTCATGGGAAAAGTATGTGTGTGGTGAAAGTGTGAAGCACAGAAATGAGAAAAGCGTACATGCTCATGCAGGGATTCCATGGACCATTGGCTTAATGCTATTAGGGGACAATGAAACCCCATCTCTAGAGGGTGTCTTATTAAAGCTCGAGGGATCCTGGTGAGATAGGTCTAGAACTCACATTTCAGGTGAATGTCATAGCTCGCTTTGGTTCAAAAGTCTTAGAATTGGCTTTGATAGAACTGGGTGCTTTTCCATGATTGTGAATTAAAAGGAAAAGCAAAATGAACAGAAGGCAAGTTCTCTTGAAAGGAAACAACAGCCCTGCCACAGGATCTGGAGGCCCTGTTGCTGTCTTGAGCGATGCAGTGGGCATTTGGCCCGGGTGCACAGTGCCCCCACATGCTGGGCGGCTATTGTCGGCCCGGGGCTCTCTCACTTACAGGTATTCTCCCTCACTGTTGAGTACGGGGCATTATTTTTGTTATTGCTGTCCCCTTAAAGTCTCATCTCTGAGTGAAGAGGGCCTGGCCCTTGAAGGACAGCTGGAGAAGACATGAGCACCAGTCCCTTACAGCTTCGTTCACAGTGGCCGCAGCCAGCATCTTCCAAGGTAGCGGGAGGACACTGCAGGCCAGGACTTGCACAGGGAAGCGGCTGCCCTTACTCACACTCCTGGTCACCCTGTGCTCCTGCTCAGCCTAATGGCAGCACTGTAGCTGCCTGCCTAGCCCATCAATTCAGAGGCCTGTCTTTGCTGCACAGTTTAAGGAGTTAAAGGGGAGAAGACAACTGGTTCTTACCACCAAAAGATTAGAGCACTGGGCAGCAGTTCTCACACTTGAGTGTCCAAAGAAATACTTGAAATGAGTGTGACTGTCCTGGTTTATGCCAGTTGTCCCAGCATAACTATTAATAGCACCCCCATTCACTCAAGTGTCCCAGTTAGGCAATAAATGGAATAATCACCTTACTTAAAATGCACATTACCAGGATGCACCCACAGGTGTTCCCTGGAATCTGGATTTTAAACTAGCATCCTGGCATTTCTGTGGCACACGGTGGATAGACACACTTTGAGAAATTCTGATGATAACAGGAAACTAGGCAAACCAAAAACCATTATAACAACAATAATTTTAAAAAGACAGTAATCCTCTGCTTTTGTGAGGGCTTATGTTGTTCTTTTTAATGTCTTGCTTTGGTTTAACAAATGTGAGTATCCACTATGTTTGTAGTACTTTGCTAGATGCTCTAGGAGATACAGAGATAAAGAAGCTGGGTCCCTGCATCAGAGGAGTTTACATCTGTCGAGGCACCCAGACAGATACTACATGGGAGTGAACCCTGGGTCATGAGGAAATGCTGAAGGGGAGGCATTTATGCAATAGTGTTACAGTGCAAGGGAGGAAGGACATGAAGATAAGGGAATGGGAATTCAAAGGGGCTGAGTGACTTATCCAAAGTCCCGCTGAGCCATGATTTGGCCTCCCAACTCCAAGGCCTGGGCTTCTTCCTACGTACTTGCCACCGAACTCTAATCACCACCACCTGCCAGCAGCAACCCCAGAAATATGCATGTGACAAACTCTTGGCAAGGTGGTAAGAAGGGGGATGGGAGAGGGCCATCAGAGTGACTAGAATTACTGAAAAGCGAGGATTAATCGAAAGAGGATTCCTAAAGAGGACAAAAAGGAACTTAAGAAACATCATTATAAAACAGCTGGGCATGGTGGCTCATGCCTGTAATCCCAGCTACTCAGGAGGCTGAGGCAAAGTGGAGGTATCTTTCTGATTCTGATACATACTATCAAATTGCCCTCAAATCACCTCTGCCAGTTTACACTCAGCTGTGGCTTGAATGTGTCCCCCAAAATTCATGTGTTGGAAATTTAATTGCCATTGTATCAGTTTTAAGAGGTAGGGTCTTTAAGAGGCCATTAAGCTATAAGGGCTCTGCCTTTGTAAAGGGATTCATATTGTTATAGTGGGAATGGGCTCTTGATAAAAGGATAAATTGGCCTGCATTTTCACTTGGTCTCCCACACTCCCTTGCTCACTCACCTTCTGCCCTCGGATAACCCCCACCAGATGCTGGTGCCATGCTCTTGGATTCCCCAATCTTCAGAACCATGAGCCAAATAAGCTTCTGTTCTACATAAATGACGTCTTCTCTTATATGCTGTAACAGCAGCAGAAAATAGGCTAAGACACAGTCCCAGCAACAGTGCTAGTGCTATGGCCTTGACCACAGGCTGAATCAGGCTCAACAGCAGCTGGTTCCAGAGAGGCCACCAAATAGGAACATTCTGAAGAGTGTTTATCATTCATGTTTCCCACCAAATCGCCATCTCCTTTTGTCTTTTTCTAACCCCTCTGCCCAAGTTTGGCTTGGTTTTATGGAAGCGACTTCCTGCATTGGCCATTCATAAGTGATTTAAATTTAATTATTCTTCCTTTCTCTGCCTATAGATCCTATGACAGGAGTCTTTCTCTATTATTATTATTATTATTATTATTATTATTTTACAACTGTTGTCTCCTTAGCCACCCCTTTCCTCTGTTACTTCCCTTCTATTCATCATCTTATTCTGTTGCCCTTGACTTTTCTGCAGTCACACAACTCTCTGATATCTGACAAAAGCTATGCACCCCTTCTCCAGAGAGACATTCAATAGCGTGTGCACGCACTCACACACACACACACACTCTTAAGATTTGTGTATGTGTGTGTGTGTGTGCTAATCTATTTCTTCTCAACTTTACCTAAATTGGCATCTTTCTATCTCTGAGAGTTACTGATAATTCCAACTGAATTTCTACTTTCTTTGGACAAGTCATTCTCATTTATAATTACAACCCACAAAAGAAAAAAAATGTTGCCCTGTCTCTTCAAGGTGTCACATTCAAAGAGACTCAAATCCGCTATCCAAAACATATTTTGAAAGCAATTAAAATGTTTATTGAATATTTGAGGAAAATTCCAAAGGGAGGAATTTCATTCATAACACATTTGTAAAACTTTAAAACTTCTCTTTCCCCATCTCCATCTCTCCCTCTATCTTGCACAGATGGCCGCTGCCCCTGAAGTCTCCTCCTCCCTGCAGGCTCTTCAGCATGTTTCTCACACACCTCTCATGCTGGCTCTTTGATCTCTCCCCCTCTTCTCTCGTTGTCTAAGTACACCAGGTTGGCTACTCTGACCTTTGTAACATATAAACCCAAACAGCATGGTACCTCCCAACTTACCTTTTACCCCAAGTCTGCACAGCCCACAAGATGAACTGGTAGACAGCGTTTAGCAGAAAGCAGAAGAGGGGAAAGGCTATAGACACTGTATCTTAACCTACTATGTTTTTCTGTTACATAAAAGACTTGTGAAGTTGCCCTCTTGCTAACCTTCCTAACCTGTTCTCTAGGACAGCAGGCTTACCTGGACCATCCGTTCTGAGTCTTTTCCCATGGGTTAGCTACCACGTGCAGTTCTCACCCCTTTAGCTCACAGGCCTGTGTATGACACGGGGGCTCCTGCCCACTTTCACCTCCACTTCTGGGAAAGAGTGAGAAGCTGCAGTTTAGAATCAGCACATCCTGCCTCACCCCAGCTACAGGATGCAAAGTGATAATGATTTCAGCTCTCAGAGCCATCGCAGGACTGCCCCCTGCAGAGAAGTCAGAGTATGTTTCTCAGATAGAAATAAGATTTGTCAGCCGGGTGTGATGGCTCACACCTGTGATCCCAGCACTTTGGGAGGCTGACGCGGGCAGATCCCTTGAAGTCAGGAGTTCAGGACCAGCCTGGCCAACATGGTGAAACCCCGTTTCTACTAAAAATACAAAAAATTAGCCAGGCGTGGTGGCACATGCTTGTAATCCCAGCTACTTGGGAGGCTGAGGCAGGAGAATCGCTTGCACCTGGGAGGCAGAGGTTGCAGTGAGCCAAGATTGCACCACTGCACTCCAGCCTGGGCAACAAGAGCGAAACTTCGTCTCAAAAAAAAGGAAATAAGACTTGTCAAGAGGTATAAGTTCAAGAGATCTATTCTGCAGCCTGGGGACTTTTTTCCCAGCAATATATTATATACTTGAAAATTGCCAACAGAGTACATTTTAAGTGTTCTTACCTTAAAAAGACAAAGTATGTGAGGTCATGCATATAACTAGCTTGATTTAGCCATTCCACAATGTGTACATATATTAAAACATCATGTTGTACATCATCTTTATATATAATTTTATCTGTCAATTAAAAAATAAAATCTAAACAGAGGTTTATTGGGATACAGATGCTGTTTCCTTAGTTTTGCTGTCTCACAATACTGATTCTAATAGTCAACTAGGCCAATTTCTAGTAGGTTTACTTGGACCTTGACAAAGATATCCAAAGAATGAGTTGAGAATTACTAAACCCCTATGTGGAATAGGAACTGTATGTGTTGATGTGCAGTTGACCTAAGCATGTGTGTGTCTAACTATTAAGAATAAAAGGCATGGCTGGGCACAGTACACCTGTAATCTCAGCGCTTTGGGAGGCCGAGGTGTGCGGATTGCCTGAGCTCAGGAGTTTGAAACCAGCCTGGCCAACATGGCGAAACCCTGTCTCTACTAAAAATACAAAAATTAGCCAGGCGTGGTGGCAGGTACCTGTAATCCCAGCTACTCAGATGACTGATACACGAGAATCGCTTGAGCCCGGGAAGTGGAGGTTGCAGTGAGCTGAGATCACGCCACTGCACTCCAGGCTAGGCCAGACTCCGTCTCCAAAAAAAAAGAATACAAGGCATGTGTTTAGATGTGAATGTCCCATTCCAGCTCTCTAAGTGAGGGTGGAAGTTCCCGTCCGTGTGGCTGAGGGCGTCGTTTTGTTCTGATCCAGTGGGACCTTCCTTTGCAGGCTCCACTGTGTCTCACATGGGGCTTACGCCATGGGGTTCCCCTGGTGTCTCGCTCTTGTTTCAGGAGCTACCTGTGGACGGCCCCTCCGGTGGCTTCAGTGCAGCCCTGCCACCACGCACACACTCAGCAGGCCTGCTGCCGCTTTCACCGTATCACCTGCCCCTGGGCTTTTCACAGTCCTCCTCGGGGCACTTTTGCCCATCTTAGAATATTTCTCATGTGGTTGAGGATTTTGGATTAATCCTGACACGTTTTTTAAGGCCTCCTAACCCAGCAGCTGCCTTGTCCCACTCTGGACAAGCCTTAGCCTGGCCCAGTCAGATCCGACTGGCGGGATAAATAGGCCAGGCTCTCTGGGATGGAGGAAAGGAGAGGAGAGCGGCTCAAAAGTGTTCCCCAAGCCTCCCAGCACGATGTGGGTGGACACAGCTTCCAAATTTCCCTGTTGCACTTGTGTATATCCTTCTGTGAGATTCATCTTGGACTTGGTCTAAAGTTTCTTTGGTATAATTTAATCAACCTAGTTCCATCCTGTCCCTTCTGGAAACTCCTTTGCAAGCCTCCCGCTTCCTGCCAGTCTAGTGTGAGGACTCTGGGCTCCGTGGCCAGTCTTTACAGCTAGCTCTCTCTGGCCCTCTTGTCAGCCTAACACAGCGCCCCTCTCCTTATCTCCTTCTGCCTCAGAAATCAAGCTCTCTGTCCCTTCAGTGGCCTGTGTTCTTACTGGATTTCTTCCAGTCTGCTGGCCTCTCCCTGAAGAAGTGAAACAAGCCCTCCAGATGTTTCTGCCTTTCCTAGCAAGTCTATTTAGCCATCACTGAGCTGCAGGCCTGTTGCGTAGGGAATCTCAGAACACCCTCTAAACAATCAAGGACAGACAGGGAGAAATCCACGTCATAAAGTGCAACACAACAGACTTGTGAAATGTGAAGCCCTATCCCATGGCCCTAGGCCAGGCCATGGTGTCCCCATGCCTCCTGCAGATGGCTAGCAATTCAGGCTGCTTTGATAGGCCAGGAAAGAGCACTGACTCTGGAGTTAGAAGAGTGAGGGTGGCATGGAGATAGGCCACTCGGCATGTTCTATGCATAGCAAGAACTACTCTGGTCATGGAAGAAGAGTGGCAGCAGGGTGTCCCGGAAATAGTCATGTGACCGTGGCCAAATCACTTGGCCCTCCTAAACTTAATATTTTCTGTAAAGTAAGAGACATCAAAATCTGCCATGCCTAGGAGACAAACAAGATGAACAAGATGAAGCATAGGAAAACTCTGTCAACTGTCAGTGAACATTGTTATGAAAGGCAGAAACTGAAACAAAACCAAGTCCAACGTGAACCAAACCCTTAACAGGTTTACTGGCCTCAGCACGGGCCTCTCCGAAGTGGAGCAGACAGACCTGTGATCAGAACCTCAAGAGCTCCAGAGACTAGCGTTATGTGCATAAAATTGCCCACACTCATGTAAAATGACACATAACTAAGTCCCAATTATGTCACATGGACTCTAGGCAAAACTGAGGTTCTCAGGAAGAGAGGCCTGGAAGGATCAGAAAAGGCTGGGAGCTGGGGCAGGTGGAGCTTGAGGTGCTATGTGACACTCTGCAGCAGAGACACGTGGGCAGTGTGGCGGATGGTGACAAGGAAGACTTCCAATAAACATGGCATGCTCTAGATGCTAGTTTCTGCATTAGACAGATACGTATTGAGCATCTCCTATGTTCTAGGGCTAAAGATTCACTGGTGAGTAAGGCAGACATGAAACAGTGTACTGTGGGGCTTCAGACCAAAGTCACAGTCACAGCCCCTGCCCAGCCCAAGGGGCCCACAGCCAGGTTCTCAGGCTCTGCCAGTGCAGGGGTCCCACACACCTGTGCCCACTCTTCTGTGATCAGCACAGTTTTTGCTGAAGAAACATGCAGAGCAGCCTGTTTTGTGTTACCCCAATCAGGGAAGGGGTATGCTCAGCCTTGACCTTGACAGGCATCCAGGATGCAGGCAGCACCTCTGAGGCAGCCCTTGGCTGGGAGGAGCAGGGCACCTCTGTTTATCTGCAGCAAATATTTATTTGTAACCCCAAGCACTGAACAAGCCTGATGGGTGTGCCTGCTCCGGGGCGTCTGTGCGCTCCAAGCCATGTCAGACCGTGGTGGTCGGACAGAGATTGCAGAGTCACCCCCAGGCCTTCCACAGGTGGACTGGACACTGGAGCTCCTGAAACCAGAGGACAGGCCATGTTTTCTGTCCGTCCCCTCCTGTGAGCTCCTCAAGGGCACTCTGCCTCTCATCTTGTGTCCCTGGGGCCGGGCTCCATGCCAGGCACCTTCCTTAGTGCTCAGTAAGTAGTAGATGAAGGATAAATGAGGGGAATAACAGAGTTTTCACAAGGATGCTGAGACACAAAGGCCCAGCCAGATGAGGTCCAGTCAAGGTCATGATCAGGAGCCTGCGGGTCATGTTCTGTTCTGAGCAGCCCATCAAGGATGGAATGGAAGAGAAGAGGAATAACAAACTCATTTTCACATGCATTACCTCAGGCATAACTCAAATATGAGCTGGGGTCACATGTTCCGCAGGATCTAGATAGGACTTGCTCAAACCCCCATAATAGGGCTCAGCGGAAACCTAAACTCTGTTCTGAGAGCTGCTGTTCTCATGGTCACCTCTGGCTCCAAACTCCTCCCTCCACTGAATTTTTCTTGCTGTGAGTGTCTTCTGTGTGCTTTGTATATGCATCCAAATAGGCACTCAGCCCCATCACTGGATTGCCACAGAGAAGAAAAATATCACTCACATTGAGGAGACACCACCACAAAAACCTGGAATTAAATAAGACACCTCCCGATTCCTGGAAGCCTTTTGCAGTGCCTGACTGCTGGGATTTTTAACTGGCCAGGAGACCCAGCGGAATCCCCCAGCCTCAGCTGTTTTTTAGGGCTCATCTCCCTTCCTCACCCCACCCTCCCTGATCTGCCTGCCACCCAACACCCACACGCTCTCCCAGGGCCACTCCCAAACCTCAGCACAGCCAGACTCACCCAGGGACAAGTGAGCATGGAGACGCCTCTCCCATGAGCAGCTCGGAGGGCTAACTGCAGGGACCCCGAGGCTCTTGGGACAATGTCAGCCCTTTTTAGATGGCAGTGTGATTTTAAAGATCACCGTCCCCCCCTCATTTTCCCAAATAATCCTCACCCCGTAGAGAAAGGTGTATTATTATCTCCGTTTTACAGATGAGCCTCAAGGAGATCATTAATTGTCCAAAGTCACCCAGGTAATGAATGCAGAAAATAGGGTTTAAACCCAAATCTTGGAACTCCTGGCCTAGTGCTCTTTCCACTGTGCACAGCAGAGCACAGCAGGATGGAAGGCTCTGTGTGGGGACAGCACTCTGTGCAAAGCAACTTCCCCCTTAGACCTGGTCATTCCAGCCTTCAGAATGTGCAGATACCAGGCAGGCGGCTGGAGTGGAGCTTAACAAAGACACGTGATTCCAAGTCTGTGCCCCCAGATGGTCTAAACTGTAAAGAAGAAAACAAAATACACCCACAGGATACCCGTGTATCAATAAACGCCAATACTGGAGGACAAATAGGCCTCAGGAAGATCAAACAAAAATGTGCAGCATTTAGTCAATCCTGAAAGGCTCCCTGGGGGAAGTGAAAGCCTCCTTTCTTTTCTCTTTTTGTTTGAGTCGGACTTCAGATGCAGAAGACTAAGTTAACTGTATTCTTCAGATCATAGCACAGTATCATGATCATTGGTCTGTGCAAGATCTGTCACATCTTATTTGTTTATTCTCACCCTCACTTTCATTTACCTTCTTCCATAGGCAGCCACAATGTGTATTCATTTTTTGGTATGTGTTCTCGAACATGTGGATTGTGGATCTGTATGCTTGTAGTTTAAATCCATGTGAGCAGAATTCTTATGCCTCTCATGCTTGGTGGTTTGGTTTTGTTTCATTGTTTCTCTTACCACTGTGCTAAGCTTTCTCCTCGCTGCTGTGTGTTGCAGTGCCACGTCTGGTCCTCTGCTTTCAGCAGGTGCATATCCTCTGTGATAGCATCTACCTGAGTTTTCGGGTCCGTTCCTCAGTGATGATCACTGAGGTTGCCTCCAAGTCCCCGCCATCATAAACAGCCCAGCATGGTAACAAACATCTTCATATATGACCCCTTATGGCCGTGTTAAGAAATTTCAGG
>NW_012116433.1:705115-710523 GCF_000951035.1 Colobus angolensis palliatus
CTCCCAGGTTCAAGCAATTCTCCTGCCTCAACCTCCCAAGTAGCTGGGATTGCAGGCACGTGTCACCACACCCAGCTAATTTTTGTATTTTTAATAGAGACAGGGTTTCACCATGTTGTCCAGGCTGGTCTCGAACTCCTGACCTTGTGATCCACCTGCCTCGGCCTCCCAAAGTGCTAGCATGACAGGCGTGAGCCACCGCGCCCGGCCAGTCCCCCCATTCTGACCACTTTATTGGCTCCATCCCCACCCAGGCTAATGCCACATGCCTTTGGTTCTTCTTAGGCTTCCCCCTCCTCCTGCCCCTGGCCTGCTTGCCTTCAGGACACAGAACCCAGAGCCACTCTTGTCATGGGCACCAGATGATGCCACAGGCTCTGCAAGATCACTCCCCTCCCCTACTGCCTCCAGACTGAAATCCTCCCAGAGAAGTTTCTTCTTGCATCATTTTCCAAAAGGCCAGATGGTAAGGTTCAAACCTGCTAAGAATATAGATTCCCGGGCCCCACCCTGTAGATACTGCTTCAGTAACTCTGGAGTCTCCATTTTTTAATACGTGGCTCAGGTAATTGTTACTGTCAAGCCAGAGTTACCGTCAACTCCACTTCAGGGGACACCCTAGCTCCTGACGAAATAAGTACAGATCTTCTGGAAGGAGAGACAACGTCAAATGGAAGGGCCCTGGCCTGGGACCTCTACAGTGCCATCTCTGCCTTGCTGTGTGTGTTAAATAAGTCAGTTGTCCTGTCTGAACTTGGTTTCATCATCTAGAAAATAAAGATATTGTAAATCATTCTATTGTAAAGACACATGCACACAAATGTTCATTGCAGCACTGTTCACAATAGCAAAGCCATGGAATCAACCTAAATGCTCATCAGTGACAGACTAAAGAAAATGTGGCACATATACACCATGGAATACTATGCAGCCATAAAGAAGAACAAGATCATGTCTTCATCCATGTGAATGGATGAAGCTGGAGGCCATTATTCTTAGCAAACTAACACAGGAACAGAAAGCCAAAGACCACATGTTCTCACGTATAAGTGGGAGCTAAATGATGAGAACCCAGAACACAAAGAGGGAACAATACATACTGGGGCCTACTTAAGGGTGAAGGGTAAGATGAGGGAGGGAGCAGAAAAAATAAATATTGGGCACTAGACTTAATACCTGGGTGATGAAATAGTCGGTACAACAAACCCCCATGACATGAGTTTACCTGTGTGACAAACCTGCACTTGTACCCCCAAACCTAAAATAAAAGTTTCTTAAAAAGACACTGGAGTCCTTACATTTCCATGGATCATTTTTCTGTAAGTAACAAGCATGTTGCATGATTTATGCTCAAAAAGCAACTTTAATTTTTTTTCTTCAAATGTGCCTGTAAAATGTCTTCAGTGGGAGAAATCTTCCCCTGCCCCTAGAAAAAATACTTGGTCCAATCCCATTGCTTTTTCATCCAGTCTTCGGTGATAGCCTTGTAGTTACTGTAAGTTATAGATAGTCCACTCAGACGTTAGAATGCGTCAGAGGCCGGGCGTGGTGGCTCATGCCTGTAATCCCAGCACTTTGGGAGGCCGAGGCAGGTGGATCACCTGAGGTCAGGAGTTTGAGACGAGCCTGGACAACATGGTGAAACCCCCTTTCTACTACAAATACAAAAATTAGCCGGGGGTGGTGGCGGGCACCTGTAATCCCAGCTACTCGAGAGGCTGAGGCAGGAAAATCGCTTTAATCCAGGGGTGGAGGTTGCAGTGAGCTGAGATTGCGCCACTTCACTCCAGCCTGGGTGACAGAGCGAAACTCCATCTCAAAAAAAAAAAAAAAAAAATGCATAATAATCATGAGTAATGAAACACTCTTATTCTGACTGCATTGTTTTTCTCCTTTCTTCCAGTTTCGCTCTGCTCAAGCTGGAAGCATCTGAGGTGGGCCCCACACGTCCCTCTGCTGTCTACATCGCCCTGTTCTCTCTTCCCTACCACCACCCAGGAGCTGCTGTTTTACCACTTGCCAGGATTGAAATTCGGGGTTCTTACTGGTTAGAGAGCTTGGAGAAACTTAAAACTGGCTCTTGCTTTTGAAAATGTTTTTGTGGGCTCTCCTGGGGTTCCCTGCTGGACTGGACCCCTCTCTCCTGAAGTTCCCTTCACCCATTCAAGCACTGCATCTCTATCCCAGGAGTCTCTTGCAACCCCTTGCTCAGCCTCTGGGCATCTGGAGGCCGCCCACAGCCTCTTCAGTGGAGGTCTTCTCCCTGTTGAAACTTACACAATATTGACTCAAGACAGCCAGCCCCAGAGCTCTCCTCCCTTGGGATACATAGCTCAGCAACGCCTCTCACCATGGAAATCCCCTCACCAAACCTTCACCAAGTTACAGTCCTATCCATGTTTTACAAAGTGGGTGAAAGCATCCATGGATCCTGAGACAGATGTTCTTACATTCCCGTTGTACAGTCTGTGCACAGCCAGGGGAAGAGGGCCCTGCCCTAGACTCACTTTCGCCTTCTGATTTCTATCCTTTGCAGTGTCAGAACTCGTGCAGGAAGAGCCCCTCTGTGATACCCAGTGACGTTAAACTCTACGTCACAGGTTAATCTGAGTGAGAACATCTTGGAGAAAAGAAAGCCTAAGTGCCCAGAACGTCCAAAGCAGAAGCTGGGAGAGTGTAGGAAGGTCTAGATCTAGGAGGGAGGTGATAATGGGGACAGGGCTGCTCTGTCGTGCAGTCACTCTGCCTCCTTCTCAGCTTTCCCCAGGGCTCTGCCCCTGAGAGCTGCTGGGCTCAGATAGGCCTAGTCCCTGAGACATGATGCTAATGTCTGTCCTTTGAGCTCCAGCTTTTGGCCAAGGGTGAGAACCTGGAGGTGGTTAGCCCTGTCCCCTTGGAAGGTGGCTCTGTGGATATGGTTAATGGCTGGGTTTCCTCCCCAATACAAACATCCCTCACCCAGGGAGGCCTCTCCTCCTGGGGACCTCTGAGCCAGGGCTGAGCATCACCCCCACAGGGCATCCCTCCTCTCCCTCCTTCTCTCAGTGTAGGGTTCAGACTCTTCCGAATAATGTTGAGTGGTTATTTAAAGATCAACACCATCCTGGCCGGGCACCGTGGCTCAAGCCTGTAATCCCAGCACTTTGGGAGGCCAAAGCAGGAGGATCACTTAAGGTCAAGAGTTTGAGACCAGCCTGGCCAACGTGGTGAAACCCCATCTCTACTAAAAACACAAAATAGCCGGGCACAGTGGTGTGTGCCTATAGTCCTAGCTACTTGGGAGGCTGAGGCAGGAGAACCACTTGAACCTGGGAGGCCGAGGCTGCAGTGGCACTCCACCCTGGGTGACAGAGTGAGACTGTGTCTCAAAAAAAAAAAAAAAAAATCAGCACTGTCCTGGGTTAGATTGATTGGTTAAATGAATAAACAAATAAAAGAATGTAAAGAGACCCCCAAAAATTAGCCTACCCTGGATTCCTGGATGTCTCGGGAGGACCCTGCCTCCCCCTCCCCCAACAGCCCAGCAGCCTGAACTTGCTCCTCTGGCTGTCCAGTCGCCATCTTTGGCCTGATAGAAGTCAGGATATTGGAGTAGGGGAAGGAAGTGTGCAGCCCAGGCACTGGGAAAAAATAGGACCAGGAAACAGTGGGGAAGGGGCTGGGAAAGATGTATGTTAAGAGCAGGGTCAGTCATGCAGGCAACAAGGATGCATCCACTGGGCACAGATCCAAATCCTCCAGTGGAGCAGGAGAAAACCAGCCGAGCGCCCTGCCCCGCTCAGCATCACCTCCCAGACACGTGCCCAGCATTCTGCTGCTGCCCTGGGCACAGGGTTCCAGAAGCACCACAGAGGGAAGGAGACACAGCTGGGGTAGATGTAACCTTACAGGTCTGTCCTCAGGTTCTCAGGCTGGGGCCTCGGAAACCAAGGCAGCTGCGGAGCTTTACCCTCAAGAAGCAAACCCCTGGAGAGACTTCCACTCTAGAGCCATGGGGTCAAACCTGGGGGCCAGCAGGAGCCTGTCTGTCCTCAGCCTTCCTGTCCGGCTTTCATGGGTCTTCCTCTCTCTTCTCTGGCAGGGACTGATGCCCTTGGCCATGACGCACCCCCACCTGCTGTCTGCTCAGGCGTAGCCTGCGTGACTGAGCCACCACTGCTCCAGCTGTTTCACGTAAGTGTAAGGCACGGGCCACTCCCTTTTCCCCTGGGAGAGGGTGTCTGGGCCACCAGTGGGGAAGGAGCTTCAGAACGTCCTGGTCACAGAGGGAAGGCCCTTAGGATTCTTTAGTGGGCAGCAGGTTTGTCCTCTGGCTACCCCCATTCCCTGACTTGGCCACCACTGAGTCATTCTGCCCCAGACCTGCTGAGACCTGGGTGGGAACATACGGACCTCTTTCTCCTGTCCTCAGGACACCTCAGGAGGCAGCTGGTGTGTTAGAAACTCCACAGCACTGGCCCGTGGGACCTGATGCAGACACTTGCTATCCTATGACTTTAGACAAATGACTTAATGGTCTGGCTTCTCCTCCAGCATTGCTGGGGCTTTTGTAAGATTCAAGAATGTGTATTCGCTATCTTTTGCTGCATCACAAACGACCACAAACTCAACAGCTTAAAACAATACACAATGATTCTGTTTCTGTGGGTCAGAGGTCCAGACGTGGCTGGTTGACCCTCTGCCTCAAGGTCTCAGCTGGGGTTGTCAATTCATCCCCAAGGTCAACTGGAGAAGGATCCACTTCCACTCTCATGTATGTGGCTGTTCAGTTCCTTTTGGGGGGCTGGATTGAGGGCCTCAGTCCCCAGCCAGGAATTGGCCAGAGGCCACCCTAGGTTTCTTCACACATGGGCTTCCCCAACATGGCAACTTTCAGTATCAAAACCATCAGAGACAATGGCTAGCAAGAGAATAGTCTGAATCTTATATAATCTATTCACAGAAGTGACATCCCATTACCCATTCTGTTAGTTAGAAGCAAGTCACAGGCCACACCCATACTTGGGGTAGGGGAGTACACAAGGACATAACTGCCAGGAGGCAGTGACCACTTGGGCCATCTCAGAGCCCGCCCGCCATAAGAGAGCATAAATGGAGCACTTTGTAAACTGTAGGCTGCTGTTTGGGTGTAAGAAGTTACTGCCAGCATTTGCATCTAATTGCAAAGAGACAATGAGCCCTCCTGAAATCATAGAGAGCCACTGAATGTGGGAATTTAAATGCTAAACTGTACCATTAGTACAGAAGTTAGCCGGGTGTGGTAGCACGCGCCTTTGGTCCCAGCTACTTGGGAGGCTGAGGTGGGAAGATCGCTTGGGCCCTGGAGGTTGAAGCAGCAGTGAGCCGAGATCACAGCACTGCATTCCCGCCTGGGCGACAGAGCAAGACCCTGTCTCAAAAAAAAAATT
>NW_012116433.1:710833-740325 GCF_000951035.1 Colobus angolensis palliatus
CTCCTGACCTCGTGATCCGCCCGTCTCGGCCTCCCAAAGTGCTGGGATTACAGGCTTGAGCCACCGCGCCCAGCCAAAAAAATTTTTTTTTCCATTAGTACTGAGCCTTCAGGGAAACTGTTGGGAGCTGATTAGTTCATCTCACACCCTTTACATGTCCCTTCCTGGCTGATGATTTTAAGACCAGACCTAAACAGCCACAACAGGTCTAGGCCTTCCTTCTCCCCACAAACATGGTTGTTTGTGGGGTCTTTTCTAGTTTACAAAGAGCTCTCACGCCCATCCCCCTCGTTCCTCACAGTCACACTTGAGAACTCAGAGGAGGAGAGGTGATCCTTGATTACAATTCCTTACAGTCCTACTGGCGAGGGAGACAGAGGAATGTGAGAACTGAGTGTTTTGTTCATCTTTGCTTCAGAAGTGAGAAAGGTCATTTTCCAATATGGGGTAGTTGCTCAGTGGCACAGGTGATCCTCGAACCTGGGCCTTGAGAACCCCAGCTCTGCCCACACTGCCATGCCCCCAATGTCCAGGCCATTGCTGTGCGCAACCTGTGTGGTCCTGAAAGAGGGGTGTCCCAGGACAGGGGCAGGGAGGAGGGAGGGCACTGGTCTTATACGGCTTCTCCATAATTCCCTGTCTCCTAAAACAGGCTGGGCACATCCTGGAACACTAGTCCAAGCCTGTCTGTGGGGTGGATCACTGCTGCCTCCCCAGCTTCAGGTCACTCCTAGACTTCTCTGTCCATAAGCAACCCTCAGCGATGAATATGCAGGGAAGTGTTGGGGGGATGAAGTGGTGCTGTAGTGAAAATGCCTACGCCTTCCCCAAGCTGAGATTCATCTGGCCCCGCCTCCAGATGCCCCAAGATACCTCTGAAGCATGGCCCACCATGCCCCTGGGCAAAATCAAAGGGGTCTCAAACAGGGACGCTCAAGTCTGCCCATGGGATTGAGCTGAGAGATACAGTTTGCTGCCCGCTGGTGGTCTGTCGGAGTCATAACTGCCAGGGCTGTGACAAGCTAAACAGTGAGCTTTTATTAAGTCTGACACCATGTGTCAGACACGGTGCCTAAGGCTGCAGGGGATAGCAGACCATGTAAGACACAACCCCTGATCCCAGAGGACTTATAATATAGTGGAGGAGGAGTCAACATGTTCCCACATGAAAAGCTGACTCTTATCCCACCAAGTGGGATTTGAAGAGTGAACCATGAAGGGCATTGCAGCAGGAGCCCAGAAGTGAGATAGCATCAGGGCTGGGGCACTCAGGGGAGGCTTCTCAGAACCTTGAAGGAAGGGCAGGATTTAAATAGACAGAAAAAGAAAGACCACACACTCCCCTGTCGAAAGCCCCCTCAGGAACCCCCACGGCCTCCAGGAGAGTTCATCCAGATTCCTTGCCCGGGTTGCTGCCTCTCCAGGCACATGCCTGCCCTGGCCTGTCCCAGCCTCACCAGATCCCTCGCAGTTCCTGGAACTGTTCTCTCCACACCCCTGGACTGTTCCTTCTCCCTCCCCACCTTGTCTACCTAAAAGGCTGTCACTCACCTTTTAGGATTCAGCTCAATACAACACCTGCAGTGGAGCATCTCCCCCCGAGTCATTAGCTGCCCCACTCTGTGTTCCACAGTTCTGGTCTGCGATTCTGTGGCTACGAGTCTCACACTGTGTCATAAGGGTTGCCCTGTGTATTTTCATCACTAGGCAATAAGCTGCTTAAGAACTGTAGGACTGTGGCTCACACTTGTAATCCCAGCACTTCGGGAGGCCGAGGCGGGTGGATCACCCAACTTGGTGGGTGGCCACGAATTCGAGACCAGCCTGGCCAACATGGTGAAATGCTGTTTCTACTGAAAATAGAAAAATTAGCCCAGTGTGGGGTTGCACATCTGTAATCCCAGCTACTCGGGAGGCTGAGGCACGAGAATCACTTGAACCCGGTAGGTAGAGGTTGCAGTGAGCCGAGACTGTGCCATTGCACTCCACACTGGGGGACAGAGTGAGACTCCAGCTCCAAAAAAAGGAACAGTGGGACTGCATGATGGGGCAGCAGATCACGTAGGCGGAAGAAAGGGAGGTGAGGAGGGAAAGATAAATAGGGTGAGCATGCAGGAACTTGGGGGATGGCTATGCCTTTGAAGCTGTCTCTAAAAGTTTATGGGCAGATAAATGTATCCTGCAGGCAATGTGGTGCATGAGAGTCACAGAAACTCCCAGGGGTATGAAGAAAGGCTTAACAGCTGGTGGCAGGAAGGGTACTCAGAGACAAAACTGGGAAGGTTCGTTAGGAAACCATTGCGCCACTGCAGCTTGAGAGGTGATGAGTCGTCACTGGAGTGGGTGACAGAAGACTGGGGAAGCCAAAGAAGAATTTGAGAAGTTTCAATTCTGGGCAGCTGGGGGAACGTCCCATGGCCTTGTCAAACTCTAATGTGCAACTTATTCAGTTAAGACCTTGTGAAAATGCAAACTCTGACTCATTAGTCCTGTGGAGGGCCTGAGATGCCATCTTTCTAGTGGCGCTCCCAGGTTATGCCCATGCTGCTAGTCCACAGGGCGGGAGTGGATTTGGAGCCGCGCTGCTGGGCAGGTGCAGTTCTCTAGGATGACAGTGGTGGGCAGGTGGTATATTTGGGTGAAGAGATAAAGGTACCCCTTTTACCCGGTGAACACGCCAGGGTGCAGAGCTTTGTGAGGAGAGTGCGGTTGGGTTCTAGCCCCACTTACCCTCTGAGTAATAAACAACTTGCAAAGCCCCTCGGGGCAGCTATGGTGGAGTCACCAACAGAGACAGACAGGTCAGAGGCGTGGAGTCCATTTGGAGAGCAGGGTGATGACTTTAACCTGTCATAATGAGTTTGAGATGACCACTGGGACATAGACTGAAATGTCCATCTGCTAGCAGTTGGAGACCCAGACTTGGGGTCTGTGGGCTCACTGATGATATGCCACACAGTGAAGAAAGCAAAATGAGGGTTGGCTGGGAATCATCTAACCCTTCTGGCCTTTTTCAGCAGGTAACTCTCTTATTCCAACATCTCTGTCCTTTCTGTTGTCTTGCAGGTCACCATTCCCTTTACTGAACGTAAGTGATCTAGTCATTTTTCCATCTCCAAGATGCCAAGTCCCTAGTCCCCACCCTCCTGCCCCCTTGGTCCCAGTGCAACTGGGAGGCTCAGAAATCCCCATTTACTGACCTAAAAGGATAATCTGCCTGAAGCCAGGACAACCTCATGCCCAGAGCTTGTCTCTGTCCTGTTCATTCAGCCTCAGAAGCCAGGACCAGTCTCCCCAGTCTGGCCACAGCCTTCCAGGGCCCAGGATGCCACACACCACTCCCTCTGGGCTTGCCTTGCCCTTGCTTTTCAGGAGGGTTTGAAGAACAGAGATACCCCTAAAAGAAGTGTGGGTTTGAGCCAGAGAAAAGCCACCTGATGTTTTTGAGAGTTGGCCCTTTCCCCGCCAGCCCGGGACAAAGGCTCAGGGACCACTGGGGTGTGTGCCAGGATGGCGGGGATCAAGAGCACAGCCTTGGGGATGAACGGGCTGGGTGGATTCGCAGCCAAATTATTCTCAGCCCCCGTTTAGCATGCGTGCAGTAGGGATAGCTAATAACTGCCCCGAAGGGTTATCGCGAGGATGTGGTAAGATGCGTGGGGGTGCTTAGCGTGATGCCACACAGGGAGGAGCCCCGCAATCAGCAGCAGCTGTTCCTCTGTGTGTGGAGCCACGCAGAAGCCGGGGCTAAGAAGGGTATGAGGGGAGAGGAAAGGCGAGAAGAGCACCAAAGGGGAAAGATCGTGAGAACTTTTTGAAACTGGATAGAAGCAAGGGGCAGAATTAGCACTCAGCTTTCTCTCTTCCCTCCCGCAGCTGTTATCTGCCCTGTGCCAAACACCTCCAACTTCCCCCACTTAGGCTGGCCCAGTCTGGAGCCAGAGCCAGTCCTCAGCCTTCAGGAAGCCCCTGGGGCCTGGCCCTCCCTGCACCTGCTGCTCTCAGGCCCGCTGCCCCAGCCTCGGGGCAGTTCCAGAAAGACTCCCCCCGGCCCAGCCCAGGGCTGCAGCCACAGCTGGTCCTCAGCCCTCCGCACATCTTTGCAGAGTTTGATGGGGCGCCGGGCGGATGACAGCGGGAACGGTTGTGATCACTGGCGGAATCCTAGCTACGGTGATCCTCCTCTGCATCATTGCCGTCCTGTGCTACTGCAGGCTCCAGGTCAGTCCCCGGGACCCATAGCTAGAGGCTGCCAGGCCACCAGCAAACCTCTTTTTCATTATGGGGGCAGAAACTGGAGGCTGACTTCAGGGCCTACAGAGCCCAAAGCCATGGAATGTGGCAGGCGTAAGTCAAGGAGGCTGGGAGTTGGGGCTGGTCAGAAGGAAGCTAAGCACCCCCCAGCCCGCCCGCTCAGAGCACACAGAAAGTGTGCTGGGGAGATACAGGGTCATTGGGTTGTGTGTCCTGCACCTCTGAGATTTCAGGGGTGTGGGAAGAGCACCATTCTGGGGAGGCTCTGAAAGCTGCCGCTAGCAGCCCCAGCCGTGTCTTCAATACATGTGTGTCCCTGCCCAACTCAACCACAGCCCGGAGTTACTGCGAGGAGCGGTGGGAGGAGAAAGGGAAAGCAGCACTGGCCTTGCAAAGCTGGGAATAGAAACTTGTGGAGCAGGCCCCCTGGGGTTCAGTGCCTGGCACTAGGTTCTCCATGGAGCAGGGGCAGGGGCACCTGTGCACACTCTAAAATGCGTGGGGTCGGGGAAGCATTCATCCTCTCAGGCATCTCTCTCCCCTTCTGCACAGTATTACTGCTGCAAGAAGAGCGGAACCGAGGATGCAGACGAGGAGGAGGAGCGGGAGCACGACCTTCCCACACATCCCAGAGGCCCCAGCTGCAATGCCTGCAGCTCCCAAGCCCTGGACGGCAGAGGCAGCCTGGCACCTCTCACCAGCGAGCCCTGCAGCCAGCCCTGCGGGGTGGCCGCGAGCCACTGCACTACCTGCTCCCCATACAGCTCCCCCTTTTACATACGGACGGCTGACATGGTGCCCAATGGGGGTGGAGGCGAGAGGCTCTCCTTTGCTCCCACATACTACAAAGAGGGGGGACCCCCATCCCTCAAATTGGCAGCACCCCAGAGTTATCCGGTGACCTGGCCAGGCTCTGGGCGTGAGGCCTTCACCAATCCAAGGGCTATTAGTACAGACGTGTAAACCCTTTCACCCCTGACCCCCACACACACCCACACTGCTGCTCTGGCGGGGCCATGGGGGCGGTAGATGACCCTCCAGCAGCCCCACAGGGGCTGTCTCTGTTTCTTTGGCTTTTCTCGCTCCACAGTGGAGGGTTTACTAGGATTTAAGCTTTTGAGTACATTGAGAACCCGGACAGGGCCTGGCTCCAACTCTGTGGCCCAGAGGTGGGGGACTGCTAGGTCAAGTCTGCAGCTTCACCAGTTTCTTGGTTGGGACACTCCTCTGGCAGCCCCAGCACCACGACAACCCCTTGCAGTGTGCCCCAGTGCCCTGAATTTGCTGAACTGCAAAAAGGAGCACCGGGGAAAGCTCAGCAAAGGCTCTGGAGCCCTCCAGGGTCCACGGGAGATGAAGCATCCGTGCCTAGGAGAAGCGGACAGAGGGCAAGGGGAGAAGTGAGAGCTGCAGTTCCGGCATTGGAGAAGCGAGGGGCGGGGGGTCAACGGCACTGCTTCAGGAGGAGCTTGCTGAGATGAATTCAACAGCTAGTTCACAACCAAGTTTTGTACGTTAGTTACCATAGCTGCTGCTGTCACTGTAGCTGCTCCCGTAGGGACGTTGATTCCTGAACGTATCACATCTCACCTGCCCCCTTCCTCGTGGAACACGTCAAGTTGACTTTAAAGCCTAAGGTTGCCTGTGGGGACTGCACCAGAAAGTGACTGTCTAACCTTGTGTTCCCCGAAATCCTTTCTCTGCCTTAGGAACCAGCGCCCCCTGCTGGAGAAGCTTTTTCACTTTTGTTAGCCGACTTCTAGTGGCTTAGCAAAGAGACCAGCTGACTGTCTCTCGGCCCAGCCCACCACGCCGAGCAGCTTGCGTGGATGCAGTCCTGTGCATGCCCGTTCCCAGGTGTACATACACACACACCAGTCACCACGGGTAGGCACCAGGGGCTTTGTACCCCAGGAGTTGCAGGAAGGAAAGGTCTCCCATGTACCATCGAGAAGGAAAAGTCTGATACCCAAACAGCTTGAAGGAAAGCTGGTTAACGTGGCCAATCCCCATGGCAGCCAGCGGGCTAGGGAACAGGAAGAGCACGGAGTCTCCGTGGGGCGATGCTGTCGCGGCTGAAACCACGTCGACTCCGCCAGAGCCCGGCAGTCTACGTGAGCATCCACCCGTGATGCCGTTGAGCAGGATCTTCAACCCACCAGAGCGACAGCCCAGTCCTGAGGATGGGAGGGACGTGACTGAGGGATTCCACGCTCGCCGCCCTCCCTTGGCCGCCCTACTCCCCAGTCTCCTGGCAATGAGCCTTTTACTGTGTCTCACACCAGCCTCATTTCCAACTCCGACTTCCCACTTAGAATGTGGCAGTGGCTTTATGCTTTGTGAGTATCTTGATGAGTTTTCCAGTGGCCTCTGCAGAAGCTGGTCCCCTTCTAAGGGCATAGCTAATGCCCCTCCCACTCCTGAGTCACTGAATTCAAGGAGGGTGGGGCAGGGAAAGGGCTAGCCCCCCTGCTGAAATCTTGATTCTGCATTTGACAAAGGTCAGGGTGCCGCTGAGGGAGCAAGGAGCGGGCAGGGAAGAGGAGGGGAATGCGCATCTTTTGCGCCACTATTAAGGCACCTGTCACCTCACATCTCAATCTAGAATCAAAGTGCCCTGGGTTGAGAAACAGACCTGGGCTCTGGTCACACTTTGGTCACTCATTAGCTCTAGGACTAGTCACTAATCTCTGAGATTCCATTTATTCCAGGGAAACGAGGCTTGCCCAGATAGACTAAGAACCCTTTAGTGCTCCAAAGAGTGAGAATTTCCAAAAAAGATCTGCCAGCCCAGACCACTCCCTCTTGCCCTAATCCTGGCAGGGCCTGGATGTATTTACCCAACCCTCTGATCTTGTGTGTAGGGATGCTTGCTGATGGATGAAAGACCACCATAAAACAAGATTAGCAGCAAAACCATTTTAATTGTCAGTGAAAAGCAAACATGTTTGTCAGACTCTCCTGTGGAGTCACTTCAAATGGTAACTTCTCTTGTACCAGGAAGCAGCTGTAGGTGGGGTAGTGGGGTCTGTCTCCTGGCGCAGAGGGGCAGCTTTCGGCAGCAGTTCAGCACGCACGTCCCACAGCCAGCCCTAACTGGGCCAAGTGCAAGCTCCTGACGAGCTGCTGGGCCTGGCAGCGTTCCCCACTTCCTAGTGCCTTGCTCCCCTGGAATTCCACAGCCAATCAACCACAGCAGCCATGTCCTCCTCGCCAGAAATGACATCATTCCTACATCCTGCCTTTGTAAAAATCAAGACCCAATTAACCATCACCCGCTTCTTGCCCCTGATCGATGGGGTCCCTGAGTGCAAGCGTCCTGTGCAATCCCCTCCCTCCTACCACTTTCCTAGCTAAGCCCTGCCAGCCCCACAAATCACAATCTGGGTTTGGGGCATTGGAGAGACGGTGGGCCCCAGCTCTTCCCCACATAGCCCACGCTGCTCAGGGCACGGTCTCCAACCAGGCTGGAGATTGTCTGCCTGCCCGCTGCAGCTGCAGGGCCCCACCCTGTGGAAAAGGGAGCTCCCCCACTTAACTGCACTGTCCTTTTCTGCTGTCTAGTCTGTGCTAAGGGACACTATTTGTACTCTTTTCAAACGGTGCCCTAAATTGGAAGAGAAGGAGGGGCCAGGAACACAGCCCTCTCCGCAGTCTTTCTCCACCTCCACTTCACCACTCCTGCTATAGACTTCTTGTCTTGCATCTTTGATAACTTGGAGTCGCAACTGAGTGAACGTCGGAATAAATGAGAGATTCGAAGTAGAAATCCCACAGGGTCCTTCGTTCTTCACCAGGGGAAGTGAAGGGAGCAGTTGGTGTGGATTTAAGGGTGAAGCCTCCCCGTCAACACCCAGAGCGTCTGTGTTCAGCGCTCTCCCTGCTCCCACGCTAGCAAACCTCCACCTTGTTGCCTGGCGTGCCCCCATTGCCTCGGTCAGAGTTCAATCAGCGGAGATTTGCTGCTTGTTGGGAAAGTGGCTGAAGGGACCTGCTAAGGATAGTGAGTTTCCCTGGGGGGTAACCCAGGCCTCAGCCCCTGCTCCTGCCCTTCCCCTCTTCCCAACCCACCACACACCTTCCAGGCTGGTGATCTTCCCGCCTGTGTAGCTCGGGGTAAAATCACTTCTCTGAAGCCTCAGGAGATCATGTCACATGGCCAGCCCTTTGTTACAGGGGCAGCAAGGGAAGTGGGGAATTGGGACCAGATCCCCAGTGCAGCCCAGCAGAGACTACAAAAGCAGAGAGGGATGGAGGGGGACTGGAGAACTGGAAACTAGCTTTGTGTGTGGAAGGGAGAATTCGGGGATGAAGTGAGAGTGTCTTTGTGTGTGTGTGTGTGTGTGTGTGTGTGCGCGCGCGCGCATGTGCACATGGCTGTGTACGAGAGAGCTGCTCTCTCCCCACCTCAGGGCCTCAGGGCGAGCCCTGACTGCAGCTTGGGGGTGCAGCAGGCAGCCTTCCCCAGCAGTCCAGCACCCAGGCCTCCAGCCCTGCAGCAGCAGCCTTCCCTAGCACCAGTGGGAGCACAGCTTCCTTCACCCTCAGCCCAGGGAGCAGTTGGCCACAGCTCTGTCACCACAGCTGTCCTATGGGAACAGAAACCGGACCCTGAGGCACACTCACCATTGCACCCATCCCAGCCTCCAGCCATCTCCTTTGCTGCCGCGGGGCAGCCAGCTCCCACCCGGCCTCCAGCCTCTCACCGGCACATCTGCTTGGCCTCATGCTTGCTGGCGGGTCACAGCCCTGACCCAGCTCTTCTCCCTGGTGGCCCTCAATTGCCCTCAGCCTCAGCTCCAGCTGGGGAGGAGGGTGGAGGAGCAGCTTGAGTCAGACTGAGGAATGCAAGGGAGGTGCTGGCCGTCCTTGTCACTGTTCTTTGGAAAATGCCTCCCCGTCAGTGCCTGAAGTTCAAGGAGTGTGGGCTGTTTTCTTTCTGAGCTATGAGCAAATCGAGCTGGGGGACTCCGGGGCATGCTGCGCTATCTCGGGAGTCTCGGCCTTGGGTGCTTTGGTGGTCTTGCCCTGGAAATAATCAGTGGTCCCCGAGCAGCACTTGTAAACTTGAACGTAGAAAGCTGGGTGAGAAGTTTTCATCTTCTGCACTGTTCAGGCCCAGAAAACTGCGAGGCAGAGGCCCTCATCAAAGTGGCACATTGCCCTCATACCCAGGGGCCTTCCAACCAACAGCTCTGGCACCCCAGATTCCAGCAGCCCCATGATGGCATTATCCAGCCCACATCCCCAAAACCTGTCCCTGGCATTCTGCCCCTGAGGCTTCTGGGGGGACTTCAAGGAGAAGCTTCTTTCACCATAAAAATGTCTCACCCAGTTTTCTACGCTCAAGTTTACAAGTGCTGTTCAGGGTCTATTGATTATTTATAGGAGAAGATTGCCAAACTACCTAAGGCTGAGACTCCTGGGATAGGGCAGCATACCCCAGAATGCCCCAGCTTGATTTGCTCAGAACTCAGAAAGAAAACGGCTCACACTCCTTGAACCCCAGGCACTGACAGAGGCATATCCTAAAAAAGAGTGACAAGGACAGCCAGCACCTCCCCTGAGCTCCTTAGTCTGACTCAAGCTACTCCTCCGCCCTCCTCCCCAGCTGGCTCCTCTCTCCACCAGCTCCCCCTCCCAATGGCCATCCTTCCTTCGTTGCCCATCAGCTCACTGGGTGGAGAACCATGTAGTGCACAACCTTTCGAACACACCACTTGCACCTTCACAGCGTGCCTCAGGAGGAGTTGCACATGGCTCCATCCTCCAGCCCAGCACACAGCACCCCTCACCGCAGCTGGTTAGTGCTGAGGATGGCAGGAGGAGGTGAAGGAGGAGCTCCTGGGTCACAAAGCCGATATCTCTTTTCTCCTGTGACCTGACACCCCAGCAGACACAGCAGTCTAGTGGCGGCAGTTAGAAGGTGGGATATGGAAGCAGACTTCAGCTGGAATCCTGGCTCTACCACTTACTGTGTGACTTTAGGCAACTTTGGGGACCTCTCTGTGTCTCAGTTTTCTCACTTGTAAAGTTGGGGTCATAATGCCTACTGTATTCCATTAAAATTAAGTGAGCTGGCTGGGCGTGGTGGCTCACTTCTGTAATCCCAGCACTTTGGGAGGCAGAGGCGGCCAGATCGCCTGAGCTCAGAAGTTCGAGACCACCCTGGGCAACATGGTCAAATCCTGTCTCTACTAAAATACAAAAAATTAGCCAGACGAAGTGGAGGCACCTGTAGTCCCTGCTACTTGGGAAGCTAAGGCACTGAGAATCACTTGAGTTCCAGAGGCGGAGGTTGCAGTGAGCCGAGATTGCACCACTGCACTCCAGCTTGGGCTACATAGTGAGACACCATCTCAAAAAATAAAAAAATTAGGTGAGCTGACACCTCACTTAATTTTAATGGATACAGTGGGCATTCTGGTCCCAATGTGATGCCTCACATTAATGATAATGGCACATGTGGTAGCCACTATCATTAGCAGTACAGCCAAGTCCAAACTCTACCACTCACAACATGACAGCCAATAAGTTGAGAGAAGGTGTTGGGCTAAGGAAGGTGACTTTATTTCCGGAAGCTTCCAACTGAGAAGATGGAGGACCAATGTCCTAAAGAACCTTTTCTCTTTTTTTCTTTTTTCTTTTCTTTTCTTTTTTTTTTTTTTTTTTTTTGAGTTGGAGTCTCGTTCTGTTGCCCAGGCTGAAGTGGCACAATCTTCAGCTCACTGCAACCTCCACCTCCTGGGTTCAAGCAATTCTCCTGCCTAGGCCTCCCAAGTAGCTGGGATCATAGGTGCCCGCCACCACACCCAGCTAATTTTTGTATTTTTAGTACAGACGGGGTTTCACCATACTGGCCAGGCTGGTTTCTTGGCCAGGCTGGTCTTGAACTCCTGACCTCGTGATCCTCCTGCCTCAGTCTCCGAAAGAGCCCTGAGGGATGCCTTGTTAGTGGAGAGCGGCCTCCAGCACATCCTGCATGTCTTAGGACAGGACACGCCACGCCTTCCCGCTCTGGAACAGGGACTTGGCTCCCTTTGAGCCTCTCTGGGGGCTTTCAACAGGCAAAGGGCCTGTTATGCTCCAACTGCTGAACAATTTTCTCCCCACAAGGTCAAGGGCAGAAGGCTAGAGTGAAAAACAGTGTCAGCTGGCACAGGTTCATTCACATTGTATGAAAAATTTTTAATTTTTTTTGTTGTTTATTTTTTGAGATGGAGTCTCACTCTGTCACCCAGGCTGGAGTGCAGTAGCACGATCTCGGCTCACGGCAACCTCTGCCTCCCAGGTTCAAGCAATTATCCTGCCTCAGCCTCCTGAGGAGCTGGGATTACAGGTGTGCACCACCACGCCCGGCCAATTTTTGTATTTTTAGTAGAGACAATTTTTGTATTTTTGTATTTTTAGTTTCACCATGTTGGCCAGGCTGGTCTAGAACTCCTGACTTCATGATCTGCCTACCTTGGCCTCTCAAAGTGCTGGGATTACAGGCGTGAGCCACTGCGCCTGGCCCGTGAATTTTTTAAAAATATTTTTGTTGGTCAGAAGTGGTGGCTCACGCCTGTAATCCCAGCACTTTGGGAGGCCAAGGCAGGTGGATCAGCTGAGGTCAGGAGTCCAAGACCAGCCTGACCAACATGGTAAAACCCCGTCTCTACTAAAAATACAAAAATTAGCTGAGTGTGGTAGTGCATGCCTGTAATCCCAGCTACTTGGGAGGCTGAGACAGGAGAATTGCTTGAACCCGGGAGGCGGAAGTTGCCGTGAGCCGAGATGGTGTCATTACACTCCAGTCTGGGCAATGAGAAAAACTCCATAAAAAAAATATGTATCTGTTTTCGTTGCAGTAAAAACAAATGTATACTATATAATATAAAATGTGTGATTTTAACCTTTTTAAATTCAGTATACAATTTAGTGATATTAATAAATATTCACAGTGCTGGTCCAGTGTGGTGGTTCATGCTTGTAATCCCAGCACTTCGGGAGGCCAAGATGGGAGGATCACTTGAGCCCAGGAGCTCTAGACCAGCCTGGGCAACATAGCAAGACCCTGTCTCTATGAAAAATAGGAAAAAGTAGCCAGGTGTAGTGGCACATGCCTGTGGTACCAGCTCCTTGAAAGGCTGAGGTGGGAGGATCACTCGAGCCCAGGAGTTTGAGGCTGCAGTGAGCTGTGACTGTACCACTGCAGTCCAGACTGGGTGCCAGAGGGAGACTCTGTCTCTCAAAAATAAAAAGAAAAGGCCGAGTGTGGTGGCTCATGCCTGTAATCTCAGTACTTTGGGAGGCAGAGGTGGGTGGATCACGAGGTCAGTACATAGAGACCAGCCTAGCCAATATGGTGAAACCCTGTCTCTACTAAAAATACAAAAATTAGCTGGGTATGGTGGTGTGCGCCTGTAATCCCAGCCACCCGGGAGGCTGAGGCAGAAGAATCGCTTGAAGCCAGAAGGCAGAGGTTGCAGTGAGCCGAGATTGCACCACTGTACTCCAGCCTGGGCAACAGAGTGAGACTCCATCTCAAAATAAATAGATTTAATTAATTAATATTCACAGTATTGTGCAACCATTACCATTATGTTTCCAAAGATTTTTCTTTTTCTTCTTTGTTTTATTTGAAACAGTATATAGGGTCTGGCTTTGTCACTAAGGCTGGAGTGCAGTGGTGCAATCTCAGCTCATTGTAACCTCTGCCTCCCAGGCTCAAGCGATCCTCCCACCTCAGCCTCCCAAGTAGCTGGGACTATAGGCATGCACCACCACGCCTGGCTAATTTTTGTATTTTTTTGTATAGTTGGGGTTTTACCATATTGCCCAGGGTGGTCTCGAACTTCTGAGCTCGAACAATCTCCCTGCCTTGGCCTCCTAAAGTCCTGGGATTACAAGCATGAGCCACCGAACCCGGCCTCCAAAGATTTTTCATCACTCTAAGCAGAAACTCTGGAACCATTCATGTTTGAATTATTTTTAACAGATATGTTCGATTTTTGTATGTAAGCAAGGCTTGGAGGTAGGTTCATCCTGTTGGAAGGATGGGGCTCAGTAAATCTGTAGGTAGGCAGGATGATGAGGGGTCATCACTCCTGTTCCCCCAGGATGAAATCTCCTAAGCAAACACTGACTTCAAGAAACTCCAAATATAAAGGGATTGGAATGCAGCTTCACAGCCTGTCCTGGGGGATATGCTGGGGAGGCTTGCGTAAGCGTAGATTTTAGACAGTGGAGACTTGAGCGAAGCAGGGCTAGAGGAGACTGAAGTGGAGAGAAAGCAGTGGGACACCTGGGAGCAGGAGGGCACAGGGCTCGGGCGGAGACAGTGGTGAGGTGGGCGGCTCAGCCTCATGCAGCCTGGCCTGGCCTCCTTCCTCCCAGGCTGTGAGCACACTGAGGTCCTGGGCTGTGCCAGCCGAGGAGACAGATGGCAGAAGCCTCGGGGCAGACCACTCACAGGTCCCCGGGCAGAAGCTGTCCACTGGGGTAGACCCCACAGCCTTCTCCTCTCCAGACCTTGCTGCACTGGGCCATCTCATGGTCCCAGAATGTCCCAGCAAGTGGAGCCCTGACCACAAGGAGTAGGGGTGAGGGAACAAACCAGGCACACACTCCTGGCATCACCAGACCTCTGCCCCGAACCCCACCCAAACGGATCCATTTAAATGATCCTGAGATCTAGGCCCCGCTGGGATTCAATAGAAATGTGAGCATATCAGGTATTCAAAAAGGGTCTGTGCCCCTCCCCCAAATAGCTCAAAAACAACTCTAGAAATTTTCTCCGTCTACCTGAATGAATTTTCAGTTACAATTCTGACCCCATGCACCCTTCTCCACCCACCCAAATCCTACCTGTCCTTCAAATCTTGTCCAGGATTCTATGATTTATTCCCCTGAGGCCCCTGGAAGCCATCACTCCCTTTTCCGGATAAGCAAAACATCCTCTCTCCACCTCCCTGCATGTTGCTGGATTGCTGGTATCTGGCACGCCCTTTATTTTCCCTTGCAGACGGATTGTTCCTCCAGGCTGCATTCCCCACTGCACTGGCCCCAGCACCCAGCACAGGGCCTTGCACACGCTTTGCAGCCAGCCAAAGCCGACTAAAGGAACCAGATGCATTCCTGTCTTTCATAGGCTGGAGGGTTTTTTTTCTTTCAAAGTCTTTTATTGTGGTAAAATACACATATAAAGCTTATCACCTCCACCATTAAGTGGGCAGCAGTTCAGTGGTATCAAGCACATTCATAATGTGCCACCGTCACCACCAACCACTGCCATGACTCTTCATCTTGCAAAATCAAAACTCTGTACCCATAAAACAAAAGCTCCCCATTCCCTCGACCCCCAGCCCCAGGCAACCACCATTCTAACTTTCTGCCTTTATAATTTTGCTATCCTCTAAGTACCTCACATAAGTGGAACCATACAGTATTTGTCTTTTTGTGAATGGCTTGTTTCACTCAGCATAATGTCCTCATCTCATGTGACAGGTCAGAATTTCCTTCCTTTTAAGGCTGAATAATATGCCACTGTATTATGCTATATTTTACTTATCCATTCATCTGTGGATGGATAAATGGGTTGTTTCCACGTTTTAGTTACTGTGAATAGCACTGCTATGAACATGGGTGTAAAAATACATCATTGAAAGCCAGGCATGGGGGCTCATGCCTGTAATCTCAGCACTTTGGGAGGCTGAGGCGGGCAGATCACCTGAAGTCAGGAGTTTGAGACCAGCCTGGCCAACATGGTGAAACCTCATCTCTACTAAAAATACAAAAACTAGCCAGGCGTGGTGGTGGGCACCTGTAATCCCAGCTGCTCAGGAGGCTGAAGCAGGAGAATCACTTGAACCCAGGAGGCAGAGGTCGCAGTGAGCCGAGATCACACCATTGCACTCCAGCAATGAGTTTCCAAAAGGGAAACTCCATCTCAAAAAAAAAAGAAAAAAGAAAAGAAATACATTGTTGAGACCATGCTTTCCATTCTTTTGGGAATTCTACTTCTGTCCCTGGAAGTAGAGTTGCTGGATCATGTGGTAATACTATTTGCAATTTTTTGAGGAACCACCATCCCATTTGCCACAGCAGCTGCACCATTTTGTAATCCCACCAACAGTGTCCCAGAGTTCAATTCTTCCACATCCTGTTAGGTTACAAGGTTTAAGAGGATAAAATACTGGGGCTTCATTTACACCGAAGCACATGATGACCGTAGAGGTTTAGTAAGATTGCAGTTTGAACTCCTGGGGATAATGATTCCACAGTCCGACCATTTGCAACAAATGGGGTAATTCTGAGGACTTGGAGCAGGGGCGTCTGCTCGGAGCTATAACTCAGAGCACTCGGAGACCTGCCAGGGCTTTCCTCATCAGCTTCATGATCTGGAGCACCAAGTATTGAACAACCAAAGCCACACTCCTTTGGTAGCATCTGAGTTTTCAGTTTCTTTCTCCCTGCTTCTCTGAGCTTCTTCCCTTTTGGGATTTACACAGCAATAAGGACCAACCTAACAAAATTAGCTGGTCATTTATAGATTCTTCCAGACTGGAGCTCCCCAAAGCCAACTTACCCAATATGGTTCCATCACCCTTCTTGCTTCTGTGTCCAGCTGTGAAAGGTAGGATTCTAGAACCATTGGCAGCAGTCTGGAGGTCAGGACTTGGACTTTTTCAGGTGCAGGTTTTTCAGGAGCTGCTGACTGACCTGGGTATCCAGGTCCAGAGAGGTATCCACGGACACTGCTGTCTCCCAAAGGCAGTGGCATGAAACCAAGAGCACTGCTGCAATGTAAAGCACCCTGAGTGGCCGGGCAGGGCTGCAAGACGTAAGGCCATGGTTCTCTCCTGGAGTGGGCACACTGAGGACAGTCAGCCTCTTGGTACATCAGTAGCAACTGTAGCTCTGCCCCTTGCACAGGAGCATGGGGAACCAACACGCATCGTCCAGCCTGGGACCAGTGTCTAGAACCATTCCCAGCCTAGCCAGTGGAGACTCCAGGGCCAATCCCTCTTCTTCCAGCTGCGCATCAGGCCCTGCTCCTGAGCTGTGCCTGCCCAGCGGCAGTGCTCGCCCTGCCTCCTCTGCTACTGACTCCACAAAGCCCCTTGGGCCCAACTGGAAACCTGGAAATGGCCTTTCCCTGCTGCTGACATATCTGATAGTACTTGGACTGGCGGGCGCACAGGGCACAGTTTGAATCCTGGGACACCTGGAAGCTGCAGGCAGAGAAGGATTGAGCCAGGGAGGTCCATTGAGAGTACAATGGACCTCTGTATCACGTGGGTGGGAGGTGCAAGGGAGCGCCAGAGTGAGGGCTTCTGCCGGCCCCGGCCATGGCCCTTCCCAGGCTGCCAGTCCTGCAGTTATGGGTGCCGTAGACAATATGCACCTCCAAGGAGGGTGATGGGGAGGTGTACTCTGTAAAATAAGAATGCTGAGAAAGCCTCAAATGGAGGCAAACAGCCATTTTCCACACCCACAGATAGTTCAATGGTACGTTCTTGTAAATACTATACTTCCCTGGCTCACTAAGATTTCCCCACTGTGGAAAGACCAGTGGCCTCGGGCCCTGGATCTAGGTTCTGGGCTCAGGTCTGCACTATAACCTATAGCCTTAGGCAGTCACTTAGCCCCTTGGTTTCCCCATCTGCAAAATGACCCTCTCAGTCATTCCATGTTAATATTTCATGCCCTCCCCCCATTTTTCCTAGACTTTCTTGACTTACAGGCCTCTAGGCAAAGAAACTCAAAGCCAAAGTGTAAGAAACCTATTGGTAACCCCAGTCCAGTCAAATGAAGCTAGGCCATTTCAATAAAGACAGAACAACTTGATTTTCAGAAATCCAACTCATCTGCAACTTTCAGGAGTCTCCATGTTGCATGAAGTTAGGTAGAAAGGGGCCAGAAACGATCATTCTCTTGGTGAGCCCAGTGGTTTCCTCTACAATTGCGTCCACAACTTTGACCCCTGAGATCCATTACTCTAACGGCGAAACGACGGGCTCCTACGCTGAAATGTGCAGTAAGGCCAATCCGTGCCCGGATTTTGAAAAAACTGCCATTACAGAGGAGAGTTAACAGAGAGAAAACTGTTTATTCAACTAACATTTGTTGAGGACCTAGACTAGGCACCAAACGTTTGTGCTAGGTGTTAGAGAAATAAAAATGAAAATACCACCCCAGCCCTCAAGGAGCTTATTAAACTCCAGGGTGGAAAATTAACACGTATTTTCACAGGTGAGGTATAAACCTTCCCAGGTATTGACTTGCTTGAGACTAAAATAAACACAGTGGAGATTGTAGGTAGGAAGTGGAGTCAAGTGTTCAAAGATTGGCCATAATCAGAGACTGGGTGGGTCCCTCTGTCTGCCAAATGTGGAATCATTACTTTAGGAAGCTGATGCTAGCCTCAGTGTTTCTTTTCCACCAGACTTTGTCCTCAGGAAAAGAGTAAAATTATCACAGATGGGTCTAGATCACTAGAGGAGGGGCAGGGAGCTATCAATCAAAGTATTCTGTAGACAGTGAAGACAGACTTGCTACCAAGCAATGGACTTGCTGCCCAACACACAGAGAAGCCAATACTATGGCACTGGGCTTTGAGAAAAGAAAGGCTGGCCGGGCGCGGTGGCTCACGCCTGTAATCCCAGCACTTTGGGAGGCTGAGGTGGGCGGATCACGAAGTCAGGAGTTCGAGACCAGACTGGCCAACATAGTGAAACTCTGTCTCTACTAAAAATACAAAAAAATTAGCTGGGCGTGGTGGCGGGCGCCTGTCATCCCAGCTACTCAGGAGGCTAAGGCAGGAGAATCACTTGAACCCAGGAAGTGGAGGTTGCAGTGAGCCGAGATCGTGCCACTGCACTCCAGGGTGGGTGACAGAGTGAGACTCCATCTCAGAAAAAAAAGAAGAAAAGAAAGACTTTGTTCTGAGGTCAACTGCTAAGGAGGCAGCAGTCAAAACTCAAATCTGTCTCCCAGATCTGGGTTTTGGGACAAGTTTTATGGGTTAGGAAGGACAGGTTGGTATGTGAAAGTGCTGGCAGGGCAGGATTTGATTGGAAGGACTTCAAATGAGATGACTTTGGTAAGGCATGGGGAGGGGTCTTATCACCAGAAATTCCTAGACAATTGACCCACCCACTTTTGAAAATGTTCCAGTGTTCAGGTTCCACCTATGTCCCAAACTTTTAGTTCCATGGTTGGGGAGAGACTTTGGTTCCAGGTGTCATTTGAGGTCGAAGTTTTCTTTTCTGTGCATGCCCTGGCTGCCTAAGTTGCAACTTCTCTGCTCTGTGTCTGCAAAACAACTGGACATTCTGCTATCCACAGAGTAAGGCCAGATAAGACTGGTCTGCTGGTTACAGACTGAAATTCAACCAGAGATGGATACAGATATGCAGAGGATGTGCTAGGTGAAAGGCTACAGTCTTGAGAAGGTAGACAGAAATAATGTGGTAAATGAAAGCAATAAGGGGAGAAAGAAGACAGATGCTAAGACATGACCATTAGAATTACAGAGTTCTAGAGCTAGAAGGATCGTCAGAGGTCATCACATCCACCCCCACCACAATGCATGACCACAGAAACCACCTGACAGGAAAGACTGTGTCCAGTTTTGAAGGATAATCAAACAATCCTGGAGGACAAGGTGTTCATTACAGAGCAAAGCCAGCCCTGGCAGAGCCTGACCTATGGGTGCTCAGCAACTATTATTGAGTCAACCAGCTGCAAAGGCTCAAGGGAAAGGGCTTGCATTTGTCCTTCTCATTCCTCTCAGAGAACTCAAGCGCCTGCTACCTTGCTGTAAAAGGGAAGAAAAGGACTGAGCTACGGAAGATACGTAGGCAGAAGATACTTAAAAAGGAGTTATAACTCTCATGTGTTCATTTTTTAGACACTGGAACCACACAGGGACTAAAAGAGGAGACTCAGGAGTGGCTACAGGACGGGAAAGAAGCAGATGGAAGATGCAGGACTTCCTACATCTTTGTGATTCTACAGGAAAGTGTGTTTACAGGAGCTGGATAAATGTAGCAGGCCTTGGCCACAGGGGCACTTTTGTCTGTACCCCACATGGCTAATAGAGCCAAGGCCCTGTCACAGCATCGTCTCGGTTGCGGCCATGAGGCCAGGTCACAGCCAGCCTAAGGCAGTGTTGAGGATGAGGAAATGATGGAATCTGGTACCCCCTGGCGGGGCAGCTACAGGTGAATCCAACCCAGCAGGCACCACTCAACAAAACTACCTTCACCTCCCAGATAGCCACAGCTCAGTGGGCCGCCGTCATTTTACAGCATCACCTCACAGCAAAAAAGCCAGTTCTCACTCCAGTTTTTAACATTTTAAGAATGTGAAACTAGAGCAAATTTCACGTAACAATGCATAGTTGTGGTTTTTCTCACAAGGATGTTTCTGCTCCTCCCATTGGCATCTGCTTTAAACATGAAGTGGAATATGTGATCCCAAAACCACTGAATGACTTTGATGTTCGGGATGAAAAAGAAAAGAGTGAAGATGGTAAGCAAGGGGCCGTTTGCTAATTTTTCCCAAATGCATCTGTGAACCCCTCCCCCCCCCATAAAACTTGTTTGCTTTTTAATATGGGGTGTTTTCTCCAGATGACTGTGAAAATTCCTGCTCATTGATGCTACCAGCTGGGACTGGTGGATGGAGAGTTAATCAAAACAACATAAGTCTACAGGTTCTCATCTTTCCTCTGCAAAACGTCGTCTATGCACCAGAACAAGCCATCGCTCTAGTCTTTATTGTTTTATGTGACAAAAACTTACATGCAATGCTGCCCACCAGGAAGTAAGGTAAGGCAAAATGATGGGGACTAAATGCTGTCTGAAAAATACCTGCTTCAGCCTGGGCAACGTAGTGAAATCGCGTCTCTAAAAAAAAATTTTTTTTTTTTTTTTGAGACAGAGTTTCACTCTTGTTGCCCAGGCTGGAATGCAATGGTGAGATCTCGGCTCACTGCAACCTCCGCCTCCTGAGTTCAAGTGATTCTCCTGCCTCAGCCTCCTGAGTAGCTGGGATTACAGGCGCCCACCACCACCCCTAGCTAATTTTTTGTATTTTTAGTAGAGACGGGGTTTCACTATGTTGTCCAGGCTGGTCTCAAACTCCTGACCTCAGGCGATCCACCTGAGTTGGCCTCCTAAAGTGCTGGGATTACAGGCAAAAAATTAATATTAGCCAGGCACAGTGGTGCGTGCCTGTGGTTCCAGCTATTCCAGAGACTGTGGTGGAAGGATCACTTGAGCATGGGAGGTCAAAGCTGCAGTGAGCTGTGTCCGCGCCAGTGCCCTCCAGCCCAAGTGACTCTACTAAAAAAAGAAAGAAAAAAGAAAAACCCTGCTCATGGTCTTCACCTAGTTTATACCCCCCATCAGACTACAGCTCTTCATCTCTTCAAGACCTTTCTGCAAGGTTGCTGCTGCATCCCCATTGGGCCCGAAAGGGTCACCCCTCACATGAGAGGCGTGTTTGCATTTTCTTTCTACCTGGGTTTTGACCTGGGTTCTGTGCATGAAAACTTGTCAGGGGACAACTAGCCCAAATCACAGCTGGGAATATCATTATCTGCTGCAATGAGTAGCAGATAATGACCCATAGGGGCTAGTGGATTAATTATTTCTAATGCAGGGCTGGTTTCTCCTCCTGTATCCTCTTCGAAGCACGCTGCTACTAAGTCTCAAAATGTTGACCCACTTTGAGACTTTGGACAGCATATTGCTTATGGATACCCTATTGTCAGCAAAAAAGGACATCCTGCCAAACTACATCTTCTTAGTCCTATTTCCCATAGATAGAAGAGGGAGGATCCTATTCAAAGGTTACAAACCTTGGGGTGGAAGGAAATATTCACCCAAACCATACAAGGTTTTTTTCTCCGTCATTAAGATATTTGATGTTCAACTCAGTTGTTAGCACAGGTGGGTATTTGGTAAATATTTGTGAATTGAATGTGTAGCCTCATACCCAAGATTACAGAAAGCAAAAGAGTCAGGAGACAAAAGGATTACAGAGTTAGGATTACTTGGAGAAGAACTAAGGACCACCAGTGGCTTTGGTATGAGGATGTTTATATTCTTATTCTAGGAATGAATATTTTCACAGAGCTTCTATTATTCAACATCACTTTAAAGATAATCCAGTGGAGAGGAGTTTCCTGTCACAGAAAACCGTGGCAGTTAGGAAGCAACTCAGGCACTGTTTATCTCTGTGAGGATCCTCAGTGAATTGAGTCGTTCCAAAGATGAATAAAGATTCCTTGTTTCCAGAAAATGGAATGAAATCTCCCAGTGCTGGAGGGAGTAGGAGGAGCAGAGATAATCCATTCTCATCTTTCATATTTGAGTATGAAGAAGAATTGGTGTTTTAAACCAACTTAGAACTTCACCAGATGTGGGTTTTTAGATTTCAGACACAACACTTTCTAGCTGCTTCTACCCATAGTAAAATCATACCCAGAACAGAGTTTGCTTGCTTCTTGGATATGCAGACTTATTGTCATAAAGATGCCAACTTCCAACAAGATCACTAGAAAAATTAATGTAATCCTATGAAAAATACTTACTTTTTAGACAAGGTGATTTTAAAGTTCATTTGAAAGAATAAGTAATAATGCTAGAAAAATTATGAAAAAAAAAAATAAATGAGCCACCACCAGATATTAAAGCCACAATAATTAAAACTGTGTGGTACTTATGTCTAACAGCCAGGTCAATGGATCAGCATAGAAAATTCAGAAATAAGCACAAACAGATATGAGAATCCAGTATGTGACAAAGTGGCATTTCAAATCAGTGAGGAAAAGATGGATTCTCAATAAACTATGTTTGAACAGTTATAGCAATTCAAATGAAGCATGTCATTGATCTGTTAAATTTGAATATTCAGTTATAGCAATTCAAATGAAGCATGTCATTGATCTGTTAAATTTGAATATTCAGTTATAGCAATTCAAATGAAGCATGTCATTGATTTGTTAAATCTGAATATTCACTTTCAAATCTATAAATGCAGTCTATAATGTAACTTGAAGTGGAAATCACCTTGTGTGCATTAGATAAAAATCTACCATTCAATTTAATAAACAGTTATTACTGCAAGAATAAAATGCTGTAATAATTTATGATCAAGAAAGTTTATATACAAAAATTATTATGAACCTGAAAATAGGGAAATAAATTGACAGACGTTAACACTGAGATATCTTTAGAAAAACATTAGATTCTTTTTCAAACAAATGCCACATATTAAAATGTAAATAATACAAAGCAGATAAAAAATTAGACATAATTCTCATCTTCAGATGATTATTTAGGGTACTCTTAACAGAATAGTCTTTAAAAACTATATTTAACTTTGTTTAGGCTATGAGTCTTAAAAAAAAATTTAAACAAAAAGTCCTATTAGGAATTCTTCACATTTTGTAAAGATGTATTAAAAATGTCAACTTTGTCCAGATGCAGAGCCCCAGGCCTGTAATCCCAGCACTTTGGGAGGCCGAGACAGGTGGATCACAAGGTCAGGAAATCGAGACCATCCTGGCTAACACAGTGAAACCCCGTCTCTACTAAAAATACAAAAAATTAGCTGGGCGTGGTGTCATGCATTTGTAGTCCCAGCTATTCGGGACGCTGAGGCAGGAGGATCACTTGAGCCCAGGAATTCAAGTCCAGCCTGAACAATACAGAGGTCATCTCTTAAAAAAAAAAAAAAAATGAAACTAACTTGCAGCATACTTTATATAAGACATTCAAACAAGATGTTTTTTTAAAGGCTGTGTGAAATAAACTAATTACTGAATATTTGCAGCTAACAATACCAATATTGCAGGGCTTCTAACAAGCAATCTGTTTACATAACCTGGTGAGCCTCACGTGAGAACTCCCAGCCCCCAGCAGCCTGCCTGACTTCAAATGCAAGGTCCAGCAGGCCTGCGCCTTCAGCCCTGCTCACTACTTGGAGTTTTTATTCTGTTTCTGACCCTCAAAGATGCATTTTGTTTTTGAGCCTCTGTCTTCTAAAATTTTCCTTGAAATATTTTACCTATTATTGTTATATGTTTGAAGTTATAGAGGTGTGCCAACTCCAGGTGAGAGCTTCAAGTGGCATCTCAGGTAATACGATAATAAAACATGTTACTGAATTAATGGTTTATCTTAAATATTGATTTGTATACTTAAGAATTAGTGATCCTAGAAAGTGTCAGATATAGGTCAAAAGGACAAAGTGTCTTTTATTTTTTATTTTTTTCCTGAGACGGAGTCTTGCTCTGTTGCCCAGGCTGGGGTGTGATCTCAGCTCACTGAAACCTCCACCTCCTGGGTTGAAGCAATTCTCCTGCCTCAGCCTCCAGAGTAGCTGGGATTACAGGCATCCGCCACCATGCCTGGCTAATTTTTGTATTTTTAGTAGAGACGGGGGTTTCACCATGTTGGCCAGGCTGGTCTTGAACTCCTGACCTCGTGATCAGCCCGCATCAGCCTCCCAAAGCGCTGGGATTATAGGCATGAGCCACTGTGCCTGGCCTTTTTTTTTTTTTTTTTTTTTAAGACAGGGTCTCACTTGGTCACCCAGGCTGGAGTGCAGTGGTGCAATCATGGCTCACTGCAGCCTCCACCTCCCCAGGGTCAGGTGATCCTCCCACCTCAGCCTCCTGAGTAGCTGGGACTTACAGGCATGTGCCACCACATCCAGCGAATTTTTTGCATTTGTTGTAGAGACAGGGTTTTACCATGTTGGCCAGGCTGGTGTCAAACTCCTGGACTCAAAGGATCCACAAACCTCGGCCTCCCAAAGTGCTGGGATTACTGGCGTGAGCCACCACACCCGGCTAGTGTCTCATTTTTAGTGTGTGTATGGGGCCTTATGGGGGCCTTCTGTGAGCCCTAAAGCCATGTGGGCAGATTCCACAGTAATGAGTGCCCTGAACATATACATAATAGGATCTGCCTACTCATTTCCTTTTCTTAAAGTAGATAATACCTTGGACCAATAGCAAGATCTTTTCTCAGTTTAGCCTGATGGAGCTGCTTCTGCACCAAACATTCTATGACTCGAACTGCAACTTCAGACTTGAAATCATTTTTATTGTGTCCTGTTTAAAATCACAATTCCTACAGCAACTAAATAATTCATAGCCACTCACTCCCTTGTTACTATTGAGGCCTGTCTGTTCTAATGTACAGCAGAACACTAGTATGTAATATCCTCTAGTGGTGAGTTTATGCATTAAGAAAATCTCATTGCTGCTGATCTACTGTTGATGTTTGTGGAATGGTATTAGGAAATCCTATGCTCTTTGCCTTCAGGCTCATCTTATTGCTTGACTTTAGCTCCTTTCACTGAAAGCTCGTATGTTAAGATATGCTGACTCCCAAAGTTCCTATTTTCCTAAACTGCAAAAACAAGTCTTTCAGATTTTCAAAATTCAATTCATATTTGTTAGAAAACGATTCTATAAAATGTGTTAATAAGATCTTTGGTTTTAGTTGGGTATGGACGGGGGTGGGGGGGCAGGAAGCTGGGAGAAGGTAGGTGAGGGGCCGAGATGGGTACTCAGGTGCTTCTACTCTGTAATTCTGGTTTGGCAACATCTTAAGGGAGAAATTCTGAACACACCCCGACCTCCCCCATTCCCACACACAAGGTAAGGGATGTCCACACTTAAAAAACACATTCACAGGCTGGGCGCTGTGGTTCACGCCTGTAATCCCAGCACTTTGGGAGGCCGAGGCAGGCAGATCCACTTGAGCTCAGGGGTTTGAGACCAGGGTGGACAACATGGTGAAACCCTTTCTTTACTAAAAATACAAAAATTTAGCGCAGCACGGTGGTGTGCGCCTGCAGGCCCAGCTACTTGGGAGGCTGAGACAGGAGAATTGCCTGAGCCTGGGAGGCAGAGGTTGCAGTGAGGGGAGATGGCGCCTCTGTACTCTAGCCTGGGCAACAGAGCAAGACCTTGTCTCAAAACACACACACACTCACAACAGCACACGCTGGGGTAGCAGCAATTCCCAGGGATCTACTTCCAACCCCAATATTTCTCAAATACTCAGGAAAGCCTCGTTAAGTAGGAATAGCACTCGAAGAATGCTACTGAGAGCTGCAACAGATTCTAGGCAGGGTCTGCCCTGTACCATTTCACTGATGGCCACAAATGCCACCCGACAACCCTCACAGGATTCTCTAGCTTCTCAGCTTACTGCCATATGAGGGCAGTTTCCTTTCCCACCATTAATCACCACATGCCCATTTCTATAAACCTGCTATGTTGGGAAGTTTAATCAAGAATCAGTCAACTGAAAAAAATTAAGGAGATTTATTCTTTATTCTGGTAATGACCAGACAACTAATCTGAATAAGGCACATTCATCAGCACTTGTAAGAAACAAATACAAAAGCAATCCCTGTTATAAAGAAAGGGAGTGCCGAGAAGTGGGACATTAATACTGACAAAGCCCAAATTTGTTAAGTACAAATAAGCAAAATGCAATTGGGTTTGAAAGTCAATGTGCTGTTTCTTTTATGACAGGAAAGGCAAATGGGTTCAAATTTCCCGTGCTCTCTGATGAACCAGGAGGAACTGCCTGGAGCTTTGTGTTGATGCGTCCTTAGGCCTAGAAGGAACACAGGGAGGAGGGCTGTGACTGCCTGGGGGCCTGGCCAACTCTGCCCCTTGCAATGTGACTCAGCCTGTTGCTTCCCAAGCCTAAAATGTTCTTTTTGGTTCATGTAACTGCCCTTAGCCAAAGGCAAATTTAGTTTATAAGCCTCAGTGAGGAAAAGCAGGAGACCATTTGCCAAATAAGCACCAATGTATGGGCTTTTCAAGACATCAAAGCAAGAGGACACACATAATGCAGATAATACTGGAAGGAAAGGTACTGAAGACTAAGGTATTTACCTCTTTGCAGATTAGGGGTACTGATTGTGTTCTCAGGCCATTTGGATTGGCCTATAGAGATACAGAGGTTATAGCACAGTTTACCAACATGGCATGTTCTCACTCGTAGGTGGGAACTGAACAAAGAAAACACTTGGACACAGGGCAGGGAACATCACACACCGGGGCCTCCTGGGGGAGGGACAGCATTAGGAGAAACACCTAATGTAGATGATGGGTTGATGGGTGCAGCACACCAACATGGCACATGTACACCTATGTAACAAACCTGCACGTCGTGCACATGTACCCTAGAACTTAAAGTATAATAATAATAATACAACGAAGTTATAGCACAGTTTATTAGCTCAAAATGAATTTTAACAGCCCCGTCTTGGTCTGAATGAGGCAAATTTAGGCCCGTATCATCAGGTATTTCACAACTTAATACCTAAAATTTAACATAAATTTACAAAAGTAAGGCTTAAAGTCATCTGGAGAAACTTTTACAGATAGCTCAACTTTATTTTGCTCTCTCTAGAATTAACATCTTTGCAAATATATTATTCAACCAAGCATTTGCCACAAAGATAAGCATCAGCTTTCCCATTGGACGAGTGTTCCAGCTACTAGAATTGTGAAAAACAAAAAACCACCATGACTTCTCAACAAATACATTTCAAAATGAAATATGCTCAGATTGACAAACGAGATATTAACATGGAGACTGACATAGAACTACACAGTCAACTTGAAAAACACAAGAAGCTAATGCTCCTATAAAATGATATATTACTGGCTTTACGAAGACATACTGGTTTATGTTTACAACTATGTTTTATTTTCAAATGATAAAGGAAAGGCTTCATGTTGCTATTTGAAAGTACTTCTCAACTAGCCGGGCATGGTGGCGTGTGCCTGTAATCCCTGAAGCAGGAGGATCAACCCCTTGAGGCCAGGAGGTCCACGCTGCAGTGAGCCGTGATTGTGCCAACTGCACCATAGCTTGGGTGACAGAGTGAGACCCTGTCTTTAAAACAAAGTATTTCTCTGCAAGTAAATTTTATGGATATAATTTTTATTCTGATTAAATAAATGATTACCCTCATCAGCTATTATTTATTATTTTCTATTTAACATCCATTTTTGAAGTGCCAGAGACCTGCTATGTGGCATAGAGTTTGGTCAGATATACACAAATGCCATGCTGGTGAAGATCATCTGAATAATTATCACTTTCCCATGCTATATTTGTTATATTTTAATATCACTGCTCACTGTGCTTCCTGTCTTTAATAAAGTATAAATCAAGCAATTAAAAGCTGTTTAGGCTGGGTGCGGTGGCTCACGCCTGTAATCCCAGCACTTTGGGAGGCCGAGGAGGGTAGATCACTGGAGGTCAGGAGTTCGAGACCAGCCCGGCCAACGTGGGGAAACCCTGTCTCTACCAAAAATACAAAACTTATCTGGGCGTGATGGCATGTGCCTGTAATCCAGCTACTTGGGAGCCTGAGGCAGGAGAATCGCTTGAACCTGGGAGGCGGTGGTTGCAGCGAGCCAAGTTTGCACTATTGCACTGCAGCATGGACAAGAAACTCTGTCTCAAAAAAAAAAAAAAAAAAAAGCTATTTAAAAGGTCAAAATCATCTCAGCGGCTAGCACGATTTAATGAGTCATTAGCTGAGAGAATGGTGGGTTACCGGCATGCTGAGCCTCACTAACCACCATGAACTTGGGGGCTTCAAATGAAATGTATTGAAATTTCTTTATTGCTTTTTAAAATAGAAATATGAAACAAGTTAGCATTACTATTTTAGTGATATGAACCCCTTTAGTGATATGAACTTCTCTGCCAACCCTGGAAACTAACCAGAAAACCTAAAATTTACCCTAAGGGAAGAAAAACCTCAAGTCCAAAGATAGTTTCTGATTCCACCAATTGGTTCTACGATTCTGGGATTACTCAAGAAGTAATTTATATTACTAGACAGTGTAATGAAAGTTGTTCTATGAGAGTAACTAAATGGTAATGTTTAGGTATCATGTACGATATTGTATGCCTACAAATCATTTTTCTAAGTCAAATAAGCAAATTATCTATGACAATAAAAGATGAATTACTAGACACAGAAAAGAAAATCTGAAACCTTAAAAAACGTAAAGAGGCCGGGCGCGGTGGCTCAAGCCTATAATCCCAGCACTTTGGGAGGCCGAGACGGGCAGATCACGAGGTCAGGAGATCGAGACCATCCTGGCTAACACAGTGAAACCCCGTCTCTACTAAAAAAAATACAAAAACTAGCCGGGCGAGGTGGCGGGCGCCTGTAGTCCCAGCTACTCGGGAGGCTGAGGCAGGAGAATGGCGTAAACCCGGGAGGCGGAGCTTGCAGTGAGCTGAGATCCGGCCACTGCACTCCAGTCTGGGCGACAGAGCGAGACTCCGCCTCAAAAAAAAAAAAAAAAAAAAGTAAAGAATAGGCCAGGCACGGTGGCTCACGCCTGTAATCCCAGCACTTTGGGAGGCTGAGGCGGGCAGATCATGAGGTCAGGAGATCAAGACAATCCTGGCTAACACAGTGAAACCCTGTCTCTACTAAAAATACAAAAAAAAAAAAAAAAATTAGCCAGATGTCGTGGTGGGCACCTGTAGTCCCAGCTACTTGGGAGGCTGAGGCAGGAGAATGGCGTGAATCTGGGAGGCGGAGCTTGCAGTGAGCTGAGATCACACCACTGCACTCCAGCCTGGGCGACAGAGCAAGACTGCGTCTCAACACACACACACACACACACACACACACAAAGTAAAGAATAGAAACAAATAGAAATTAACCTAAGAGAATACATTAGATAATAGATTTGAATTATCTGTACATTTATAAAATATAGTATCACGTTTAAAAAGTCATTTTAGTAATGAGACGACCCAGAGCTAATACACTGCTTCTTTTAAAAATGATTTTTGAGGCCAGGTGTGGTGGCTCATGCCTATAATCCTAGCACTTTGAAAGGCCAAGGTGGGCGGATCAATTGAGGCCAGGAGTTCGAGACCAGCCTGGACAACACAGCAAAACCTCATCTCTAATAAAAATACAAAAATTAGCTGGGCATTGTGGTGTGTGCCTGTAATCCCAGCTACTGGGGAGGCTGAGGCACAAGAATCACTTGAACCCAGGAGGCACAGGTTACAGTGAGGTGAGATTGCGCCACTGCATTTCAGCCTGGGTGACAGAGTAAGACCCTCTCTAAAAAAAAAAAAAAAAAAAAAAAAAAAAAAAACTATAAAACAAAAAAATAAAAAAAAAAAAAAAAAAATAAATGAGCCACCACCAGATAT
>NW_012116433.1:740665-785200 GCF_000951035.1 Colobus angolensis palliatus
CAGGTTACAGTGAGGTGAGATTGCGCCACTGCATTTCAGCCTGGGTGACAGAGTAAGACCCTCTCTAAAAAAAAAAAAAAAAAAGTTTGAGGTTGGATGCATTGGGTCACATCTGTAATCCAAACACTTTGGGAGGCCGAGGTGGGAGGATCACTTGAGGCCAGGAGTTCAAGACCAGCCTGGCAACACAGTAAGACCCTGTCTCTATACAAAATAGAGTGGTAGAGTGGTGTGGTAGTATGCACTTGTAGTCCCAGCAACTCAGGAGGCTAAGGTGGGAGGATTGCTTGAGACCAGGAGTTTAAAGCTACAGTGAGCTATGATCAAGCCACTGCACTCCAGCTTGGGAGTCAGAGTGAGACTCCATCTCAAAAAAAAAGACTTTTGAAATAGTGGACAGAAAACTAACAACACTCTCAATTGATTGCACTACACATGGAAGGAAAAGTGTTTTTTAAAAGGCTAAATAAAAGCCATTGTGACTTTAGAAATTTATTTTTCTAAATTATTTTGAAAGGAAATGATGAAAAACCATATTCAACTGAATGATGAAACAAGAATATGCATCATACTGGTTCCTTTACAGATCTGAGGTAGCACAGGTCAGCAGGCCAATATAATAGCTGTACAAGGCAACACTGGTTTTGTGGATGTAATGTTAGCATCTAAGATCTAAAAAGACAGAAAAAATGTGCATATAGTATATAGATTTTCCTTCAATTTCCTCTGCTTTTATACTGGATTGACATTTACATTACATTCACCATGCTTTAACTGTTTGTTCAGGTCTTTTCCCAAATCTCTTAGAAGATTCCTTCAAAGTCCCAAATGCAAATTCTTCCTTCAGGTATGCCCCTACACTCAATTAAGCAATTACTCAATTGTAATCTTTTTAGGTATCAATAAAGATCCCTGTATTGTTTTAGTGTTTCCTAAAATCTTTCCATACTTTAATCAGACTTCTTAAATATATACATACAATCTCATATAATGGAGAGGCCAAAACCTAGTTGAAACATTCCAGGATTATGGTAATAGTCTATATAATAGAATAGACCCTTTGTTAGGTCGAGATCATTTTACTAGAGTTCTGCTTTCAGAGCTCAAATGCTAATCAACTACTGTCTCCATACAAACTGTTTTCAATATTTCTTACAATCACAGAACATGGTCCAACAGTCAGTACTGAACATCAAAACCTCTGAGAATCTACCCACCATTTCTGCTTCCTCTCTCTAAGTATAATATCTCTTGGATTTCTCTAATTTTTAACTTAATGGTACTTCTATAACTAGGTGGTCAAGAAATGAGCTGTATTACATAATATTCCATCACTGCATAGAAATAAACTGGTAAAGTTATGCCAAGTGTTCATATAAAATTTACTATTAAATTGGTTATTCAAAAATAATTTTTTAAAATAAAACAAATAAATTGATTATTAAAATATGTTCTGCTGAAAGTCTACAAACTCTCACCCTAGACAAGTATAAAATTCCATGCAGAGGGGACAAAAATGATGATTAACAGAAATGAACAAAAGCATCAGGGACATGCTAGTAAATGCTAGCTTATACATTCTGCTGTTCATGTATAGATGTTTAGTGTTCATAAATAATGTATCTATATGATAAACCTGTATTTCATCTTCCTACTCATAAGATTTAATACATTCAATTTTTTTACATATTTCCTATGTCCTAAGATGTTTTTTCACTTAATGGTTTTCAAACTTGAGTATCAGTGAAACTCTTTGTTCCAATGAAATCTCATAGACAACCCTGACATATAAAACAGTTAAAAGCAGAACTGCTCTGATACAAAGGGGAAGGGTGCCAGTAGACACAGTTTGAAAATCACTGCTGTAAATCATTCAAGAAAAGCTGAAGTAAAGATACAGCCAATTGGAATTTCTTCATTTCCAATGATTATAAACAATTTCCCCATTGGTTCTCATTTTTAAGAACATTTGAGTACAGCTGCTTATTCTGTACTGAGGTACACTTATACCTCAGCTGAATGGAATAAAAGCACAGTGCCTTACATGTAGTATTTAGGTAGGTACTTAATGGTTTGAATTCTTATTTCTTTTATCATACTACTCAAAACTGTAAAATTAATATAAGATATAATCCCATAATTTTAGATTATTAAAGTGAGGTTTGAAAATATTCAACATGTGATAGAAAAATTTTCTAAAAGTTATCATTGCTTCATAATTCTAATTGCTTTCATCCAAGTCCAAACACCATCCAAAAGGCTCTTCAGAGTCTCACTCAAGAAAAAAAAATCACTCTGTAGTTACTCTAAAAAGTAAGAGTATCTTCCTGTGCAATTTTGCTATATTTTAGAATTAAAAAAAAATTCTCATATATATCATCCATACTTCAAACCTGATTTGGTCCAAAAGGCAAAGAAAAAAAGTCAGGTTAATTTTTAGTTTTGTCAAGGCTTAGATTAGAAAGATTTTACAAGAAGTAAAAAATAAAAACTTGTTTCTAAAATAAGCTCATTTTTGTTTTTCAGGCTATTTCCTCAACCTATTTTATCAACCTCCTTCCATATAAACGAAAGGCCTTTAAACAAACTTTTTCATAAACATATACCTTCTGTAACCAACTTTGTGCTTAGCTTTAGAAAAGGCACCCCTGTTCTTCAATGTTCCTCACTGGCTGGACTGGCAGTACCAGGTGTGAAATTCGGCTCCACAGCCCACTCAATTTGTCTGAGTCCATGTGGTTGAAGGAGCTGGGAGTGTCAGAGTTGGTAAACTTGGCCCAGAGTAAGTCTCTCACTTTTTCTTCAGTTTCCCTTGGGCCTACACTTGCTTCTAATGTTTCCTCTTCTAGCAGAACAGTCAGGACCAGGGCCACATCTTTAAAGGCAGCATTCTCATGATCACAATACTTGTAGAAGATCAAAGTGGAGCCCGCAGGAAAGGATTCGAAGTGGTGTACCACAGCAGCCTTCTGGCCATTCTCAAACCCATAGCTCAGCTCCAGGTCAACCAACAGCTTGACCGTGTCACTGTCCTGCCAGGTCCTTCCAGCCCCATCAATCTGAATGGCAGAGACTTTCTGGGAAGAGGTGTAGGCATCTGCAACATGGTGGCTCAGGCACTTCAGGGTCTCTCTTCCCTCCTGAGCTGCTGTAAATATGATGGTGGCTGGCTCAGTAGGGTTGGAAGCATTGAGGTGCTTCTGGAGAAACTTCCGTCCTCTCTGCCACAGAAAGGAACTCTGGCCTGGAAATTTATCTTTCAATTGGCTAAACTGGGCCAAAAAGGCCTCCAAAGCTGGATTTTTGGGCACTTGCTGGGCTGGAGTGGAATAGTAGCTATTCACAGAACTTGCCACAACAGCCACAACCAGGAAGAGAAGAAAGATAGGGCCTGTCAAAAGAATGAGAAAAGAATAGAAAATTACAGAGAACACAAGCCAGAAACAAAGCCTATGGTAAACTAAAATAAGGCAGAAATACCATCAGGTTTTACTAGGAGCAATAAGTTTCTTGTGCATAAATTGTTTAAACTTTTAATCCATCAGAAGTACCTCTTCTCTAATCTCTTCTCAGATTTAATTATTTGAAGATATCTTTGTTGAAAGACAAAACTTTCATGGAAGAGTTAAGTACTCAGTAAAAAATTTTAAAAAATAAAAGGTAAAAGCTGAGTCTATGTATTTGTTGTTATAACTAATGATGTAATTTAGACATAAGTGATCAAGATTTTCTTCCATCTTCTCAATGCACCTACTACCTATAGCTGACCATTTTTTTTAGGAGTCATAACTTTAAAATGCACTTGAAAATTTAATATTCTCTAATTAGAAAAGCAGTTTTTGTTTCTTATTTAGGAAAAGCTTTTCCTACTGTGAGAAATTTAATTTTGTTAATCACAGCAAAATATGAGCCAGTACCCTTCAGGGAAAAATCCCTAAAACTCTATTTTTCTATGACTTACTACCAATCATTAAATAAGTATATATAAACACAATGTTAAAACTGTTTAAATCTGCTAGTTTTCTAGGCATTTTCACTGAGGATTTCTGAATGTGAATCAACACTGCAGTAAAACCAGGTTTGTTCTCACCATAGCTCCAAAAACCCTTTTTATTAATCTGTCTCATGGTGTCCTGTGCATTCTCTTTAATTTCTTCCAATTTTTGTGTTTGTTGCGGATGACTTCCAGCCTCTGGAGAGGAAAAGAATCAATATTATTTTTAGGCAGTACACTAATGACAGTATGTATACCTTTATATCTCTCACCAAACCAAACAATGATTTGACTAAAAGGATTTCTGTACCTTAGCCAGGTACGGTGGCTCACGCCTATAATCCCAGCACTTTGGCAGGCTGAGGGAGGTGGCTCACTTGGGGTCAGGAGTTCGAGACCAGTCTGGCCAAAAAGGTGAAACCCTTTCTCTACTAAAAATACAAAAATTATCCAGGCATGATGGTGGGTGCCTATAATCCCAGCTACGCGGGAGGCTGAGGCAGGAGAATCGCTTGAATCCGGGAGGCGGAGGTTGCAGTGAGCCGACATCACACCACTGCACTGCAGTCTGGGGGACAGACCAAGACTCCACCTCAAAAAAAAACCAAAGTTAACATTTTTCCTGTCTTTTCTTTAAGACTATTACTCTTATTCTACTTAGAAGAATAAAATGAAATGCTGTGAAATTCATTCAAGGATAATGTTGCTATATTCACAATTCCTCACTGCCTCTTATATCAAAGACAAAGACATTTAAATACTACAGCCAAACTTACCTAAAATGTGATTCAGCAAAATGTATAAAATTAAGAAGGGATTTAAGAAATGTTGGCTATACACGAGATTCAACTTCACGGGGTAATTGTGCTCTAATTTCAGTGTTCAAGTTTCACATGGTTCCTCAAGACCCCAAATATAAAAATAACAGAAGCACTAAGTTCTGAGATAGGAGAGATTACTGTACAGTTGCAAAATAGCTTATAAAAGCAAATTTGAAACTCTTAATGAAGGATATATACAAAGCAAGGAATATAAGGTGAAGAAAATTCACAAAATATGTAAAAATCCAGGTGTAGGGTGGGCACACCAAGCTTAAAATATGTGGGTGAAAAGACAGGTAACAATTTTTAGCACTCTAAGCTAAATCACACTAGACTCTAAATTTGTGCTTAACCCCAGCCAGGTACTTCTATTAGCATAGATGAGTAGGATCATCTTCACTTATAAAGGATTGCTCATATCACCCCAAAAAGTAGGTTCTTAAAATATCATATCATGGAATTTAAGAACTGAAAGGATCTATAATGTCCATTATAGGTTAGCTGCACTGCCTAACCTATCATGAAAAAAGGTCCAGGGAAGATCTTGCCCAAGGTCACATAAAGAGATGTAGCTAAGTTGAGATGAAGACAAGGTTTCTCATCTCTTAGAGTATAGATAACCTCATTCAACTATATTAAGTTGCTTTCCATACATAAACTGCATTTTTTTTTTTAAAAAAGACAGGGTCTCACTCTGTCACCAAGGCTGGAGTGTGGTGGTGAAATTTTGGCTCACCACAGCTTCAACCTCTCGGGCTCAAGCAATCCTCCCACCTCAGCCTCCTGAGGACTACAAGTGCACGCAGCTGTTTTTGTGTTTACTGGAGAGATGGGTTTTCGCCATTTTGCCCAGGCTGGTCTTGAACTCCTAGCCTCAAGTGACCCACCAGCCTTGGCCTCCCAAAGTGCTAGGATCACAGGAGTGAGCCACTGCCCTTGGCCTAAACTGGATTTTTTTAAACAGTATTTTTTTCTACTCACAGTGAACCTGCCTAGCAGTGAACTTTTTAAAGAGATGGGGTCTCACTACATTGCCCAGGCTAGCTAGAATGCAGTGGTTATTCACAGGGGTGATCACAGCACACTGCAGGTTCGAACTCCTGGGCTCAAGCATTCCTCCCAACTCAGCTTCCCAAGTAACTGGGACTAGAGGCATAAGTAATTGCACCTAGCTCCTAACAGTGAAATTCTGACACAGGTCATGGTCCATACAAATCACATTCATTCATTTGACTATAAAGGTGTTTCTATGTGCCAGGTGCCAGAGATACACAATGAATGACAGGGACACAGTCCTTGCCTTCACTGAAGTTACAGATTATTCTAATGATTAATAAATAAAACATATATTTGAGATTAGTCATTGATTTGCAGTGAAACATGAATTACTGGCCCTTGCTGAAGTCCCTGATGAACAGAGTGTCTTATATTTTATATTCTTTTGCACTGGCAAATAGGCATTTCAGACTGAGCTCTTCAGAGCACTTATAAAATACAAATCCACACACAATCACAGAAGATGACACCTAGAAGAATCCTTGGATATCATCTTGTCCAACTTCTTCATTTTACAAATAGGAAATTGAAGCACCAGGAAGGGAAGAGACTTTCCCAAGGTCACCCAAGTTAGCAAGTGGTAGGGCCACAACCAGAATTCACACGTCTTGAGTTCCAGTTAAGGATTTAGCACCCTGCAACGCTTACCTTCATAAGGGAAGACATGCTCGTTCCTCTTTAGGCAGAAAAAAACAGGTATAGAGAAACTAACTGACTTACTCAAAGTCCTATAAAACTGAAACATGACTGAGTTAAGGACACTGTCCCATTAATGCTCATTTTTAACTATACCCATGTTTTGATTTATGTAACAGTTAGTTTACCAAAAAGTAAAAGATCTTAAAAATTATGTCAAAATATTCTCATAATAAAAAACTAGAAGCAAATTTTTTAAAAGTCATGCCCCTTTTTGTCATATCACATTAATAGAAACAGTTAATAAAAACATTGCTTAGAAATGCAGTTTATGTGTAGGAAGCAACTTAAAACAGTGGAATGAGCTAGCCTAGATGAGAAAACTCATTTCAAAATCAACTCAAGTCATATGGCTTTGTGTGAGCTTGGGCAAGGCCCAAAGGCCTTAATCCTATGAAAGATAGACAACAGTTCTCTGGAAAGACGGCCTCTGACTTCTGTTTTCTCAGTTAACAGAGCAATACAAAACAGGAGAGTAGTTCAGGGGTTCTCCTACCTGGGGCCAGCAGCCTCCTCCTCAGTGTATCCTCGCCCTCTTGCCCTGCACTGGAATGACCAGGACTCTGGGCGTCCTGGGAGTCTGTAGTAGGTGGTTCCTGAGATGCTCCAGTTCCGTCACTTGCTTCATTAGGGAGGGCCACAGAGCTGCTCCCTAAGTGTGCATCTGCTCTTCCTACCTTGTCACTTGGAGAATGGCTGGGATCTGGATCCAAGGGTTCTTCACCCAGATTTTCTGAAGGGAGGTGATGCCCTTTTTCACCATCCAGAAAACTCTGGTTGTTCTCATCTTCTATTTTATCCTTTGGATGTTTCCCCACATTTGCTTCATCTGGACTTTCTGATTTATCACCTGTATCTGCACTTTCCGGACCCACTGTCTCCACCCCTTGGTGGTCTTTGCTAAGACCACAGGCAGAGTGTAGGGTCTGAGCTTCCTCAGCATTACTTGCCATGATTGTGGTCTCCTGCGCCTGGGAATTTATTGATGGATCATTTTCCAAATCCTTTTGTGAGTCTATTGAGACAAAAATTTATAATTTTTATTGGAAAAAATTCCCCATACATTTATATTTTAAAAAGCTCCCTGTTTAATAATAATATTTACATAGATTTTCATGGTTTACAAGACACTCTTCCTAAACATTATTTCTCTTGGCTCCCACTAAAGGTGATTAAAACAACAATAAAAAACTTACGTTAATAAATACAAAATGACACTAATATAAAACAATTTATATGACAGAACCAACTTTTGGTTATGTTAAATATATCCTCTTCCCTAATGAAAGGTAATGCTCATCAATGGTAGCAAAACCTTATGCAAAAGGCTGATGGGGACTTTTATGGTGGATGAGCCAGACTGACAACTGCTGAACCCAGTGATCAATCTGAATTCACATCATGAAAACAGGGAAACCCAAACAGGTATCATTAACCTCCTAATACAATGCAGTAAGAAGTACTCTAGACCACTTAGGAAGTATTTTTGCCAAACAACTGAACTTAAATCTGATAAGCTTCTAGAGCTACTAGTTTCCAAGAAATACAGGGATAGAGGAATACATTAAATTATGCCTCAAGAATATAATCAGTAAAACCCAGCAGATGGGAAATTCCAAAAGACTTTGTTTCTTTAATAAAAGTGAGAATGGCCAGATATGGTGGCTCATGCATGTAATCCCAGCACTTCGGGAGGCTGAGGCAGGTGAATCACCTGAGGTCAGGAGTTCAAGACCAGCCTGGCTAACATGGTGAAACCCCATCTCTACTAAAAATACAAAACATTAGCCGGGTGTGGTGGCGGGTGCCTGTAAGCCCAGTTACTCAGGAGGTTGAGGCAGGAGAATCACTTGAACCCGGGAGGTGGAGGTTGCAGTGAGCCAAGATCATGCCATTGTACTCCAGCCTGGGCAACAAAAGCGAAACTGCATCTCAAAAAAAATTAAAAAATAAAAATAAAAATAAAAAACAGTAAGAAATTAAAATAAATGGCAAGAAAAGGGGAAAACAGGAGTCTCTTAACTTACTGATTAAGAGACTTAAGAGACACATCAATCAAATACAATATGTGGACTACGAGGTCTAGATCCAGTTTCGAATAAGCCCATCATTAAAGAAATATTTATGACACAATCAGGAATATCTGAATGCCAGATATTTGATGACATGAAGGAATTATGATTCATCTTTTTAGGTGTGATAAAGGTATTGTAATTACATTTTTTAAAAAGAATCCTCTTTCAGAGATATATTCAAGTATTTATTACTAAAATTATGGATAGCCAGGATTTGCTTCAACTAAACAACATGGGGGAAGGGAGAAATGAGGGCATATGGATGAAACCATATTGGCCATATGTTTTCGTCTTTTTTTCTTTACTCCACTATATATTAGCTATATGTTGATAGCATATGAAGCTGTTTAATGGGTACACAGAGGTTCACTTTATCTGTCTACTTTTCTATGTGTTCGAATTTTTTTTTTTTTTTTAGAGATGGAGTTTTGCTCTGTCTCCCAGGCTGCAGTGCAGTGGCGCGATCCGGCTCATTGCAAGCTCCATCTCCCAGGTTCACACCATTCTCCTGCCTCAGCCTCCTGAGTAGCAGGTGCCCACCACCACGCGCGGCTAATTTTTTGTATTTTTAGTAGAGACGGGGTTTCACCGTCTTAGCCAGGATGGTCTCGATCTCCTGACCTTGAGATCCGCCTGCTTCAGCCTCCCAAAGTGCTAGGATTAAGGTGTGAGCCACCCTGCCTGGCCCTGAAATTTTCTACAATACAACTTTAAAAAAGAACAACCTAGAAGCAATAAGAAATCAAATGCAATGTGTGGCCCAACTGTCAAGAAAAAACAAATTATGAGACACTTTGGGAAATGTGAATAATGACAGGATATGAAATGACATGAAGGAATAATTGTTCATCTATTTTTTTAGGTGTGATGATATTTTGGTTATTTTTTAAAAAATAATCTATGAAGAATCTATCTTTAGGAGATGTAAACTATTTACAATAAAATGATACAATATCATGGATGTACATTAAAATAATCCAAGGCAGGCAACAAGATCAGCATTATGTTGGTAACAGTTGAAGCTGGATGTTGAGTGCATAGGGGTTCATATACTATTCTACTCTTATATATTATTTATTTTTTGAGACAGAGTTTCGCTCTCGTTGCCCAGGCTGGATGGAGTACAATGGCCCGATCTCAGCTCACTGCAGCCTCCACCTCCCGGGTTCAAGCGATTCTCCTGCCTCAGCCTCCCAAGTAGCTGGGATTACAGGCATGCGCCACCACACCCAGCTAATTTTGTATTTTTAGTAGAGATGGAGTTTCTCCATGTTGGTCAGGCTGGCCTCGAACTCCCGACCTCAGGTGATTCACCTGCCTCAGTCTCCCAAAGGGCTGGAATTACAGGTGTCAGCCACCGCACCTGGCCTCTACTTTAATATATTTTTTAACTCCCATAACAAAGACTTTAAATAAATGTTCTCTTTCTCTTCTGGAAAATCTATTACATATTTTGCCTTTATCTCCTACATAAAATATAAGCAGGATGAACTAAAATTTAATTCTTACCCATAACTGAAAGATCTAAGGCCAGGAGTGGTAGTTCACGCCTGTAACCCCAGCACTTTGGGACGCCGAGGGGGGCAGATCACTTGAGGTCAGAAGTTCGAGACCAGCCAGGCCAACATGGTCTGGTCCGTCTCTACTAAAAACACAAAAATTAGCGGGGTGTGGTGGCAGGCGCCTGTAATCCCAGCTACTCTGGAGGCTGAAGCATGAGAATCGCTTGAGCCTGGGAGGCGGAGGTTGCAGTGAGCTGAGATCACGCCACTGCACTCCAGCCTGGGTAACATTAAAAAAAAAAAAAAAAGAAGAAGAAGAAGAAGCAAGAAAGATCCCTTCTAAATAGAGCATTGTATTTTTCTATTACTGTAAGTCCCTACTATTGGAGTCTCTAAAACATTTATCTTCCTTATAATTAGGGTTCACATTATAGTAAAATTCAGTAAATTTAAAAGAATAAGTATAATAAAAACAACTGAATTAGCTTTTTTACTTCAAAACCGCAGATTTTAGTCATCAGAGATTTTCTCTCTCTGCACAGTCCTGGTTTCCCACAGCAGCACCCTCAGTGCTAGACAAATCAGTCTTACCCTCTTGAGGTTCCCTAAGTCCACTGTCGGTCATGTTTATGCTCTATCTCTTCAGAGTTGGGGGGATACTTTTTTTAGTGCTTGGTTTTCCTTGTTAAGATGTCTTGTCTTCTTCTTGCCCCAAGTCCCAACAGACTCATGCTTCCCGTGGACCCAGGAAATAAGCCATATATACAGTGACTAAAACAAAATGAAAAAAATTAAATGACTTTTTATCCATACAAGGGAGAAATGCAAGTATCAGCTTTATTAAATATGTTTAGTTTGAGTAATATTTCCTCTCTGAAACCTTTTTGCGTGAAGAAAAGTTCCTTTCATGAGAATCATACTCCAAATCCTAGACTATTGAAAAAAGCTCCAGATTGTTAATCTTTCATGAATTTCATAATCTCCTAATCCATTCCAGAATAGTTGAAAGAGTATAAAAAGTAAGATCAAGTGACCAGAATCTTCAAGAGAATAGCTTGAATTAAAATAAAAAATAAATCTAAGAGTAGAAATTTAAGTCATTGCTGAAACAATCACTGCAGATTTCCTGCATGTCTTCAATTTCTGTCCCAGATGATTTTCTCATAGTCTGCCTATCAGAAGCTTTCACTTATATTAAAAAGTAACAAGGCACAGGAGGTTCCCACAAACTGAGATGGCTCCTGTGAGGTGTACCACGACACATTTGGACTGACTTTGAAGTGGCTCTCTCGAAGTATTCTTTTGTAAAATATGGAGACAGATATCCTTTTATACAATGCCTTTTTATGCAATGCTCAAAGACAAAGAAAATTATTAAGATTTACACAAAAGGAGCCAAATCAAAGGCACTTTATAAGCAATTAAAAATTATATTTTATAGTTAATTTATTTTTGTCAAAAACAAATTGATCAGTAAAGTTACTTAACATTCATTCCCTATAAAAATGAGAATAATGATACCTATGAGGCTTAAATACAAAAATATATAAGAAAAATCTGTGTGAAGTGTTACAGTTTTTTGACAGCCTAGCTGGGAGGCTAGCCAATTTGCCGTCTTTATGTTTTTCTCAGTACTCTTTTGTAAAATTTAATTTTACACATTAAAAACTTTCTTCCCCAATGCCTACATGGTGCCTAGTGTATAGTAAGAACTCCGTATTTTAACTTAAAAGCATATGAAAAAATAAATGAATGTATAAATAAAGAGTGATGCCATAGATAAACGGGAAGGGAAGAGAAGAGTTAGGGACAGACTCTTCTTTCTGCCGCTGTGAACACTTAGCATAAGTGTTTGCAGGGTTCCTTATCACTGCTTTTATCTTCTTCAAGCTCTTGGGACTGGGCTTTCAAGCCATCGTATGTTGCAATGAAGTTTTCTCTCCCATCCTAGCTCATGACAGAAAATAAAAAGTCCCCAGTCCTTTTCAAGTTTTGTTAAAAAAATTTTTCCTGCCAGCCAAAACCAAGAAAATAGGTTAAAAGTTTCCCATGTACCAATAACAAAAATTTTCAAAAGCAAAGACGCTACTCACAATAACCATAAGGAACCTAGAATAAAAACTAAAACATACCTAGTATTAAATCCAACAAGAGATATGCAAGATCTTTAGACAGTGGTGAATTTTATGGTATGTAAATTATACCTCAATAAAGCTGTTTCTTTAAAACACAACTTCAAAGAGAAAAACACAGAACTTTATTGAAGTATATAAAAAAGAGACAAGTAAACAGAAAAATACATCATGAGTAGACAATAAGACTCAAAACCATTGATGTCAATTTTCTCCAAATTAATCTACAAATTTAATGCAATTTGAAACAAATCTCAAGTTTTTTGATTATTGTTGGTTTCTAGTGAAATGGAAAAGCTGATCCTAAAATTCAAAAAGAGCAGCAAAGGATCAAGAAGAGTCAGCATAATTCTGAAGAAGAAGGGGGCAATCTTTACCAGGTATCAAATCTTCTTTAAACTTAAAAGTAGGCTGGGCTTGGTGGCTCATGCCTGTAATTCCTGCAGTTTGGGAGACTGAGAAAGGCAGATCACCCAAGGGTCAGGAGTTCGAGACCAGCCTGGCCAATATGGTGAAACCCCATCTCTATTAAAAATACAAAAATTAGCCTGGCATGGTGGTGCATGCCTGTAATCCCAGCTACTCAGGAGGCTGAGGCAGGAGAATCATTTGAACCCAGGAGGCAGAGGTTGTAGTGAGCCCAGATTGCATCACTGCATTCCAGCCTGGGTGACAGAGCAAGACTCCGTCACCAAAAAAAAAAAAAAAAAAGAAACTTAAAGTAATAAAAACAATGGAACACTGGCACAGGAATAGACAAACAATATACAGAATAGAGAGTAAAGAAGTATACGCAGCATACATACATAAGGAAATTGGCTAATTCAGCACAGGGAAATAATGAATTAGTGAATAAATAGTTTGGGGATGACTGACTATTCAAATGGAGGGAAAATTAGATTTCTGTCTCCTACTTCATATAAAAATCAAGTCCATATTAAAGACCTAAATATAAAAAGTAAAACTTTTAAACTTTGAGAATATCAAATATCTTTATAACTGCAAGGGTTTCTTAAATAAGATATACAATACACAAACCAGAAAGTAAAATTTGACAAACGTGACCCCATTAAAAAATTTTTAATTTCTACACAAGATATCAAAATTAAAAGATAAGTCTCTGACTAGAAAAACATCTGCAACATATAAAACCAGTAAGGAGTTAATATCGAGAACACATAAAGAATTCCACAAATCAGTACAAGACAAATAATGCTATGAAAAAGTGGGTAAAGGGATGAACAAGCAGTTCAACAAAGAGGAAATATGAAAACATAATGAATATGAAAAAAGACTAGTTAAGGAAATACAACCCCTAATGGCAATTAAGTAAACTGTCATTACAACTTTAGAGAGAAATATGGCAAAGAAAATTAAGGCAAACATATTCTACAAATCAGCAACTTCATTTTTAGACATATAACAGAGAAACTCATTCATATGGCCCCAAAATATCCATTGCTGTATTGTTTAAAATGAGGAAAAATGAGAAAATCTGTATGTTCATTAATAAGAAAGTGGGTACAAAAAATTGTCATATTCTTACAATGTAATATTATACACAGCAATTCAAATAAATTAGATTATCTTTAAAAGTTGTAAAATTACAGCACTGAAGTACTGATGACCAGGTACAATGGCTCACACCTGTAATATCAGCACTTTCAGAGGTCAAGACAGACAGATCAATTGAGCTTAGGAGTTCAAGACCAGCCTGGACATGGTGAAATCCCATCTCTACAAAAAAAAAATAACAAAAACTAGCCGGGCGTGGTGGTGCATACCTGTAGTCCCAGCTGCTGAGGTGGGAGGATCACTTGAGCCCGGGAGGCAGAGGCTGCAGTGAGCAAGATTACGCCACTGCACTCCAGCCTGGGCGACAGAGCGAAACTCCGTCTCAAAAAAGAAAAAAAAATGTTGAATATCTTTACTGAGGTGGTGGTTCCATTTGTTATCAAACTTAAAATCTGTACGTTAATTGTATGTGACATAGATTATCCTCAATAAACTTTATTGCAAACAAACAGAACTGAGGGCTTTCAAAAATATATTACTTGGTTACTAGGTTGCAGTCCAAAAGAATCTGCAAAGGTGCCATCACAGATATTTCTATAATCTTACAAATGCTTAACATACACTCTTCCTGTCACAAAGCACACATAGATCCTATAGCCCACTTCATTCAGACCTTTTGTAACATATCATCACTGTTTATAGTTGAAATGGCATTTCCCTCACAGTGCAAGAAGCGGGACAAACAAGAGTTCTTGACAAATCCTCAGATAAGATCACATGGCAGGGTATCTGAGAGATCTGGAGGCCACTGTTCTGGAGGCAAGTCAATCTTTCTTTTTTTTTTTTTCCTCCAAGATAGAATCTTGCTCTATCACATAGACTGGAGTGCAGTGGTGTAATCTCGGCTCACTGCAACCTCCAACTCCCAAGTTCAAGCAATTCTCATGCCTCAGCCTTCGCAGCTGGGACTACAGGTGCGTACCACCATGCCCAGCTAATTTTTGTGTTTTTAATACACACAGGGTCTCACCATGTTGCCCAGGCTGGTCTCAAACTCCTGGCCTCAAGTGATCTGCCTGCCTCAGCCTCACAAAGTGCTGGGATTAGTCGTGAGACAACGAGCCCAGCCAGGCAGGTCAATCTTTTGAACAGTGTCTGATCCCTACCAGGATATGTGCTCATTAGGAACTTCGGGACTGCATAATGGAAGTGAGGCAGAGCCTCATCCTGAAGGAAAATGGGGTAGTTGGAGCTTTCTATAGCTGTAGGGAAAACCACTCCATAAGCATGTCCCAAAATAGATGCTTTTGATAGTATCTTCTACAAGGAACTGATGAGACCTCTGTGCTTTACATGGCAACGAAAGACATTCACTTTGAGTGAATCCCTTGCAAGTTCAATTATGAAATGTTCGTGTTCAGTGCTCTATCCATGGCAGTTATAGTGATTCAGATTTCTACTTAAATAAAATGTAGCCTCATCACTGACAGTCATTTCCACTTCCCTGTGACCCTGAAATCTGCAGCAAAACTTGCATCATTTTGCTTTAGTTGTCTCCATCAAGGCTTGTAACAGGTTAAGGCTGTAAGGTTTTATTCTCCATTTATGGAGAACATACTAGATGGCCGGCTGAGGGATGCCTTGCTTAATTTCTATTTCCTGGGACTTCTCTAAGAGGGACACATTTACCTCACTGCTTCCTCTGTAAATGTGGCTGCCTTGTGCTCCGTCTTCTAAGATGTACCCTTTCTGCTTCATCTCACTCACTATAAAATGGTAAACGCTTTGACTACCCGGTAGGTGACATTGTGTGGTATACCAGATGACTTTTGCGTTGAAGTTACATAACCAAGTTTAGACGATTCCAACATACAATATTAAATGCCATAAGGCTAATTACAATTCAATACGTACTACATGTTTCTAAATTTGGGCCAGGTATGATGGCTCACACATGTAAGCCAGGATGTTACAATTCTGCTATGAAAACAAGTAACATATACAGCACACACAACTATAAAAGTTACTATTTATTGAGTGCCTTCTTTGTGTCAGGCAGCATTTAAATCACTTTATGTATTAACTCATTTAATCTTCACAACACTTTGTGAGGCCAAGGCGGGAGGACTGCTTGAGTCTAGAAGTTCAAGATCAGCCTGGGCAACATAATGAGATGATGTCTCTAAAAAAAAAATTTAAAAATTAGCCAGGCATGGTGTCACATGCCTGTAATGCCAGCTACTCAGGAGGCTAAGGAGGACGATCCCTTGAGCCCAGGAGGTCAAGGCTGCAGGGAGCTAAACTCATGCCACTACAATCCAGCCTGAGTGACCCTGTCTCGGGGGGAAAAAACAAACAAAATAAATATATGTACATACATATATATGTGTGTGTATGTATATATATTTGATACTAATGAAGGTTTGAAAATATTCCATTTTTTGTCACTACAGAGTGATATGTACAGCATGTACATGTACAGAAAATAATGTACAGCATTATTTACATATATAAATTTATAACAAAACATAAATACATAAATGGAAAGGATATGTATCAACTTCCATTTAGGGCTTGCTTCTGCAAGGAATAAGAGAGGGTGTCAACTGTACACATAAAGTTTCCTTAAAAAAATAAAAACAACTGAGGTAAATGTGATAAAATGTTCATATATTTGAGATCTGGGCACAGGTCTTGTTATATTATTCTCTGCACTTTTCTATATGTTTGATGTAGTTACTGCCTTTTTAAATGAGTAATAATGAATTAATCTCCATAAAAAAATAAGTATCAAAAGGAAAGACCTGTAATGGAAACTCTTTGAGCCTAAATGCAATGACCTTACATTGCAGAGTACGCTTCTACCATGGCCTCCTAGACATTTTGTCACAACCAGCTGGAAAAGCTGCCTTTGAGAACAAAATCAGAGCTGGGAGAGCAAAAGGACCTTACCTATCCTCCACTCCATCCTGCAAACTGCTAGCATTGCCATGGGGACCAGTGAAAAAGAGGGGAGGGGATGGTGACCTGGGGAAAACCTGGGGAGGGGAGGTAGGGTAGGTATCATAAAGTACTAAGACCATTTTTTAAATGGAGAAGGAAATTAGAAGTTTAGCAGCCAAGAAGAGCACAAAAGAATCAGCCATTCCAGGATGGTAGTTTAGATATAAATGCCATCATGACAAAAGTATGACAGTTGGGATAGAATTAAGTATATATCTTTATTTATTTATTTTTTTTGAGACGGAGTCTCACTCTGTCGCCTGGGCTGGAGTGCAGTGGCCGGTTCTCAGCTCACTGCAAGCTCCGCCTCCCGGGTTTATGCCATTCTCCTGCCTCAGCCTCCGAGTAGCTGGGACTATAGGCGCCCCGCCACCTTGCCCGGCTAGCTTTTTTTTGTATTTTTTAGTAGAGATGGGGTTTCACCGTGTTAGCCAGGATGGTCTCGATCTCCTGACCTCGTGATCTGCCCGTCTCGGCCTCCCAAAGTGCTGGGATTACAGGCTTGAGCCACCATGCCCGGCCTATATCTTTATTTTTAAACACAATTTTATTTTAGTGAATGATGCCATTTTAGGCTCTAGGAATAAAAAGAAACCGATATCTTGGCCCTGAAACAAGTAGTTACAATCCTGCTATGAAAACGAGTTAACATATAAAGCATAGACAACAACTATAAGAACTACTATTTATTGAGTGCCCTTCTTTGTGCCAGGCATCATTCAAAGCACTTTATTAACTCATTTAATCTTCACAACAATCTTATGAGGTGTAGACTATTAATATTCCTACTATTTTAGAGATGAGGAAACTGAGATACAGAAAAGTTAAGAATCTTACCCAAGAACACGTGACTACTGAGGGCAGTCAGGATTTGAACTCAGGTAGTCTAGCTGTGGGACCTAACCATGACACTTTAAAAGACTTGTGTTAAGCATACCACAAGCACCCTGACTCTGGAATACTTAAATCTAGGTTTGAATTGTGACTCTAGCACATATGACCTGAGTGAATTTGTATATATCCTTCAACTTTTCTCTATTTTCCTTTTTAGGGACCTGCCACTTTAGGAATTTATTTCAGTGTTGTGGAAAGTCTCAGGTGATATAAGACATATAGCAACTGTATCTACCATAATTAAGATTATAAAATGGGCCTAAACATTGTGACTAAAATCTGCCTTGGGTCATCCATCCCTCCAGGCCTTTTAATCTTTACAACTAAGACCATTTGACTTATGTCACAGGCTCAACCTCATCCCAAAACCAATCTTGTCCTTCATCAGGAGAGATTTAAGAAGTGTTTTGTTTTTGTTTTTAGATACAGGGCCTCACTCTGTTGCCCAGGCTGGAGGGCAGCAGTACCATCATAGCTCACTGAGGCTCCAGTGATCCTCCCAACTCAGCCTACTGAGTTGCTGGGACTACAGGCACATGGCACCACAGCCAGCTAATTTTTTTTATTTTTAAAACTTTTTTGTAGAGTTGGGGGGTCTCACTATAGCTGAGGCTTGTTTTCAACTCCTGGACTCAAGTCATCCTCCTGCCTCAGCCTCCCAAAGTGCTGGGATTACATGTGTGAGCCACCAGCCAATAAGTTTATAATAATTCAGCATCAGTTCAAACAACTGGCTTTAATCCTTGTTCTAAAACTAAGACTCGGTGGACATGGTGGTTCATGCCTATAATCCCAGCACTTTGGGAGGCCGAGGTGAGCGGACTGCTTGAAGCCAGGAGTTCAAGACCAGTCTGGGCAACATGGCGATACTCCATCTCTACAAAAATACAAAAATTAGCTGGGTGTGGTGGTGCAAACCTGTAGTCACAGCTACTTAGGGGGCTGAAGTGGGAGGATCACTTGACCCCAGAAGGTCAAGGCTGCAGTGAGCCATGAAGGCACTACTGCACTCCAGCCTAAGTGACAAAACGAGACTCTCTCTCAAAAAAAAAAAAAAACAGAACAAAACAAGTAAGACTCTACATTATTCCCCAGCTCTAATTTCTGCTTTTGCTTTCTTGCCCTACATCTTTCCTCGTCCTAAAGATTTAGTATGTGCCATATGTTTGGTATATGCTTTGCACTTACACCTCACAACAGTATGAGGTGGGTATTATTACACAACCTTTTTCACAGATGAAGAAACTAGATACAGAGAGGTTAAAATGCCTAAGGTCATTTAATAGTGTCAGAATTAGAATACAAACCCAGCTGGCTGCAAGGCCATTATTTTGCCTCTATAAAAAGCAATTTTCAAGCTGTGTCCCCAAAATTCCATGGAGACTCAGGGTTGCCAGGGAGACTGGAGAGATGAAAGGGCTATAGCTCATCTCACTTTTACAGACAGCTATGACATGTGGACTGCAACATATTCTTTGGATGCCATGGACTCATTTCTGCCTTCTTGTTTGCCTGGGCTTCCTTCACCTGTGACTCAGAGACGAATCCCACCTCACTCACTCATATCCCCCGACAGCTACCTCTTTGGTGGATATATTTTCTTTCCGGTCTGCCCTTGCATGTTTCCATTAACCTTTTCACTACCAGGTCTGCTATAAAATAACAGGAACTAGTTATAATGGTCATTTTAGAAATGCTACCATAACATATAAGCAATATTACCAACTCTTCCACGCTATAAAAATAGAGACGAGTGTAGCTCACACTATTTAAAACACTGGATAACCCTCCAGATCATTTGTCATTACAACTAATTTTACCAACACAGCATTTGTGTTTTAATAAAATTCATTATTCATATCAACTATGGAGTATTTTAGAACAACCTGCAATACTTTAAGCCATATGAAGACATACTAGAAAGACCCAAGGTGAAAAGCTTTGTTCAAAGGCTTCCTCAATTTTCTCCTTTGTTCAATTTTATGAGCTCTACTACATGATGTTGATTTCTGACAGCTTACCATATAATAGGTATGTGATAATGTTTGAAGGCAAAGTAACCCTCTTAATATTAAAATTAATATTTTTACTCATTTTTCTGGCCCATATATTCACATAGTTCATAATGACACCAAACAAAACTGTTTGTGAAGAGGACTGAAACATTCCTGATTAATTTAATTAATGAGAAAAATGTGGCTGAGTTACGACCTAAATTATCAAGAGTGATCTTCAGTCTGACATGAAACCTCTTTTTACATTACCAGTATTACCAAATAAATGGTACTATCTTGCAGTATTATGAGTACTCTGCTCCCACCCTTTTAAGCCAGATAAGTAAACACTATGGACATATTACTACAGCATTTCTCAAAGTATGGTCCAGAGAGCACCTGCATCAGAATCTCCAAAGGTACTATTTATACCTTTCTGTTGTTTTTTTTTGAAAGAGACAGGGGTCTCACTATCTTGCTCAGGCTGGTCTTGAACTCCTGGGCTCAAGTGATCCTGCTGCCTCAACCTTTGAAGTAGCCGTGGTAACAGGTACACGCCACTGCACTCGGCATGAGGTGTTTTTTATAATATGCAGATTCCTGGGCCCTACGAGCAACCTGAGGAATCAAAATTTCTAAAGCAGACCAAGAAATCTCCATTTTTAAACAAGCTCTCACAGGTACTGCTTAGGTATTGATTTGAGAAATCAATGGTATAAATCCTTTTAATCTGATCTTACTATTTAATGGAGAGATTGACTAAAACAAAAACAAAGACCTTTTCTCCATTTTGCTGATATTTAAATTTTCATATTTGTAGAATGTTTCTTTGTATATGTCCTTACAACATAAGCATTCTCTAATAATTAAATAATTTAGAGGCAATAATACTGATCATAATACTATTCTCAAAAGCACTTAAATTTTCACTTTTTAGGAAGAACTGTAGGATAGTGAAATTCTTCATTAAAGAGTTAGTGATAAACTAACTAGTCTTCAGTCACTTTAGCAGTTCACATAGTTTATTCAGCAATATAACAGGAGAGAACCTCCATTGTAAGAGACATAAGGCAGATACAGGGTGTATCTCTGGGGTACATTCTTCATACAGACTAACAAATAACTTCAGGTTTCACAACATGTAGCAAGTATGATTTGTTGCACACCAATAGCCATTCATTTCTCACGTTTTCCTTGCTAAAAGAGCCCTGGTTGGGCACAGTGGCTACACCCGTAATCCCAGCACTGTCGGAGACCAGGGCAGGCGGATCATCTGAGGTCAGGAGTTCAGATGAACCAGCCTGACCAACATGGTGAAACCCCGTCTGTACTAAAAACACAAAAATTAGCCAGGTGTGGTGGCGGGCACCTGTAATCCCCGCTACTTGGGAGCCTGAGGCAGGAGAATCGCTTGAACCTAGGAGGCAAAGGTTGCAGTAAGCTGAGATCATGCCACTGCACTTCATCCTGGGCGAGACAGCGAGACTCTGTCAAAAAAACAACAAAAAAAAGAGCCCTGATTTTTTCAATGGAGGCAATGTGCCCTACCCAGGCAATGATAACCCTATTCCCCTTTGCCAAGCTTTCCCAGGCTCCCTTGTAAACTGATACTTTATATAATGAGATATAAGAAGAAATCTGCTAGAGATTTTTTGGAAAGACTTGATTTCCAAAATGAAAGACAGACTTGAAAGAAAGACTTTTGCTCTCTACTTCCAGCCTTTCCTAGGGATTAAAATGTCTGTTACAACAAGAAGTCATATTGTACTCATCGAAAAAAAAAATCTTAACGATAAAAAGCAAACATGGATCCTAGGCCAGGTGGGGTGGCTCACGCCTGTAATCCCAGTACCTTGGGAGACCGAGGTAGGAGGACGACTTGAGCCTAGGAGTTGGAAACCAGCCTGGGCCATATAGCAAGACTTGGTCACTACTTTTAAAAAAGCAATAAAAAAACAACAAAAAAAGAGGATTCCAAGGGGGAAGGACAGAAAGAAGCTGGGACCTTGATAATATTGCCGAGGTGGTACAAAAGCACTAGATACCTAGATACCTGGCATGTTAAGTGTAATTTAAAAATTGTTCAGTGGCCTTTGAGATGTTTTCAACAGCTTTTTCTAAGTGGCTTAACCTCAACTCTGGGTCCATGATTTTAATGAACAATAGAAGTCCAGAATGCGGCCAATGTTCAGCAGACCTTCTTAGTTCTAAGAAAGATGCTTCCCCTAGACTGTTCATAATATATATGAAGTCAGGCTTGATAATTTCTTTTGTCATACATCTCCTAGATAGGTACTTTTCCATTTCCAGAGGAGGACATTGTAAATTCAGTCACCACAAAGACAAGACAGTCTTTTGTTTATGTAAAGCCACGTAAGTATAAACAGGTGGCATTTCTGCATGTTTCTGCATCACCTATGTAGGTGTTTCCTAATAGAACATGATTTATCTGAGTGACCAGTTATCAATAATGTCACAGCCACACTGAGGATGGGCCAAACAGGGCCAATGATGAATAAATGGCTATATATGGATAAATGTTATCTATATATATATCATCGCTGACCAATGCGTAAGAGGTGAGTTTACAACAGCATAATTTCTTATTAAAATTCACTGGACTAATCTAGGATCCAGCTATAATGAGGCTGCTTTCCTACAAAAGTTATCATTAGAAATACCATTATGAAGCACACAGTATGGGACTTCCCCTCTAGGACTACTTCGTCATATGTCACTCATTAGGCTGCAGAAATTTTTTTAGGAGTGGTAAGTTAGTTCCAAAACAGTTTATAGGAAATATGGATTATTTTATGTATATATATATGTGTGTGTGTGTATGTGTGTGTGTGTGTGTGTATGTGTGTGTGTGTATGTGTGTGTGTATCTCAGTCTAGATGAACAGTCTGGCTGGAATACTAACTAAATTCATAGTGAATAAAATATGTATAGGCCACAGAAGCAGATCCAACAATTTAAGCAGTTCTCAAAGTAGTGACAATCTGGGTCACACTTAGAAATTAATTATTTTTCCACCTTCCTTGGGCTACCTACACAAAAGCCTCTAGAGTTGACAATTTTGACTATTATAGAAGCTATTTGTTTTGACCCAGTTTTTTGTTTAAGGTTTTATCTGTTCTGGTCAAGATTAACTGTAATGCAGGGTTAAAACCAGCTACTCGAGAGTCATGTATTCTTTTTCTAACCAGTGGAGGACCCAGAAGAAATGGGTGGCAAGCTTTCTCAAAGGTCCATCTGGTGAGATTCTGGGGAGCCCACTCAAGTGGGAAAGACCAAGGAAGAACAAGGCTTCTATTAGCAGGATTATCGGGATAACACTCAGGGCAATAATCAGCTCTGTTAATACGGTCTAAGAATACCTGGTAACATTCATTTTCAACAAGTTCAGTTTGGTACAACCAGTGGCCTAGTTCTAAACTAGGGAACCACTGTTGTCCACAATCAGGGCAATGTGAATTATCTGAAAACATCTGGACCTAGAAAGACAACACAGACAGCAATGTAACAGCAAGAGGCAACAATGACAAAGAGAGACACCCAAACACCAGTCCTATTACAGGTTTGGATTACCAATTTCTTAGTTCAACCAGTATTATTTGGAGAGCCAAATAAACTTGGCTTGCACCTCAGTGCAATTCTTCAAGATTTCGTTGTCTATTTTTCACTCAATTGCAACTCAGTCTCTGAACTCAGGGACCGATCCAGTTTATAATGTTATCAGTCACTTACTAGCAGTACAGATCTCAGGATAGCTCCTTCAAATCCCAGCTTCTCAAGAAGAGATAGGGCTCTAGTCTAAATTAGTTATATTTTTCGTATGCGTTATCAGCTGCTGGTGGTGTCACACAGAGGCACTTGGCTTACTCTTTGTTGGTAAGGTTACTGTGTCTGCTTGGTGAAACAGAGGAGCTGACAGGTCCAATGGGTCTTTTGTTGGCGCTGGCACTCTTGCTGTTGTAATACACGTACCCAAGTCTTAAGGCCTTAGCATTTTATAGCAACGTAGAGGGGTCAGAAAAACCTGGCAGAGTCCTCTTGAGTGTGGATCCAATGAAGTCTGTCTTGGGAGGACATTAATCAGGACCCAGTTGCCGTGAAGGAGCTGATGCTCAGTTGGCTGGAGAGTCTGGGAATGCGTCACATACCTGTAAATGATAAAACTTCAGACGACTCATGGGTTTTGCAGTTGTTCACATTATTATTAGAAACATGCATTTGGAAATTATTCAGGTTAGTTAAGGCAGATAAGAAATGTCTCATGGGTTTTCCCATTACTATTTAACATGGGTTCAAACCAACTGATATGCTGGTACTAGGAAGAATTCTGGATCATTTATACTAGGACTAGCTTAATTTTTTAGGACTGTATTTCTTCTTTACTCCATGTGTACCTTGGGAATAATAAGGTCTGTATAATCATATCTAACCTGGTAAAACTTAGCAATCTCTTACTTATACATCTCTTCTGTGAAATGGGTGCCACTTATGGTATCCCCATAATGTATGGGATAACATTAACAATGACAGCCTTTCGATTATAGGTTTCAATCCATCCAAAAAAAAAAGAAAAAAGCGTACACAGTTTTTAGATAATATTCTTAAAAGCTAACCATAGGAAGTTGGATGAACTCCTTTTGAAGGCTTTAAAAAAAAAAAAAGTCAAAAATCAAGAGGGGCAGGTCTTATTGCTCACCATCTAGTTGGTTTTTTGTTGTTGTTGTTGTTGTTTGGTTTTTTTTTTTTCTTTTTGAGACAGAGTTTCATTCTTGTTGCCCAGGTTGGAGTGCAATGGCAAAATCTTGGCTCACCGCAACCTCAGCCTCCTGGGTTCAAGCGATTCTCTTGCTTCAGCCTCCCGAGTAGCTGGAATTACAGGCATGTGCCACCACACCCGGCTAATTTTGTATTTTTAGTAGAGACGGGGTTTCTCCATGTTGGTCAGGCTGGTCTCGAACTTCCAACCTCAGGTGATCCGCCCACCTTGGCCTCCCAAAGTGCTGGGACTACAGGAGTGAGCCACCGGCTGCCCACCATCTAGTTTTATTGGTTTATACACAGTGTCAGTCTGAGAAGGCAAGTAAGGCATAGCCTTGAGCAATAGTCCTGAGCTATTCTTGGAAAATGCATGGAGTAAATCAGTTGGAATTTGCAGATGTTATCATCTTTGCACTCCTTCATGACACCGAATGTAGCATGTAAATAAGGTGGGACAGTACGATGTATGGAGCAACTAGAAGGCCACCTAGAGAGTGTCACAGATTATCAGAGTACTATATATACCATGCCTTTCTCCAATGTTCTTTTTGTAAATTCTGAGACTTGATCCTGTGAGAGTAATAAGATACACTGGGGAGGGCACGAGTTAGAATATAAACATTTGGCCTGAAAAATAGAAGGAATTACAGCCTTAGTTGTGGTAAGCCAAAGCACTTTCCTTACAGAAGTAATAGCTGTGATTCTCAGATTTTAAAATAGTAAATTTAAAAGGCAAACGAAGAGCCTCTGATAGTGCTCCAACAACATGGGGCCCATATTTTGATGGGAGCCCTAGAGCGGTGAAGTAGAGTCAATGTAGATATATTGATGTGTTTTCTGAGATTAGGTAGCAATGTACGGGTGAAGGCTACTAATTCAGTTCCTGAGGCAGCGTGGACAAAAGGTTGGGTTTCCAACTCAATGACTACATACTTGGTAATGATAGCACAGGGCATAATAGATTTCCGTGAGGGTCTGTTAACAAGAGCTACCAGAGTAAAAGCTTCGGCTACTGAATTAAATCTTGGGTCTCTAGTCATGGTACAGAGAGATGACTGGTGGAGCCCAATAAACACATAAGATAAAAAATAAAAAGTCTGACATTTAATTGACCAGATTTTGGATTTTTAGAGTGAAATCAAGTAAATCCAACAAGATACCACTGTAGTATCAGTAAGATACTATTTCACATCTACCACACTACAAAAACTAACAAGTTTGACAAAGGGGGTTCCACATACTACCGGAAAAACCACTCCTCCCAGAGGACTCCACTAAGAGTCAAGAGAAAGCCCTAAAGCTCCAAGTGCTCAGAATAATTCCATCCATTAACCAACCTTCAGTTTTCCAACTTCAGTAATCAAACAAGCACTAGAATTCCAAGTATTCCTGTATCAAGAGAACTCCACCGTTCCGTATGTTCCAGACAAGTCTTCCCTCCTCTCCTGGTCCTTTAAACCTCCGTAGGTAAGAGCCAACAGGGGGTCCCAGAACTCCAAATGCTCAGAATAATACCACCCAGTACCAGCTTCTTCACTCATTCTTCAGCCTTAGAGCTACTGGATGAGTAGAAGTGAAGAGAGGGGCCTGGGAAAATGCTCCTGGCAAGATTCCTAACCCCCATCCCCACCCCAACACTCACAGCTTCACTACCATTATCTGCTTGAAAGCATCAGGATCAATCTCAGACCTGCATCTCTGTTCATGTCAATCACCACCTGAAACACAGGACTTCTTGGTTATATCCCATCCTCTTAGCCTCCAATCCCCCCACATATGGCTCTATCAGCAATGTAATAACAAGTACTATGCTTGCTTTATTTTTTTTTCACATAAAACAGGTACCATTTTGCTACATTACTTATTTTGGCTATTTTTCTCCACTAAAATATAAACTCCCTGAGAGCAGGGCATTTTACCTTTTTATTTACTGCTATAGTGTCCTATAAATATTTCTGGAATGAATAAATGACAAAAATGAAATGTAACTTGAATTCTTATATTCTAATGACAGGACTACAAATCCGTACAATCACTTTTGGAACTGGCATTACCTAGTAAAGCTGAAGATGTGCATTTCCTATAACTCGGCAATTCCACTCTTAGGCACATACCCTAGAGAAATTGTACCTGTACATTTAAAAACATGAATAAAAATATTCATGGTAGCACTGTGTAACAGCAAAATAACACCCACAATGGCCACAAACAACAGGAGAATGAATAAATTGAGGTACTGCTGTACAATAGGATACTGTCATTATAAACATAGATGAAACTCAAGAATGTTGAGCTTAAAAAAAATGTAAGTAGCACAAGGAAAAAAATAAATACATGCACACATTCTTATATAAACTTTCCACTTACATAAAGTTTCAAAAGGATATAAAATTAATGTATTGTTTAGGGAGAAATATGCAATAAAGCTTTTTTCTTTTTTTGATAAGGAGTTTTGCTCTTGTTGCTTAGGCTGGAGTGCAATGGCGCAATCTTCGCTCACCGTAACCTCTGCCTCCTGAGTAGCTGGGATGACAGGCATGCACCATCATGCCCAGCTAATTTTGTATTTTTAGTAGAGACGGGGTTTCTCCATGTTGGTGAGGCTGGTCTCGAGCTCCCAACCTCAGGTGATCTGCCCGCCTCAGACTCCCAAAGTGCTGGGATTATAGGCATGAGCCACCATGCCCGGCCCAACTGTGTATTTTTAGTAGAGACGGGGTTTCTCCATGTTGGTCAGGCTGGTCTCGAACTCCTGACCTCAGGTGATCCGCCCGCCTCAGCCTCCCAAAGTGCTGGGATTACAGGCGTAAGCCACTGCGCCCAGCTGCAATAAAGCTTTAAAAACAAAAAAGAAGTGTAAGTTCAAACCTGAGGATAATTACTACCTCTGATGGGAGAGGGAAGGGTGGGAGATGAAGGGCATTCAAAGAATTTCAAAGATAACTGTAATTTTGTTTTCTTTAACTGGGTGAAAGTACAAGAATACCCACTGTATCATAAATCCTAATAGCTTACAGCATCTCTATTCAATATTTTATAATGTTTAAAAAGAGAAAGAGGTTAATAAGCAAAACCAAACTTTCACACTGTGGACAAGAAGACCAGTAGCAGTTAATCTGCTCAGAGGCAAAGCAGGCAACTTACATTGGGATAAAGAAGAGTGAAATAGAAGGATACAGATCTTTGGTTTCCTCACAAAATTTTAAGCCATCTCTTCATAGAAATAAGGTAAAAAGAAGCCTACCTAATGATTGTACAAAAGAGGGTTTATCTTAGCATACTCTCTGAAGGCATGAATTTGTGCGTAGGGAAGCTGCTATTTCACATGACGCCTTTATATAAATTAGAAAAAGGCACAGTTCCTCCAAGCAATATACAACTCAGAAAACTTTATTCGGCAGGATAAACAGTATACAGTAACCCTCTGTCTATTAGATAATAACATTTAGTAGCTAACACTTATGGAGTGCTATTTTCTGTTCTAAACACTTTATTCGTATTAACTCATTTAATCTGCTCACAAAGCCAAAGGATACTCTTCCACTAAAATATTGGTGGTGGGAGAAATCACCTCTCATAATTTTTCACTTCCACACCAAAAAATACAGGATAAACTTCCAGGAGTCCTGAATCCTCTGGAATTACATATAAAAATCTTTACGGCTGGGCGCAGTGGCTTATGCCTGTAATCCCAGCACTTTGGGTGGCCGAGGCGGGTGGATCACGAGATCAGGAGATGGAGACCATCCTGGCTAACACATGGTGAAACCCTATCTCTACTAAAAATACAAAAAATTAGCCAGCTGTGGTGGCAGGTGCCTGTAGTCCCAGTTATTCAGGAGGCTAAGGCAGGAGAATGGCGTGAACCCAGGAGGTGGAGCTTGTGGTGAGCCGAGATCACACCACTGCACTCCAGCCTGGGCGACAGAGCAAGACTCCATCTCAGAAAATAAATAAATAAATAAATCTTTAATACATATGTGCATTTTTTTTCCAAAAAGATGGTACATCCTTTTAAACTCCCAGAGGAATCTGAAATGATTCAGGACCATTAGGCACTATGGTTCCTAACCATTTTGCTATCAAAGGTAACTTTTTTCCAACCCCACCCCTCCTCCCCCATTTTGGAAAGATGTCCAAACAATCTACAGTCTTGTAATAATTTCGTTTTCTAATTTTTAGTAATCAGATAAGTAGATATGCCAAACAGAATTTCTAATAAAACAAAAAACTAATGCTACCTGTCTTGGTTTAAAAACTTCCAACATTTTAAATTAGACAAAATACATTACATCCCTATAACATAGAGTTGGAAAGATCTGGATATCCTAAAACTGGCTTCCTTTCTCAATTCCATTAGCTTAAGTCCAAAGCAGCTGATTTAAGGTAAGTATATGACTATCATTAGGTTTTTTAAAATGCTGACAATACCTTGAGAACTACCATTAGTCTATGATTGTTAAACATAAATTGTTTGTTATTTGAGGAGCGCACCATGTGCTAGGCCCAATGCCAAGTACTATGGATACAGAAAGAACAATCATTCAGGACTTCTAGATGTCTAGGGAATCCAGACTGGAATCACTGATTTAGGTGAAGACTAAGGGCTCTTAGAGGGATAAAAAAAAGATCCCCCGTAGAGATCACTGGAAACTTAGGGAGGCCCACAGCAGAAGGTGGGATGCCTGTATTTTCAAACCTCCTTCACTAAAAACAGTGGGCAAAAAAACAAAATTTGAGGAGCTTCTCTGCTGCACAAATGCTATAAAAAAGAAAATACAAATCAGGGGTTTTGTGTATGTGAACAAAAATAAGTTTAAGATCCTTCCTGAAATGTTATTAAAAGAAAATTTAGAAAATAAAATAGTACTTTCACACTGAAACAGAAAATGTAGTTCTGTTTAATCCACTGAAATTTACATCAACTAACCACGGCAACTTTTTAATCAACTTCTCTAAATAGTCTACCTTGTTCTTTGCTATTTCCTGAATGTATGTTAGTAAGTTCAAATCTGCCTTCAATAGATAAAAATTCCCTTATTCTTTTTTGTCGTAGCATAATAATTAAGTTTCAGACTGAATCAGGATTGGCTTTCCAGGCAATTTATCCCTTAGACTTTAGCCTCAATCAATTCCTCGTATGATATATAAAATCAAGATAGGCACATAGAAAAAGTAAAAATGCTTTAAACTCTCTTGAATTCCCATTTTAAATATTTTCTTCTAGGGGGTACTATAGTCAAGGCTAATCAATAATCATAACTTTTTTTGTATGAGATGGTTTCTCCAATAAGTTTCATACACAAAGTGAAATCTTGTTTCCTATTTCACAACTACCTTCTGAATTTAGATAATGAGAGATTAAGAAGTATGAAAAAAGGAATCATTCTTCTTTTTGAATTCATATAATCTAAAATAATTTTGTGTTGAAAATAAAATGCTCCTGGAAAAAAGTTAACTTGTTTTGTGAGAAACTACTTGGAATTTGGCAATCTTGAGATCACTGAGAGAAGGCATATGGATGACAATCTTCAGTACTATGTAGTACACACACTGTTCCCTCTTTAGAACAGATCAGCCAAATAAAAAATATGATCCAAGATTAGAAAATAGCTGCAGAATGTTCTCCTCTCTCTTGCCCCAGGAACTGACAAGCAAAACAGGTGTGTATGCATTGCTAGCATACTTTTTGAGGGGGATGGCCATAAAGGAGAACAACTGGTTTAGAAATTTACTGGTACATTTCTGTCTACGTTGCTCTAATGCTCCAAAAGTCCATGGTCCAAATTCTGTCTACAATTTCACTTCAAAACACCAGCAGCCAAACCTTTAAGGCTAATACACAACTTTCAACAGTCAGATCTGGTGCCAAGCTTAGGTATTTCTATAACCTGTGCTAGCTATTTATTGTTTGTCTAAAACTAAATTTCTAAGTCTTGCCCATTCCTCTGTACCATATCCACTGTCAATAGTATCCCAGTATTATTATTTTCACAAATGTTTGTTTCTCTGTATTTTCACTAACTGATGACTTATTTTAGATTTTTGAAAGGGAGTTTGAAAAAGTACTAGCCTAGGAACAAAAAGCACTCTACCTCCCTAGGCAACTGTTTTTCACACAGGAACTGAATGCCTGGCGAAGTTCAAATTCTGTAGATATTTTCTGAGTACAGAAAGTCTTCCTTTCCTACTTACCCTTCTTCCTACTCCCTCCCAACTCCTTTGACTTGTCTCTCTAGTTTCAGTTGACCATGTAGAGTTATTAAGCTATGCATGAAGGATCTAAGAGTTTGCTAAGATTTCCGATAGTGGGTGGCACGACTGGCTGCCAGGTTTAGTTCAACTTCCCTAATCACTTTTAGTATCTACTTCAAGTCAACATATTTTTATTAAACTTTTTATTTTGAACTAATTTTAGACTTACAGAAAAGTTGCAAAAATAGCACAGAGCTCCGTTATATCCTTCATCTAGCATCTTATATAATTATAGTTATCAAAAACAAGAAATCAACATTGATACAATTCAATTAACTAAACCAGAGGCTACGTTCAAATTTCACCATTTCTTTTAGTTGTTATTTTTCCTTAGTCTTCAGTCTATGACAGTTCCTCAGTGTTTACCTGTCATTTGTGGCCTTTTCTTCTTTGTGACCTTCACACTTTTGAATAATACTCATCAGTTATTTTGGGTTTAGTGTTTTTTGTTTTTAATTTTTTAAAATAAAGATGTGGTCTTGCTACGTTCCCTAGGCTGGTCTCGAACTCCTGGGCTCAAGTGATCCTCTTGCCTTGGCTTCCCAAAGTGCTGGGATTACAGGCATGAGCCTCAGCACCTGGCCTGGCCAGTTATTTTGTAGAATGTTCCTCAGTTTAGATTTTTATAATATTTTATCATGATTGGAAAGATAAAAAGAGTACGCATTTTTGGCAATAACAAACACCACAGAAATGCCACTGTGTCCTTCTCACTGCATATCTTTGGGTTCATGATGTCCTTGTCTTATTACTGGTGATGTTAACCTTAATCACTTTTTTAGCATAGTATCTCCACTGTCAGATTACTATTTTTTCTTTGTAGTTAATAATTATCCTGGGAGAGATACTTTGAGACTATGTAAATATTCTGATTGTCCTCTAACTGGATTTTGTCTGCAACGACGACTACGGTACTGTTTCCCTAATGGTGGTTTTGTATTTCCTTCTTTCCTTCAATGTTTACTAATCGGAATTCTTCTGTTAGAAAGAGTTGTCCCTTCTCCCCTACTTATTTATTCAGCAATATCAGTATGAACTCATTTTATTTTATGGGTTAAAGTCCAATACTATCATTATTCATTTTACTGCTCAAATTGTTCCAACCTGGATACCAGGAACTCCTTCAAGTTGGCTCCTTTTGACAAGGTCCCTTTTTCTGGCATTTCCTTACTTTCAAGCACCACAGGATGTTTCAGGCTTATCTTGTATTTTCTCCGCCTCCGCACTGAAATCAGCCACTTCTCTAAAAAGTCCTAGTGCCTTTACAAACCAAGATCTGAATGCTCAGTGCTACTGGGGTATAACTATCAAGCCAACAATATGTACAACAAGTGTGTTTGTTTCCTTACTATATTCAACTCATTAGCCAGGAATCATTAGCATTACCTAGGAGCTTGCTAAAAGAACAAATTCAGGCCCCAACCTAGACCCACTAGACCAGAATCTCTGAGAGCCTCTGGCAGGAGTTTATGTTTTAACAGATTTGCCAGATGACTCTGGTGTTCACTACAAAGTTTAAGGAGCATTGCTTTAAAGTTAGTTTTCCTTCATTATAAATCTTATACTTTTAATTTTAAAAAAGGAAAGCTTGCCGGGCGTGGTGGCTCACGCCTGTAATCCCAGCACTTTGGGAGGCCAAGAGGGGCATATCATGAGGTCAGGAGATCGAGACCATCCTGGCTAATACGGTGAAACCCCATCTCTACTAAAAATACCAAAAAATTAGCCAGGCATGGTGGCAGATGCCTGTAGTCCCACCTACTCGGGAGGCTGAGGCAGGAGAATGGCATGAACTTGGGAGGCAGAGCTTGCAGTGAGCCGAGATCATGCCACTGCACTCCAGCCTGGGCGACAGAACGAGACTCCATCTCAAAAAAAAAAGGAAAACTTAAACCTAATAATTTGCCTTGTATATAAATTATATTTTTACTACAACTAATAAAACTATAGGTGAATGGCCTCATCTGTTAAGGAACTAAACATTTCCCTTATCTTATTTTCCTACAACATTTGTTAAAAATCTAGTGGTCAAAGTAGTTATAAAGGGGGGTAGGGGCAGGAGGCGCAGTGGCTCATGCCTTTAATCCCAGCCTTCTGGGAGCCAAGGTGAGAGAATCATGTCAGGCCGGGAGTTCGAGACCAGCCTGGTCAACACAGTGAGACCCTATCTCTACAAAAATACAAAACATAGCTGGGTGTGGCAGTGTGTGCCTATAGTCTCAGTTACTTGGGAGACTGAGGTGGGAGGATCATTTGAGCTAAGGAGTTCAAGTTTGCAGTAAGCCATGATAGTGCCACTATACTCCAGCCTGGGCAACAGAGCAAGCCCTTGTCTCCAAAAAAAAAAAAAAAAAAGAAAGAAAAGAAAAGAAAAGAAAAAAATAGTTATATACAGTACTTTAAAAAAATACTGTAGTCAGGTATGGTGGCTTATGCCTATAATCCCAGGAGGTTCAGGCAGGAGAAGACTGCTTGAGCCCAAGGGTTCAAAGACCAGCCTAGACAACATATCAAGACCTTGTCTATACAAAAAATACAAAAATTAGTCAGGTATGGTGGTCTGTGCCTGTAGTCTCAGCTACTTGGAAGGCTGAGGTGGGAGGATTACTTGAGACTGGGAGGTCAAGGATGCAGTGAGCTGTGATTGTGCCACTGCACTCCAGCCTGAATAAGAGAGATCCTGTCTCAAAAAAGAAACAAACAAAAAACTGTAAATAATGTTACTTTCATACAAAGAAAGTTGTAAGTCAGCCTCCAGGATCAACTCCTATCTACAAATAAGACCTAACATCCATAAAGCAAATCTACCAAACATAAAACCCAATATAGCATTATTCTCTAAGGTCAGACTGCCTAGGCCTGAATGACTGCTCCAGCTTCTGACTTGGTGTTTCTCTTTCTCTCTCTCTGCCCTTGGTTTTCTTTGTTTTTTGTTTTGTTTTTGAGACGGAGTCTCACTCTGTCCCCCAGGCTGGAGTGCAATGGCGCGATCTCAGCTCACAGTAACCTCCACCTCCCAGGGTCAAACGATTCTCCCGCCTTGAGCCTCCCGAGAAGCTGGGATTACAGGTGTCTGCCACCATACCCAGCTAATTTCTTTGTATTTTTAGTAGAGATGGGGTTTTACTATGTTGGCCAGGCTGGTCTCAAACTCCTGACCTCAAGTGATCCACCCACCTTGGCCTCCCAAAATGCTGGGACTATAGGCGTGAGCCACTGTGCCCAGCCCCTGGCTAACTTTTTCCTTGGTTTTCTTAATTACAAAATGGAATAACAGTATTTAGATGAAAGAGGCAATGTGAAGATTAAATGAGATAATGTGCAATACTGACAACCACAGGGGCACAAAAGAAGTCCTCAAAAACTGTAAATTGTTATTATTTGAACTACTAAAGGCAAAACCAAACAGCTTCATTTAATTAAAACAAAACCCCAGAAGAAACCAATGTTTTAAAATTTGACCTTTTCCAAAAATGTCATTACATTTACATGATATATACTCATGGTCAAGGGCTGAAGGAAAATCCCTAAAAACCAAACAATTTGATTTGTTGAGGTAGTGGAATTATAGGTGAATTTTCTTCCCAGAAATTTTGATTACCAAAATTATGTGCACAGTTCATAACTGAGTCATGGCACCAAAAAAAAAAAAAAAAACATGCCAGCTCCTTTAAATACTAGTAAAGAGGAAAACAGCCCACATAGTGACAAAATAGGAATTCAAACCCAGCTATGACTCCAAAGTCTATGCTCATTACCAACGTTAGGGACACCCTTCCTTATTCCCAAATGTTTGATTTCTGTGCAAAATTTATGATAATGTATGATCGCCCTACGAATTCCTTCTTGTGGGACACAGTTTAATCCAGTAGTTCATATGATGTAGAAATATAATGAAATTTTAACACAATTAAAATTCTAAACGGCAAATAAAATAGCCAATTCTTCATTCTTCAAATTTTTTGGGAGGTTGTCAAATCTCCAGGTTTATGGGCCTTCGCAGTTAACTTAGTGAACAACCTCAAAGTGATAAAGCAGACAAGGCTTCTTGAAGCAAACTTTCCTTCAGGAAATTCAAGTGGCATTTCAAAGAAGTGTGGACTTTCCTGGAATAGAGTTTTGACTTCTGTGTTCCATGGAAACGAATGGAACACAGAAATGACTTCTTAGGCAAAAATAAGTTATATACAAGATATAATGCATTGTTAAAACACCCAATAATCCTCAAATAATTAGCTACATTCTGAAGTTAATTTACTTGTGAATTATTGAAGCTCTCAAGCTAGCATTACCTCTACATTAGGAAAGAAACTAGATAAAATAGTTCTTAAATGAGTCATGAAAGGTTGCGTAACAAACCTGCAGAAAAACAGGTAATCAAGTTGTGGACTGCACATTCAGCATAATAAACATTATTGAAGACAGGCACTCAATTTTCATAGCAAATGTTAGTTTTTCAAACTGTTCTAATCCACACAAAGGCTTCCAAGAACATCTGTAGTTACTCTACCACGAAGTTCCTTTTTTTATTAAATGTTTCCACTGGCCCTTTATATACTCACCTTGTGCTCAAAAAATAAAGCTCAAAAAACATAGATAACTGCCACAGCTTAAAGAAAGGATCTCTCATACAGATCCAAAATAAAATGTTTTAAAACCTAAAGACAGGTAAAACAAAATCAGTATGTTTAATCTATGTAACTCATTTCTGGATCTGTGTAACAGTATAAAGTCTGATAATTAAGCATTACTCATAAAGTAGAGAGTACTATGAACTTTGTTAAAAGAAGGAAAAGTCACAAACTTTTTCATCAGGTATTAAACACAATTGGGAGGATAGTACATATATAATATGTAAGCAAAATGGTAGGAAGTCTTACTAAAACTTCAACTTTGCCCTTTTTAGCACCATTTTTTTTTTTAAGTACTATCTTTTCAGGATTAAGATTAAGAATGTTAAGATCCTAGGCATGCTGGGCATGGAGTAATCGCCACCTACACTAGTAGGCAAATTTCCCACTTACATTTCAAACCCTAAAATAATTCTGCTTCTCATATTAAAGTCTAAACCCCAAAATTTACTCACATCTTACCCCGTTTAATATTTATAAGATTCAGTTTCTTTTTATCCCAAAACAAAAATATACCCCCAACCTACCTCGTTTACTGTTTGAGTGAGGCCAGATGTGGTGGCTCACGCCTGTAATCCCAGCACTTTGGGAGGCTGAGGCGGGAGGATCGCTTGAAGCCAGGAGTTCGAGACCCGCCTGGACAATACAGTGAGACCCTGTCTCTACAAAAATAAAAAATAAAGTTATTAGTGGGGCAAGGTGGTGCCGGCCTGTAGTATGAGGCTGTGGTGAGCTATAATCACGCCACTGTACTCTAGCCTGAGTGACAGAACAAGTACCTGTCTCAAAAACAATAAAAATTAAAATATCATTTGTGCGGTAGGGAGGTGGGGGTGGGGAGGGAACGCTTCTGGAAGTCCTTTTGAAAAATTCAAGACATCAATTCCAATACTAAAACATGGAAAACTTGCATAGTCATTTTGCTTACTTACAAATTCTGGCGGGGTTTTAAATCGTAGAACTGTTAGTATCAGCAGAGCCCTTCGAGTGGTCTTTCCGCTCCACACCGCTCGGCTGCACCCAGCGGCCGCCGCGGCCCGAATGTCGCCCAGGGTCCCCGCCCATATGACAAACATTTTCCGCCGGAAGGCGCCTGTGGAATGCTGGGACTAGTAGTCTCCGCGCCCTGCCTTCTGCCTTCTCCTCCATCCTCCACCCTCTACTGCCAGGTCGTCTGATCCAGCGACAGGCGTGGTAAATGCGCGACCAAACCGCGGAGGTCCCCAAGTTCTCACGCTATCTGACAGGATTACAGGCATCTCTGTAAGACGTCGACCACCCTGACCCATATGATCTGACATTCATAGACTGAAGAAACTCATAGGACCAACACAGTGAGAAGCAGTACCAAATGATAATGGCAAGCACCAAGTCCTGGAACACACCCTCTGTGCCATTAAGAGGAGCATGTATTCAAACGAATTGCCTAATCTAAACCTCAGTTTGCTCGTGTGTCAAATGGGGACAACGTTACTTACCTTATAAGATTGTTATGAGTAAATTAGATGACATATGTAGTATGTCTGCTAAATGACAGTAGTGGCAAAAAAAATAGCTATTGTTTTGATCTATTAATTTTTTAAATGTGAAAATTAAGAGATGGCGAGCAATTTACCCAAGAACATACAATTTGTTGGGGGCAAAATCGAGTAAGTCTAAAATTCCTGTTCTTAAACTACACCAATTCAAGACAAATCTAAACCAATTTCAAGAAGAAATCTACTCATGTAAAACTCCCTTCCCCTTTCCTCAGTTTTTTCCGTAACAGTCCTGACCAACACACTATTTTACTTATTTTGATTTTTGCCTGACTCCTCCCATAGAATATAATCTCCAAGAAGGCAGGAAACATTTTTTTTAAATCTATTTTGTTCACTGCTGTATCCCCAGCACAGAGAACAGGGACTGCCTACTACATAGTAGCTCAGGTATTTATTGAATTAATAATTCCTCATTTAATGTGATTTTTGGTGCCTTCACTTCTCAACCATCCTCTTTTGGCAGAAGTGACAGGATATGGTAACACTCTTGGATGGTGTTTAATAATTAACTGCAATTCCTAATTCAACAAAAAGTAGAATACTATATTCCATTCACTTCATTGTGTTTAATTTCAGTATAACATTTCCAGCTATTTTCATTTGTATTAAGTCATTAAAATATTTTTTCTATCATTTGTAAGCCTGGGGAATAAATGGAGTCAGCTACTATATCTTTAATTAACTTCCTCCTGTTTAATATTTTAATCATCTTTTCCTTATTAAAATTAAGTGTTTTAATTTTAATTAAAATTACTTAGTCACTTCTACTACTAAGTCACAACAGATAGATGATTTCTCTTTAAATAAATGAATTTCTGCTTACCCTAAGCAAAAAGTTCCTGTACAAAATTTGTTGTTCTAAAATGTTTCATTTAAAATAATTTATTTTGGCCAGGCGTGGTGGCTCATGCCTGTAATCCCAGCACTTTGGGAGACCAAGGCGGGTGGATCACCTGAGGTCAGGAGTTCAATACCAGCCTTGACAACATGGCAAAACTCCGTCTCTACTAAAAATACACAAATTAGCTGGGCGTGGTGACAGGCACCTGTAATCCCAGCTACTCGGGAAGCTGAGGCAGGAGATCACTTGAACCCAGGGTGGCGGGAAGCTGCAGTGAGCTGAGATCGCGCCACTGCACTCCAGCCTAGGCGAAAGAGCGAGACTCTGTCTCTAAATAAATTAATTAAAAATGAAACAAAATAACTGATTTAGGAACCCAGTCTCAAGAGCACGGGATTTCCAGACCTAGCCCTAATAGTTAAGTGTGTGAATTAATGCCAGTCATTTAATCTGAATTGTAATTTTTCGTGTTTGTCTTTCCCAATAAATGCCAAATTCCCTAAAGGTAAAGCAATCTTTATCTCATTGCTGGCACAAAACACATGTTTGATAAGTAAATGAATTATTTAGTGTATTCTTTGTTTTAATCTTTTCTTTTCTTTTTGAGACGGAGTCTCCCTCTGTCGCCCAGGCTGGAGTGCAGTGGCCGGATCTCGGCTCACTGCAAGCTCCGCAGTCCTGGGTTTACGCCATTCTCCTGCCTCAGCCTCCTCAGTAGCTGGGACTACAGGTGCCCGCCACCTCGCCCCGCTAGTTTTTTTGTATTTTTGTAGTAGAGACGGGGTTTCACCGTGTTAGCCAGGATGGTCTCGATCTCCTGACCTCGTGATCCGCCTGTCTCTGCCTCTCAAAGTGCTGGGATTAGAGGCTTGAGCCACCGCACCCGGCCTAACATTTCTTTTCTTACTGGTCTTCTTTTTTGAGTCACTGAATTCCTCCAGATTTCTCAAATTCCCAAAGTAACTTTAACATTCAGAGCCGAGGCCTCCTTTTTTAGTGGCCCAGCGCATCCCTTATAATATTGGCTATGAGTCTACTGTCACTGTAATGTCACCTCTTTTGGGCAACTCTTATAGTCTGGATAATAGCTACAGCAGAGTATCTAGTTTTATAACAGTTTAGCTTTGCCTCAGAGTTAGTAAGTTTGGTATCTGTAAGGTTTCTAGGTGAAGGAGGCAGTCACAGTAGAGGTAGGTTTCTGTATGCTTACAACCTAGACAAGGGAGGGAAAATCCTATGCATACATATATATATGTATGTATGTATGTTAGCATTAAAGTTACCATGCCTCTAATTTTACAGTGTCTCATTAATTTAGTTGAAAGGCCATTCCTAAGCCTTTACAAGCAGTTTTAATTACAAAATATGCATATTCTGATTATTCAATAATATGTAGAACCTCTCATCTTCTCTGATTGTTCAGTATGTAGAATCTCTTCTCTTTTTTAATTTGTCCCTCAAACCTAAGTTTTACAAGCCTGTATCCAAGTTTTATAAGCTAGTATCCCAGTTTCTATATAGTCATCTGTCTTGGTAAAATGTTTCAAGGAGACTTTAATGTTCATAACAGGAACTCAATATATTACTGTAAAATTTATATTTAATAATTAAATCTATCAAGGAATTTACACTATTGTGTTACTGAGTCATGTAATAGCCACTTTAAAGGGAAAGCCTTACTTAAAACATAAATAAAAGCCACGTATTACCATATCAATACTTATCAGTATTTTGTTGGAAAAATCTAGCAAATTTCTGAAATATACCATCTAATCCAGGCTGACAAGGGAGAGTACCCTTTTCATTTTTCCTTAAAAGACAAGAAGAAAGAAGAAAAAGAAAGAGAGACAAAGAAGTCTCTTTAGTTACTTTCCTGCAGTTTTTAAAAGCTATATTGTATACAAAGCTACAGTAAACTAAGCTCCTAACAGGCCAAACCCTATCTCACTCTAAAACTCTAATTCCTCCTGCCTGTGGCCAAATTTATGGACAATATTAGTAAAAACATAGTACACTGCCAGGCGCTGTGGCTTATGCCTGTAATCTCAGCACTTTGGGAGGCCGAGGCGGCCGAATCACGAGGTCAAGGGATCCAGACCATCCTGGCTAACACGGTAAAACCCCGTCTCTACTAAAAATACAAAAAAATTAGCCGGACGTGGTGGCTGGCGCCTGTAGTTCCAGCTGCTGGGGAGGCTGAGGCAGGAGAAAGTTGTGAACCCTGGAGGGGGAACTTGCAGTGAGCCAAGATCGTGCCACTGCACTCCAGCCTGGGTGACAGAGCAAACTCCGTCTCAAAATAAAATAAAATAAAAACTAAAAACATAGTACACATTACGACCTAAGTAGTTGAAATTTGTGCCAAGTCTGAGCAACAAATGAGTTGCTCAGAAGCATTTTAAGGTGATTACTTGCAAGAATAAACAAACACCTTCAAACTTTTCAGAATCCCTCATTGTAACCGGTATCCAAATTACAATTTTTAAAATCTGTTCACTCCAATCATACAAAGTCCTACAAGAAGTTGTATATCTGAAGGTGATTTGAGCTTTTTTTCAATAATTATTCAGACTTTACACGAACTTAATCGACCTTCTCTGAGTGTCTAAATTTGGTTAGGTATTTGCAGATGAGCCACATCTGTAAACATGGTATATGGAGGTGAAACAATTAGCTTTTACCATGCTTATTCCAGAAAGTCCAGAAAGCATTCTAAGTCAAATGTAGAGTACCACGTCATATCCAGAATAAAAGTAAAAATAATGGATCACAACTTAAAATCACAGTGCTTGTCTTTAATCAAAAAACTTGTTCCTCACTGTGCACAATGTAGCACTAACATGGTCTTCCGAACAGTGCTGCTTGGTATAAAACCAAGAAATATTATAGACCAGGAATAAGGTTATGTTTCCTATGGGTACATTTCGTTAAAAAAAATACATCCAAAGAATATGACTGTAGACAGGATTTTGTACAACCTCAACAGGTGACAAAATTTAAAACTAGGTAACCGCCTTCATAAGGAACTTGAAACTAAAATTTTTGCCACGAAAACATGACATGTGCAAAAGTTATCTCTGGCCATCACTCCTGCTAAGGACACTGGGAAGGACATGCTCAACGTAGCAGTCGATCGAAAACGATTCCAGGGAAACTGCGCAACAGCCTGGGGCCGAGAAGCGAAACTTGGTCTTCTTCACCCTCGTCTCACTCCTTTTCCCGCAGACTTAGTACTGGGAGATAGGACGGGCGTCTCCTATATGCAGGCAAAACTTGCCACGAGCGGCTAGACTTGGGACCGGCAATTTGCCCTGCCACCCTTCTGTCGCCCCCACCCCTCCTTTAATTAAGGCCGAAGGCAGAGACGTCCTCCTCCCCCTTCTCCTCCTCTTTGGTGCCTCCAGCCAGGAGGCGGGAACGACCCACAGCAGCTGACCCAGCTCAGGCACTGCCTCTCCCATAGCCCTCAAGACACACCATGGGCCCAGAGGCAGGTTTGCTACACAGCAGCGACGACGCAGGCGGCGGCCCCAGCGACTCGCAACTGCCTCCCTGACCACAGCGACCACCGGCTAACACACCCGAGAAGCCATCGCCGCCATCGGCAGGAGAACCTAGGGTCCATAAAGCCATCTTCGCGATCGACTAAAGCTACGTCAACAACTATGGCGGGCGAGGGACGGCGGGCGGAGGCGGTGCGGGAAGGATGGGGTGTGTACGTCACTCCCAGGGCCCCCATCCGAGAAGGAAGGGGCCGGCTCGCCCCTCAAAATGGCGGCAGCAGCGATGCGCCTGCGTACGGAACTCCTCCGTCGCGCCAGGGCCGGCGGGAAGTGAGGTTTTCGGAGGAGCCGCCAGAAGTGTACGGAGACTTCGAGCCCCTGGTGGCCAAAGAAAGGTCCCCGGTGGGAAAACGAACCCGGCTAGAAGAGTTCCGGCCCGATTCTGCGAAAGAGGAAGTGAGAGAAAGCGCGTACTACCTTCGGTCTAGGCAGCGGCGGAGGCTGCCGCGACTCCAGGAAGCCGAGGAGATGCAGACGCGAAGGGCTACCCGCCTTCAGCAGCAGTACTCACAGCAGCCTCCGCTACAGCCGTCTCCCGTTACGACCAGGAGAGGGCTGCGGGACTGTCATTCCTCTGAAGGTGAGGACCGCGGAGGTAACAGTCCCAGCCGCGAGCCAGGGAACGCGTGGGGGCGGGCGCGCGCCTCCGTGGAGCTCATCCCCGCCTGGGTACTAAGTACTGGTATTGGGTACTGGGTACTCCTCAGCCCCCTCTGGACGTGTGTCGCCGTGCAAGGGCCACCCTGACCCGCAGCGGGGAAGGAAGCGCCGACCCAAGGAGTGGAAAGATGGTCGTATGGAGCGACCCGGGCAGAGCTGGGGCACTCTGCCTAACATCGGGCATCAATTTAGGGGAGTCAGGGCTGCCTTTTTTTGCAGGCCTTCACGAGGGTACAGCGAATTACTCCAGGTTCGGTTTCATTTTGGTTTCTTCTACCCTGCGGATGTTTCTACGGAAACCACTTCCATTTCCTTTTTTAACACTCGCAGGCCAGAGTCTCCAGCTGAGGATCTAACCTTTCAGTCGTTTTCCCTCCCCACCCAGGTGGGGAGAGAGAAAGGAGGAATTTTATGAGTGGGCATTTCGAGGGATTGCTGAGTTTAGTTAATTGATTTGAGACCTCGCCCAATACTTACACCGAAATGGGGTAACTCATTTTTCCTGAACTCATGTTCCCCAGTGTCTGATAAACTTGAGCTGATTGCTCTTTCTTCAGTGTGGTGGTCCCTGCCAAAAATCTGCCACTTTGGTGGCCGTCACTGTAACCTCAAGTAGTCTGGCAAATCAGGCTGACAAAGCAACCTGAAAAATAAGACTATTAATTAGTTTTCGTCTAAATGGACAAAAGGAATGCTGATGGAGTGAATGTATAGTGTTAGGTAAGTCATAGGTGAATCCGTTTCCTTAACCTATCCTCTCCCACCCTGCCCCCCCCCATTTTGGGACCTAACAGTGAGTCACAGATGAAGTTTTGTGTTAGTCCCACGTAAGGCACCTGTGAGGTAAAAATCAGCAGACCTGAGTCACAATGGGATGACATAGTTTGTGGTAGACTGTTGATATGCGGAGGAGTGGGTTTTCAGCTTACAGCACGGTGATAGGCTGCAAGTTTACCTGCTGACTCGTGAAGGTACTGACAGATTTGAAGACTTGATTTTGGCAACTTTATGTTACAGTTGTGTCAGTTACTTTTGGGTGTAGCAACTCAAGACAATTTAGCCCATATATGTGTGTGTTTTATCTCTTTTAAGATTACAAAGTTTTTGCAGACAAGGAGCCTATCATATGTATTTGATAGTAATTTAAGTACTTGGTTTACTTCAGTATCTTTCAGTACCTGGAAGAATGCTTTGCACAAGGTAGGCAATAAATATATTACATTGTATTGAGTCCCCCAGAGCCTAGTGCAGTTAGTTATATAGGCTAACATTTTTTTAACAAGTAAAGAATTTACCCCTATTTTATTAAATCTTTAAGGATCTAAACATTTTCACTCTTCTGCATTATTCCACATCGTTTGTGACTCTCTACCCCATCTTTTTGATTTTCTGAAGTAATACATTTTTGTAAAACAACAATGGCAAGTATTATTATGTTCTAATGAATTAGTTGTATTCTGTCCCAAGAGGAGTTCTGACCGTTTAATTCCTAAGTTTTGGTAAACCTAACCACCTGTTTCTAAAGAAATGAATTTCTTGCATTTTTGCTTATGTATTGTTACAAAAATGCATAATCTGTGCCGTGATCTCCCAGGTCATATATTCTGGATTTTAGCTCTTGTTATGCCTGTTTTTTAGAGGATGAACCATCTTCCGAAACCGATTTAAGCCAAACGATTTCAAAGAAAACTGTGAGGAGCATACAAGAGGCTCCAGGTAAGAAGAGTTAACTTTTTGTTTTTCTCCTTACCTACCAACTTTTTAAATGTTCATTGAATTAAGCAATGTAAGTATGTGTAAAGAAAAGACAAGGGCAGACATGTGAGTACTTAAGAGTACCAGTCACCCATATAACCTTGTAAGACAGATACTATACCAATTTCAAAGAAGAGAAACCTGAAGCACAGAGAAGCTAAGACAATTCTGTAAGATCACATATGTGACTGAGCCAAAATTCAAACCCAGGTTTGTCTTCTCCAGAGCCCTTTCATCTTCCAAGTGCCTCACTATCATTCTCTCATGTCATAACTAGCTACTCAGTAAGGTTTGTTAAATGTCAACTGAATGAATATGTCATACTGTCCTCTGTTTAAAATGGATTAAGTTTTTCTTATTATTATACTTTAAGTTCTAGGGTACATGTGCACAACGTGCAGATTTGTTACATATGTATACATCTGCCATGTTGGGGTGCTGCACCCGTTAACTCATCATTTACATTAGGTATATCTCCTGATGCTACCCTCCCCCGTACCCCCACCCCATGACAGGCCCCCGTGTGTGATGTTTCCCATCCTGTGTCCAAGGGTTCTCATTGTTCAATTCCCACCTATGAGTGAGAGCATGTGGTGTTTGGTTTTCTGTCCTTGAGATAGTTTGCTGAAAATGATGATTTCCAGCTTCATCCATGTCCCTACAAAGGACATGAATTCATCCTTTTTTATGGCTGCATAGTATTCCATAGTGTATGTGCCACATTTTCTTAATCCAGTCTATCATTGATGGACATTTGGGTTGGTTCCAAGTTTTTGCTATTGTGAAAAGTGCCACATAAACATACATGTGCATATGTCTTTATAGCAGCAT
>NW_012116433.1:785980-803060 GCF_000951035.1 Colobus angolensis palliatus
GGGACTACAGGCACCCGCCACCTCGCCCGGCTAGTTTTTTGTATTTTTTAGTAGAGACGGGGTTTCACCGTGTTCGCCAGGACGGTCTCGATCTCCTGACCTCGTGATCCACCCGTCTCGGCCTCCCAAAGTGCTGGGATTACAGGCTTGAGCCACCGCGCCCGGCTTAAATCCATCTTGAATTAATTTTTGTATAAGGTGTAAGGAAGAGATCCAGTTTCAGCTTTCTACATATGACTAGCCAGTTTTCCCAGCACCATTCATTAATAGGGAATCCTTTCTCCATTTCTTGTTTTTGTCAGGTTTGTCAAAGATCAGATGGTTGTAGATGTGTGGTATTAAAATGGATTAAGTTTCCTTCATGGTAAAATCTGGACACAGTGTGATCAATCTTTTCAGTTTAACACTGTGGTTTATCAAATCTAAGATGCCATCAACTATAAGAAACACCATCATTGTTTTATGTACCGTCTAGCAGGGGAAAATGCTGCCAAGTTTTTGGTAATTTTTAGTAATATGCCATAATTATATGATGCAACCCAATTTCAAAGATGTTAAAGTGTTTTTAAAAATTGTCTTAGAATCAATGTAACATGGAAGTAGGCTACATTTAATAGTTCACTTAAGTTTTAAAAGCTGTTTAATATATTTTAAAAAGCTGGAGAAAGGATCAAGTCCTGTTAAGGTATGAATGCTTTGGGTTTTAGTTCTATTTAACTTTCAATTTGTTTTTTTTGATATTAGGAAAGCTTCAGAATAATAAATGATCATAGCTATTAAAATTGATAATCCTTGGTTTTTAGTACCCAGATCCTGACTTATTTATCTGTTTCTAATAAGATTATCCTTTATAATGTGAACTATTCTATTCTAAACTTAGAATAAGTATGTCTGGTTCAAGTTCAGTTTCAAATAAAAACACCTTTATGCTAATTTTGTTTTTCTTTTTTCTTTTTTGAGACAAAGTCTCGCTCTTTTGCCCAGGCTGGAGTGCAATGGTACCATCTCCGCTCACTGCAACCTTCACCTCCCAGGTTCAAACGATTCTCCTGCCTTAGCCTCCCGAGTAGCTGGGATTACACGCGCCTGCTGCCACACCTGGCTAATTTTTGTATTTTTAGTAGACATAGGGTGATTTCATCATGTTGGCCAGGCTGGTCTCAAACTGCTGACCTTAGGTGATCCACCCACCTTGGCCTCCCAAAGTGCTGGGATTACAGGCATGAGCTATCACACCTGGCCTATCCTATATTCCTTGAATAGTCTGTGTTACTGTGTTAAGATTATAAACTATCTTAGAAAAATGCTTTGAGTAATGACGCTATAATCAGATTTTCTGGGCCATTTTGGGAAGCCATAATTTTGAATTTATTTACGGTAGATTTTATTGTATACCTGGGAAAGCAAAAATGTCAAATTTTTAATCTAGAGTAATTTATTAGAATTATGGAGTTAAGTAAATGGTATAATGAAGGCTACTGAGTGCTAGCCTCCAGACTGTTATAAGACATTATGTAATAGAATGTCTTGAATAGTCTTTTTGGAGTTTATGTTAGGCTTATATTTAAGGACTGCTAATGAGGTACACCATGACTGCATGAGGTTGTGGGAAGAGCATTGGACCTCGGTGAAGTTACTGACCCACCTTGAGCCTTAGGCCTTTAATCTGTGTTATTTGCCCTGCATAACTCACAGGGCTTCTGAAGAAATAAGATAGTATATTTGAAATCACTTTGTATCCAGTAAAACATGCAAGTGAGGTTTTTTTTTTCTCATAGCACTTTACAAGAGATGTGAAATTCATACAGTTTTGCTTAAGTGTATCCTTCTTCTCAAGAAGCTTATGCTATAAATGGAAATTGAAAATGTTTACCAATGTAAGTGACAGATTAAATGGAATCTGTACATAGATTACCTGAACTGTATCAATAGCATACTGTACATTCACTATTACTAGAAATAAGAGTATGTCTGTCTTTGAGAGGTTTGAGATACTCAGGGTTTTCTTCCTCTAAAAGGTGTTTTTTACCACATCTAATACTTGGCATATTCCCATCCCATGCCTCTTAATGAAAGGAGAGTTTAGGGATTAAATGCTTATAAAGTCTAAGAGAAATTATTTAGATGGAGTCACTCTTTGATGGAGGACTGCTTTAAGTACAAGTTTAAGGTAAAGATAAGCCCTTCTTCCTCATAGAATGATAGACATTCAGTTTAACTTTGATATTCAAAACAGTGCTATAATTGTATATAAGGCTACCAGTGTGGTCTGAGAGAAAATTATGCAAAGATGCCCTTAAGAATAAAGACCTAGGCCGGGTGCAGTGGCTCACACCTATAAGCCCAGCACTTTGGGAGGCCAAAGTGGGCGGATCATGAGGTCAGGAGTTTGAGACCAGCCTGGCCAATATGGTGAAAACCCTGTCTCTACGAAAAATACAAAAACTAGCCAGGTATGGTGGTGGGCACCTATAATTCCAGCTACTCAGGAGGCTGAGGCAAGAAAATCGCTTGAACCTGGGAGGCGGAGGTTGCAGTGAACCAAGATCGTGCCACTGCACTCCAGCCTGGGTGATGGAGCCAGAGTCCGTCTTAAAAAAAAAAAAAAAAAAAAGACCTAAACCAAAGGACCACCTTATAAAAAAAACATAGTAAAAATACATCATTTGGTCATCTTGTTATTGAAAAACTTGAAAAATGTTGATTAATTCAGAACAGGAATATAGTTTGAAATCTTCTCATTGTTTGAAATTCCATAATTGAGTTGTTTTCACTTAAAATAGCCGTTAGGTTGTTTAATCAATTCAGGTCATATATACCTACATAACAGTTATTCTCCTATGGCCAGATTCATTCCTTTCTGGAAATTATGACACTAATTTTGTAATCCAAAAATATATTAGGACAAATTTTATTTAATTTTCCAAAAGTTAAATGGGTATTTTTGTTTTACTAGTGTGGTTTCTAGCTAAATAATCATAAATAGTTGTTCTTAAATGCTTACTATTTTATCATGAACATTTGCTTCTCTAGCTACTGTAGTTAGAGCATTCATTCTCCAGATACTTATTGAGCACCTACTTTGTGCCAGTCTCCATGCTTTGATTTGAGGGTGCAGTGGTGAACAAAAGCAGACAAGTGAGGGAGCCTCCTACCAAAGAAGGGTACTTAATATTTTATTCTCTCATACCTCTGTCTGGTACCCTGTGTCTTTCAAGTACTTTACGTGGGCTATGTATATAGTAGCATATACAGGAAATGCTTCTTAAATGAAAAGATGGGAACTGAAGTCGTGATTGATGTCTGTAGAGTAAGTTTGATTAAACACAGCTTAGTAAAAGCAAACAAACCAAAAACAGATTTTGAGGTTTAGGTTTTAGTTCAACCTGAAAAGGCTAGAAGTACAGAGAAGAAAAAGAGAAAGGTAGTTGTAATATGTGGAGTAACAGGAACTAAAATTTGCCTTTATTATCACGTGTGCAGGGTTTTTGTTTTTGTTTTAGAGAGACAAAGTCTCACTGTCACCCAGGCTGGCGTGCAGTGCAGCTATACTACAGCCACAAACTCCTGGACTGAAGCTATCATCCTCCTGCCTTCACCTCCCAAATAGCTGGAATTACAGGCACACACCACTATGTCTGGTTAATTTTTTTATTTTATGTGGAGACAGGGTCTCAGTATGTTGCCTAGGCTGGAAAGTTCTAAATACTTGATATGTGAAATACTGAGATAGATATTTCATAGAATCTTAGAGCTGGAATATTTAAGGGGAACGTCAAAGTTCCAGAATGTGGTTTTTGCAACACAGAGCTAAGACATAAAGCTTTTTTATGCAGATGAATGAAACAAAACATAATATAATCCAAATTTTGGTAAGTATTTGGTTTTAGAATATGTTATGTGAGGTACTTGGAGAAAACATACCTTTATAGGTGGTTTTCTAGACTAAAATTAACATTTTAATAGGATCGGCTTTTCCACTAACCCTATGCTATGGAACTACGGAGGGTCTGAAATGAACCATGGCCCACATTAACGTTTTTATTTAAAATTAACTTGCGGCCGGGCGCGGTGGCTCAAGCCTGTTATCCCAGCACTTTGGGAGGCCGAGATGGGCAGATCACGAGGTCAGGAGGTCGAGACCATCCTGGCTAACACGGTGAAACCCCGTCTCTACTAAAAATACAAAAAAAAAAAACTAGCCGGGCAAGGTGGGGGGGGCACCTGTAGTCCCAGCTACTCCGGAGGCTGAGGCAGGAGAATGGCGTAAACCTGGGAGGCGGAGCTTGCAGTGAGCTGAGATCCGGCCACTGCACTTCAGCTCGGGCGACAGAGCAAGACTCCGTCTCAAAAAATAAAAAAAGTAAAAATAAATAAAATTAACTTGCATTTCTTCAATACCAGGTTAAATAGTTAGAATGAGTGTATTAAGTCTCAGGATGTTAACCCTAAATTAAAATATTCCATAAATAATCCACAATGAGGGTCCATCACAAATGGAACAGGTAATTGAGTTGGTGCCATAATACAGATTTTTGATTCTTAATTGAGCAATTTAGAATATTTTTTATTTAGTATTTCTTTCCTTTCTACAGCTACAGTTTGCTGAGAAAAATTGCAAATTTCTCCATCAAGACTATAAATTTTATGTGGCAGGAAACTTATCTCTAGTTCATTGTCATCACTAGTTCACAATAGTTGTCACTTAGAAAACTTGTCTCTGCTCCTCTGGCATAAATAAAAGCTCTGTAAACCTTTGTTGAATAAATAAGAGATTATCATATAATAAAGCTAGTGTGTTTCACATTTTATATATTTTTAAATGTTTTCTCTTCCTGTATTAGCGGTGAGTGAAGATCTTGCAATCAGCTTATGTCGACCCCCTCTAAGATACCCACGATCTGGTAAGAGATTGTTTTGTCTGTTGGCTTACCTTTTCTGTAAATACAATTCTATTGTCTGTTGGCTTACCTTTTCTATAAATACAATTCTATTTTTAAATATGGTTGTACACGTATTCATATGATTCAGAACTCAAAAGTTACTATAAATATACATTAAAAAGTCTCCCTGCCCCTCTGTTCTTCAGCCAGCCAGTCTCTCTTCATCAAAAGCAACCAATGTTGTCAGTTTATATTTTTTGGAGATTTACAGAAATGCATGGATAAAATTATCTTGTCCTTTTTGTAACACAAATTTTGGCTTTATAAACTCTTATTTCTGCCTTTTTTTTTTTTTTTTAATTAATTTGAGACAAGGTCTAACTCTGTCATCCAGGCTGGAGTGCAGTGGCACAACTAGGGCTGACTACAGCCTCAACCTCTCCAGCTCAAGCAGTCCTCCTGCCTGAGCCCGCCAAGTAGTTGGGACTGTGCATGCACCACCTCGCCTGGCTAATTTTTGTATCTTTTGTAGAGATGGGGTTTTGCCATGTTACCCAGGCTGGTCTCAAATGCCTGGGTAAGTGATCCACACACCTCAGCCTCCCAAAGCGCTGGGATTACAGGCATGAGCCATGGCACCTGGCTTGCTTTTCTGCACTTTCTTTTTGTTTATTTTTACCTAACATATATACCAGAGATATTTCTATATGCATATATAAAGAGCTTCCTTTTTTTAAGAGATTGTTTTTTATATATTCCTGTGATTCTTTCTGTTAACTATGATGATTTTGAACTATGGTCAGGGACTTTATTCTTCCAGTATACTGCTAACAGAAAATTCAAGATGGAGCTCTGTGGCACAGGACGACAAAATGTCCCTCCCTCAGTTATCTTTTTGACTAAAATGATTAAAAGTATTGCCCTGAAATAGATTTCATGACTATGAAGAAAACTAGTAAAAGTCACTCCAAGCAGTCTACTTTTACTTCATTTTCATTGTTTTTTTGGCTCTTAAAGATGCTTTATCATGGGAACTAAAAAGGAAATGTATTTATCTTTACATTGGGTTTCTGTAGCTTCCCATTCTCTTTAACAAAGAATTATGTTGATTTATTTCGTTAGATCGTTGACTATCCTATTAAGTATTCCAATGGTAAAGATCTACTAAGGCTTTGTTGATGAACCTGTGGTAAAGAACCATATGATGCATTTCCTTTTCAGCCCTAATCATTCTCTTGCTATATCTCTTGCAGATTCGACCTACAAAACAAATGAAAATACTAAAATGAGTCAATTAGGTTCGTTTATCTCTATTTTTTTTTTTTCTTTTTTTCCAGGCAGGGTCTCACTCTCACCCAGGCTGGAGTGTAGTGGCATGATCTTGGCTCACTGCAACCTCCTCCTCCCACTGTAGTCCCAGCTACTCCAGAGGCTTAACTGAGCCTCCCACCTCAGCCTTCGGAGTAGCTGGGACTACAGTCATGTGCCACCATGCCTGGCTAATTCCTGTATTTTTTATAGAGACAGGGTTTCACCATGTTGCCCAGGCTAGTCTTGAATTCCTGGGCTCTAGCAATCCACCCACTTTGGCCTCCCAAAGTGCTGGGATGATTGGCATGCACCACTGCACCCAACCCTATCTCTAATTCTTATAGGGCCTCTTCAAGGGTCTAGATTAATAGAATACAAGAGTGTACATATCTAGTCATTGGCTTGAGAATACTAATTTATTATGTCAGCTTGTGGGGACATAGTTGCTATGACTAGGACCTCCCATAAATAGCCTTGGTTTTTGTTGTCTGTAGTTATACCTATATTATTGCTTAAATTCATATAAAGACATTTAATAAATCAATTTAGTCCTTGCTAGTCTTCATTAAATTCACACTATTAGGAAAAAGGAGATAACAACTTACCAATTAAGGTTTTTCTCTTGATTTATTTTGTTTTTGTTTTTCTGAGACAGAGTCTTGCTCTGTCACCCAAGCTGTAGTGCAGTGGTGCGATCTTGGGTCACTGCAACCTCCACCTCCCAGGTTCAGGCAGTTCTCCTGCCTCAGCCTCCCAAGTAGCTGGGATTACAGGTGCCCACCACCATGCCTGGCTACTTGTTTTGTATTTTTAGTAGAGATAGGGTTTCACCATGTTGGCCAGGCTGGTTTCAGACTCCAGGGTTTCACCATGTTGGCAAGGCTGGTTTCAAACTCCCTGACCTTGTGATCTACCCCACTTGGCTTCCCAAAGTGCTGGAATTATAGACGTGAGCCACCGCACCCAGTCCTTCCCTTGATTTTTATTTTTATTTTTTATTTTTATTTATTTATTTTTATTTTTTCGAGACAGGGTCTTGCTCTATCACCTAGCTGGAGTGCAATGACGTGATCTTGGCCCACTGCAAGCTCCACTTCCTAGGTTCAAGTGATTCTCCTGCCTCAGCCTCCCAAGTATCTGGGATTACAGATGACCACCATGACACCCAGCTAATTTTTGTATATTTAGTAGAGATGGGGTTTCACCATGTTGATCAGGCTGGTCTCGAATTCCTGACCTCAGGCGATCCACCTGCCTTGGCCTCCCAAAGTTTAGAGATTACAGGCATGAGCCACAGCACGCAGCCCTTTCTTGATTTAGAAAGTGAATTTGATACTTTGTTCACAGTAAGTTCAGTGCCCTCTGCTATAATATGTTTGTTGAACTGGTTTTAATTCATTTCAGTGTCTGTCTGGCTGTAGGACATGACATACCATGATTTCTGGTTTTAAATGAATCTACACTGAATGTCATTGGAATTCATTTTTTTTACATTTTAATTTTTTTCTAAATTTGAAGATGAGCCAAAAGGGAAACGCTTCATTTTTCTATATAAATCATTGCACATTCTTCTAATTCGTCTTTCACTTAAGTTCAGGCCACTTCTTTAGATACTTAAGAAAACTTTTTAGGCTGAGTGTAGTAGCTCACACGTGTAATCCCAGCACTTTGGGAGGCCAAGGCGGGTGGATCACCTGAGAGGTCAGGAGTTCAAGACCAGCCTGGCCAGCATGGCAAAACTCCATCTTTACTAAAAATACAAAATTAGCCAGGCGTGGTGGTGCTGTGCACCTGTAACCCCAGCTACTTGGGAGGCTAAGGCAGATGAATCACTTATACGCAGGAGGCAGAGGTTGCAGTGAGCCAAGATTGCGCCACTGCACTCCAGCCTGGGCAAAAAGAGTAATGAAACTCTGTCTCAAAAAAAAAAAAAACTTTTTAAAAAAGATAACTTGGAGCTGAAATAACCTAACACTCTTTGCGAGATTTAAAAATCATTTTTATGAGCACCTTATAATAAAAACTTTGTTTTTTATTGTCTGAAATTGTCATATTATTTAAATTCATTTTTTTCTGTGATTGTACACTTAAAAAAGAGATTTTCATTTTAAAGTAATTTTCTGTGGTTTAATACAAAGAATGAGGCTGGGCGCGGTGGCCCATGCCTATAATCCCAGCACTTTGGGAGGCCGAGGCAAGTGGATCACCTGAGGTCAGGAGTTTGAGACCATCCTGGCCAACATAGTGAAACCCTGTCTCTACTAAAAATACAAAAAACTAATCGGGCATGGTGGCGGGCGCCTGTAATCCCAACTGCTTGGGAGGCTGAGGCAGGGAGAACTGCCTGAACCGGGGAGGTGGAGGTTGCAGTGAGCCGAAATTGTGCCATTGCACTCCAGCCTGGGCGATAGAGCGAGATTCGGTCTCAAAAAAAAAAAAAGAATGACATTCTTCAATTCCTTTATAGTAACGTTAGTACACCTTGGAGTATATGAAATGGCCATTCGTGGAGTTTGAATACTAGTAATATCACCAGACTATTCTTTGCTTTCTCTTCCTGCTGCCCCACTCTTGACTATATTCTCAGAAGCATGATTGGCATTGAATAGTCTTTTTTTTTTTTTTTTTTTTTGAGACAGAGTCTCGCTCGCTCTGTCACCCAGGCTGGACTGTAGTGGTGCAGTCTGAGCTCACTGCAACCTCCACCTCCTAGGCTTAAGCGATTCTCCGGCTTCGGCCTCCCATGTAGCTGGGATTACAGACACATGACACTATGCCTGGCTAATTTTTGTATTTAGCAGATACAGCATTTCACCATGCTTGCCAGGTTGGTCCTGAACTCCTGACCTCAAATGATACACCTTCCTTGGCCTCCCAAAGTTCTGGGATTACAGGCGTAAGCCACCGTGCCCAGCAGATAGTCTTAAAACTCTCTGTACCAGGGGTCAGCAAGCTACAGCTTCTGGGTGAAATTGGCCTACAATCTTTTTATTCAGCCCATGAACTAAGAAGGAATTTTTACACTCCTGAAAAAAACAAAGCATGTAACAGAGACCTTACGTGACTCACAAAGCTTAAAATATCTACTATTTAGTCCTTTATAAAAAAAAAAAAAGTTTGCTGACCCCTGATTTATAGTGATGGCAAGAATAAAGACGACAAATCACCCAAATGGTCGTTTGTTGTCACAGTAAATTCAGAAGTTACATACTTGCTTGAACATATATTTATTACAACACTCCATACTAGGTTGTACCTAGAGCACAAGAAGAAAGGAAGCAAGTCAGGCGTGGTGGCTCACGTCTGTAATCCCAGCACTTTGGGAGGCTCAGGTGGATGGAATCTGAGGTCAGGAGTTCGTGATGAGCCTGGCCAACATGGTGAAACCCCATCTCTACTAAAATTACAAAAATTAGTCAGTCGTGGTGGTGGGCACCTATAATCCCAGCTACTCGGGACGCTAAGGCAGGAGAATCACTTGAACCCAGGAGTTGGAGGTTGTAGTGAGCCGAGATCACGCCATCACACTCCCTGGGCGACAAGAGCGAGACTCCATCTCAAAAAAAAAAAGAAAAGAAAAAACGAAGAAAGGAAACAATGACTCCTGTGTTCTATCCAGTATTCCTTTGAGAAAGCACAGTGGTCTTATTTATATTTTCATGTCTGTCCCCAGACAAAGCACAAAGTAAGCCAAGTTTATATTTTCTTGAGTGGCCTTTGCTCCTCACACCAAGTACCTCCCACAAATCTCTAGGAATAGCAAAATCTACAGGAGAAATGTAGATGCTTTGGCACCTGGGCTTTCAAAATAACTAGGGAATTTTGTAAGTTGTAAAAAGCTGGGTTATACCTAAGGTTTGAATTCCTTAAAAACTGTGGCCAAGTGAAAGAAAGTAAATAGTGGCACAATTAGTGCTTGGTTTTCACTAGAGGGGATGACTATTAAGTGATCTATCTTAAAACAAGCATAAAGACCTGGGACTTCTGAAAGTAGCTTTTCCTAATTGGTTGAGGTTATTGGAAAATATAACACCCTCTTAAACAGCATGGTTTAATTATTACCATTTGTCTATATATTTGTTAAAGCCACAGCCTTTATGATTTTCTCAATAATGTTTTAATATTAAGAATTTTTTGCTCAAAATATGATTTTAATTCTTAAAGCTTCTATATGAACATTGGGAAGAGTAATACCTTTTTTAAAAAAGAATTTTTTTAAGGCCAGGCATGGTGGCTCATGCTTGTAATCCCAGCTCTTTGGGAGGGCCAGACAGGTGGATCACTTGAACCCAGGAATTTAGCCTGGGCAACATGGCGAAACCTCATCTCTACAGAAAAAAATGCAACTGTTAGCTGGGTGTGGTGGCATGTGCCTATAGTCCCAGTTACTTGGGAGGCTGAGTCTGGAGGATCACTTGAACCCAGGACGCAGAGGTTGCAGTGAGCTGAGATTGTGCCACTGCACTCCAGCCTAGGCAACAAAAAGAGACCTTGTCTCAAAAGAAAAAAGAGGCAGGGTGCAGTGGCTCACGCCTGTAATCCCAGCACTTTGGGAGGCTGAGGCAGGTGGATCACCTGAGGTCAGGAGTTCGAGACCAGCCTGGCCAACATGGCGAAACCTCGTCTCTACTAAAAATACAAAAATTAGCCGGGCGTGGTGGCACACGCCTGTAGTCCCAGCTATTCAGGAGACTGAGGTAGGAAAATCACTTGAACCCTGGAGGCGGAGGTTGCAGTGAGCCGACATTGCACCACTGCACTCCAGCCTGGGTGACAGAGTGAGACTCTGTTCCAAAAAAAAAAAAAACAAAAACAAAAAACAAAATCTAATGCTTTAACTTTCTACATGTAGCAGCCAAGTTTAAAATAAAGGTAGCTGAATAACAAAAGAGGGAAATGAAATTAAAGCTTATGTAGTCATAGCTACTGATTCATCATCAGATCACACTTAAATATTTATTTCCATTATTTGCAGCTTGGGTAAAAAGGGGAAAACAGGTAGAATGTTTAAAACCTTGCAGGTAATCTAATTATTGAGCACTAATTTTAGACTTTTTCTTAAGTTGCTAAGTAACATTAATCATAGTATGAGAAATACTAGCAAAAGTCTAGACTTAACAGACTTTATTCTGTAATCATAAAATATATTTTATTCATGGAACAAACATTTTTATTTTTTAATTTTTTTTCGAGACAGGGTCTCACTCTGTCACCCAGGCTGGATTGCAGTAGCGTGATCTCGGCTCACTGCAGCCTCCACCTCAAAGTGCTGGGATTACAAGGCATGAGCCACCATGCCTGGCCAAACATTTTTAAACACCTTCTTTATGTCAGTGACTGACCTAAATACTAGGCTCATAAATAGCCATTCGGTTTTTTTTTTTTTTTTTTTTCCTCTGCCTCTTAGATGTACGTGAGGTAATGGCAAAGAAAAACAAGTTTACAAATCATTTTTTTTAAAGTGCTAAATAGTGATATAGGTCTGTGGGAGCCTAGACGAGAAGCACCCTACTCAGTGGAAGAGGTTGAGGCAGCTTTATGAGTTGTAAATGACATTTGGATTGAATTTTGAGGGACGAATAGCAGGCAGGATGAGGACGGAGACTTGCAAATACTACAGTTTGCTTTATAATAGACATTATTTTACTTTAGAGAGCATGCAATATGAGAAATTAAAGTCCTTTATATTACAGACAATACTCTCACACTAGCCATGATTCTTTATCTGAGACATTAAATAATTTTTAGAAGGATGTTCTAAATCATATCAGGCTTGGGTTTCTTGAGCTTTGTTTACCAGAATGAAAACCATGTTTTAAAACGTATCTGTAGCTAAGACAGTGGCTTGTTCTTCAAATAATGATTGTTCTTCAAATCTACAGGGATTATTATTATTTAAGATATCTAATTCATAGATATTATTGGATTATAAAACACAAAATAGTACTTTTTTTGGTTTTAGTGATGGGATCAAGATAGCATTGCATAACTAGTTATTCCTGTTTTGAATACTATTGATAAATACTTATTGTCAGGAACATAGAATCTAAAACACAATCTTTAGTCACTAGATTAAATCCAGAAGTCTGAAAAGTATTGAAAAATGGATAGAATCCATGATTTATTAGATACTTCAAATGGGGAGCTCCCTTATGTAAGCTGGCTAAAAAATAATTATTAAACCATCCATGCTAATTAGATAACACATGGATAAATAGAAAAAAGCAGACTGAATTTTAGGCAACTTGGTATATGGAGGATTAAATATTAAGTGAACTGGCTCTAGACAAATTGACCTGGAGCTTCAAATGTGGACAGAAATAAAACATATCTTCAAATGTATACAGATAAAACATGCCTATCAAATGAGAAAAGGAGGGATTACGGTACTATGTACTATACTGTTCTGATAGCTCAACAAATGGATGTAAATCTCCAACATATCCTTTCCATTATTATGGATTCTAAAATCCATTCAGCCATAGTTAAAGAGGTTTTGTCTACCATCTAATTTTTAAAGTAACTATGTAAAACATAACACTGAAATATAAATGGGACTTTAGTAAAGCCTACTGTATTACATGAATTACACTTAGAAGTTTGTTGGAATCTCTCATATTAGGAAAAGTTCAGCTGTCAGCCTTTTCTTTATTCATTTATTCAAAAAATTGGCTGAGCGCAGTGGCTCATGCCTGTAACGCCAGCACTTTGGGAGGCCAAGGCAGGCGGATTATTGAGCTCAAGAGTTCGAGACCAGCTGGGCAACATGGCAAACAAAACCCTGTCTCTACAAAAAGGACAAATATTAGCAGGATATGGTGACATGTGCCTGTAGTCACAGCTACCCGGGAGGCTGTTGTGGGAGGATGGCTTGAGCCTAGGAGGTAGGGGTTGCAGTGAGCCAAGATCACACCACTGCACTTCAGCCTGGACAACAGAACCAGACCATGTCTCAAAACAAACAAAAAATTATTGAGTGCTTATTATGTACTATTATGAACAAGACTGATGAGGTGGTAGAATTGTAATAGACTGGAAGTCAGAAGAGCCTGTGGTCTTCTAGCTTTTTTTATTATTACATTAGTCCTATACCCTTAGACAAGTCACTTGATGTCTATGAACCTTACTTATGAAAATCTTCCCTTATGACGAGATGGGAATCAGATAACATTCGTGAAGGGTTTTTTGAAAACCAAATAGCATCATGCAAATATTAAGGACTTAGCATTTTAAGATAATAACAAAATATGATTATTGATTAAGAAAGCATCTTGTATTTGCATGCTATGTGAATAGTTACATAAATGAATAAAGTAAAACTGCTGTACAAAAATACGAAGTACTATAATAATTATGCACTTAGAGAATAAAACTCCAAAAAGAGAACAATACTTTTTTGTAGGAATGGAAATATTAGTTAAAAATTTTTGGCCAGCTGTGTAGCTCATGACTGTAATCCCAGCACTTTTAAGAGACCAAAGTGCTGGGATTACAGGCTAGGAGATGGGAGGATTTCTTGAGGCCAGGAGTTTGAGACCAGCCTGGTCATCATGTGAAACCCCATCTCTTGTTTTAAATTAAAATTTTTTTTGACTTTTCCTTTTTCTTCCTCAAAAAAGAGAAAAAGAAAGAACAGTGTTCCTAAGGAACCTAGAGCAAAATAGTACCTAATACACCAGAGTCTAGCTCTTTAAGAGTAACATGGTGTTATCAGCAGTTTTCTCTGGGTTAGTTGTTTTTTTTTAAATTAAAAAATGCTGGCCAATATATTTCAGATACTGATTTGCACTTGCCACTGACAAGAGGAAGTATTTTCAGTGGAACTCAAAGCTTGACTAGTATTATACTAATCTAATTAAATGGATTTAAAAGAAATATTTTCAAATTCACCATATAATGTGTTGGCAGTTGCTTTCTATAATACTATTGTCCCTTTTAATAAGAAAATTGAGGTTAAAATCAGTAGAGCTAAAAACTGAAATTTTCTCAGTTTTGTTGAAGAAATCTAAATCACGCTACTTCTCCACATATGATCCTTCAGTGATATTTTAACCCAATTGTGAAATACCTGCATTTGGGTACATCTCACTTTTTTTTTTTCTTTAAATTTCACAATAGTCCATGTAAAAATACTATGTTCCAAGTTTATTTGATGTGTTTTGCTTATTTATTTTTGTTCACATTCTCTGTTGCTCTGGAAAACAGTGATGTACATGGACCCGCCGGAAGTAGAATTTTCTTTACGTTTCCTCCTCTTTGGATATACCAGTGCCCTAAAGAACTGGTTCATCAGTCCAGTTAGTGTAGTTGGTTTTTAAAGGGAGTATAGGGGATTTGGCAAATAAGAGAATGAGAATATAGTAAACCTATACACACTAGAATATTTCTCAATGTAGAATTTAATGGGTTTTTTTGCATATGAAGGTTACATTTTAGAGTAAAAATAGACCTGTGACTGAAGGAAAATTAAACACTTCATTTCCTTTTTTGGTTTGTTTTGAGACAGAGTCTTGCTCTGTCGCCCAGGCTGGTATATAGTGGCGCGATCTCGGCTCACTGCAACTCTGTTTCCCAGGTTCAAACTGTTCTCCTGCCTCAGCCTTCCGAGTAGCTGGCACGCACCACCACGCCTGGCTGATTTTTGTATTTTTAGTAGAGACAGGGTTTTACCATGTTGACCAGGCTGGTCTCAGACTGCTGACTTCAAGTGATCCACCCACCTCGGCCTCCCAAAGTGCTGGGATTATAGGCATGAGCCACTACCCCCGGCCAATTCTTAGTGATTTAACAGGAAAAGAATGTATTTAATGTGTCCTTACGTTCATTTTCCTAAATGAGATGCTTTTATTCCTAAGCTTTAACTTTTTTTCCTAAGCTTTTGTTTATTCCTAAGCTTTAACTTTTGATGTTATATGTTTAATATTTGATGTATGCTTTTCTCTTCTAGAAGCCACCAGTGTCCAACAGAAGGTCAATTTCTCTGAAGAAGGTATTTTATTTGTAAATATCATACAATAAATATTTTAAGTCTTTTTCTTTACATTAGAAGCCATTCTGATAGATACTTAAGAAGTGAGAGCAGAGCCGGGGACTGTGGCACATGCCTGTAGTCCCAGCTACTCAGGATGCTGAGGCAGGAGGATCACTTGAGTCCAGGAGTTCTGGGCTGTCTGTAGTGTGCTTTGCCGACCGGGTGTCTGCACTAAGTTTGGGATCAACATGGTGGCCTCCCGGGAGCGGGGGACCACCGTGTTGCCTAAAGAGGGGTGAATCCATTCAGTTCAGAAACGGACCAGGTCAAAACTCCCGTGCTGATTAGTAGTGGGATTGTACCTGTGAATAGCCACTGCACTCCAGCCTGGGCAACGTAGTGAGACCCCATCTCTTAAAAAAGTGAGAACAGAAAATAAGGTATTTTTCTTCATGAAAAAAAAAAATCATGCTTATCTAAACTGTTAACTGGGCAGAAATAATAGGAAAGATAGAATGAGTGATGACAGCCTTACATTTTAATCATCTTTTGTCTATTTGGGTTCATTTTAAGCAAAGGTAATATTTGCTATTATGGTATTAAAATAATCAGTTTTCCAAATTCTCATAATCAGTTTATGTTTGAAAAGTACAGGAGTAAAATTTAGTTTTTTTTGAAGCCCAGCATGATCTGAGGGTGGTCACCTGCATAATAGAATGTTTGTGTGCAGGTGTGTGTACACTACCCCTCCACCACCAACACACACACACAAACACACATCTGAATTTAACTACACACTAATTATATGTAGTTTTCCTCCCCATAAACTTTTTCCACTGTTTAATGCTCATCCGTTCATTTTTGACTCCACATTAAAGGCTTATAATATAGTTTTTTAGATATTACTGTGAATATTTGTTTAGGAAAGTATTATGTGCCCCAGAGAACACAAACTGAGCTAAATTTTAGTTCATTTGGAACTTTGGGATTCAAAATAATAAGCATGATAAACAAATAGCAGATCTGTATCTGATAACCTAAAAGCCTTCTCTTAATGTTAAATTACTTGCTTGGTTTTTTAAAATTCAGATCTTTTGAGCATTAAAATAAGACTATACTAGTATATTGTTTACTTCTCTTTAGGAGAAGCTGAAGAAGATGATCAAGACAGCTCTCAGAGCAGTGTCACTACTGTCAAGGCCAGATCCAGGGATTCTGATGAATCTGGAGGTAACGTTGCTTTATATACATGTAACTCTTCTCATAGAACTATCTTTGGTATTCCATGAATTTGCTTTTTAAAAAAAACTTTCAAATTTTTATTAACACTTTATAAAAAGTCATGATTTTTTCTTTTAATATTTATTAAAATTAATTATTTCATGTATAGATCTGATTAATAATATGTCGTGATGTCTAAACAAATCACTTTTAGCTTTTTTTGATATTTGTGGAAAATAAGATATTTTTGTGCTCAAAGGAAGAGTTATTTGTTGTTTTTGAATTTTATAGAGAAACTAATCACATTGCCATTGGAACTGACAACACTATCTGGAGTGTTACTTTTAGGAAGTTTTCATTTAATTAGATAACTACCTTTATCTCTGGATTTTCAAATTCAAACCAAGTTATTAATTAACAAGTTCTGATTGTTTATGTGAATTTAAGTTGATTCAATGAAAGAGTTGACTAAAGACTAAAGAGAGAAGAATACCAGTTTGAAGCTTAAGATAATGTTGAACAAGATCCCCCCCCCAAAAAAGATAATGCTAAACAAATTTGTAAACTCTGTAAATAATGAGTAATTTTATACTTTAGTGCTGCACTTTCCCCTCACCACCTCCTTAAAATTTCTGTAATTCCAATTCTTTTTTTTTTTTTTTTGAGGCAGAGTCTCGCTCTGTCACCCAGGCTG
>NW_012116433.1:803910-845122 GCF_000951035.1 Colobus angolensis palliatus
AAAAAAAAAAAAAAAACAAAATAAACTAAAAATAAATACATAACCTGGTTTTGTTTTTGTTTTTTATTTTTTTGAGACAGGATCTCCCTCTGTCACCCAGGTTTGAGTGCAGTGATGCGACCATGGCTCACTGCAGCCTCGACCTCCCAGGCTTAAGCAATTCTCCTGCCTCATCCTCCCAAAGTGCTGAGATTATAGGTGTGGGCCACCATGCCTGGCATTATAAGCCGGTTGATGGGCATTTGGCATTCTGTGTATTTCCCACCCTTCCTTATTTTTCCTATGTATTCTTGATACAGAAATGGAGATTTGTAACACGCTGGTAGTGTCTAGCCAGAATTCCTGGGTTCCATTCCTTCACTTTTTAGCTGTTTGCCCTTAGAGAGTTATTTAACTTCTGTGTTCCTTGTCACAGAAGTCTCGTCATCTGGATTGTTGTGAGTGTTAAATTAATTCATATATGCAAAACACTTACCTGGCACATAGCAGACATGGAGTGCTGTTACTAGTGTTCATACGTGTTACATGAAGCTCTAAAAATTAGAGATTAATTAAGCCATTTATACAGCCAATAGTTTGCTGCCATTACTACCAGCATAACTATTTGGAAGTATATAAACCCCAGGTCCTGTGATCGTGCCATCGCACTTCAGCCTGGGCGACAGAGTGAGACTCCGTCTCAAAAAAAAAAAAAAAAATGGCCACTTCACCTTTTTGTGTCAATGTGTCTATTTCCAAAACAGCAACCTGATCACTTTTAAACTAATTTAATTATAAATTCTACTTTTATATGGAAACTTTTCTACTTTTCTACTTAAAAACATATAAAAATTCTACTTTTATATGTTTTTAAGAAGAGTAGACTGAAAGCAAGGCATGGTGATAGGTACCTATAGTCCCAGATTACTGAGGAGGCTGAGGCAGGAGGATCCCTTCAGTTCAAGACCAGCCTGGGCAATAACGTGAGACTCCATGTCTTTAAAAAAAAAAAAAAAGAAGAAGAAGAAAGAAAGAAAAAGAGTATACAAAATATTGCCCACTTGCAATAAAAATTTAAAGCAAAACTGGATACTAATGATTTCAAGATGATCCACTGTTGTAAACTTACAAAATGTTTCTCAACTCAAAGGTTTTATTATCTCATTACCTTGTAGCATGTTCTGTATCATAACAATTTTTTAAGTGATTATTAGCTAATTTTTTAGATGTGACATGACACTTTAGAAACTTTTTTAACCTTTTTTTTTTTGAAATGGAGTCTCACTCTGTTGCTCAGGCTGGAGTACAGTGGTACAATCTCGGCTCACTGCACCTCTGCCTCCCGGGTTCAAGCAGTTCTCCTGCTGTCAGTCTCCAAAGTAGCTTGGATTACAGGCACGTGCCACCATGCCCAGATAATTTTTGTATTTTTAGTGGAGACGGGGTTTCACCATGTTGGCCAGGCTGGTCTCGAACTCCTAACCTCAGGTGATCCGCTTGCCTCAGCCTCCCAGTGTGCTGGGATTATAGGTAAAAGCCACTGCACCCAGCTTAGAAACTTTTTAAAATAAATTATGCATCCAAGTTTTTAACCACCTGGGAGTTATCTGAATATTTTTGCTCTTTTTATTAATTTCTCACTGTTATCTTATAAAATGTGCAGTTTAAAAGTTGAATATTATTTATAGTGTACTGTTTTTTATTTTTTAGATAAAGCCACCAGATCATCTAGTCAATATACAGAATCATTTTGGCAGTCATCACAAAGTAAGTAAAGCTGTGTTTACAGGTCTACCTGTGAGCTTGGTCAAATGCTATTCCTATTTTTGAAGATCATCTTTTGAAATTTAATGTAAATATTGAAAAAGAGGAATAATGAATACTAAAAAAAAAAAAAAAAACTTATCCAATATATTTCTACCCCTTGACCTTATGCTTATGGAGTTGTTATTCTCTATATCCAAACCTGAATTTGAACTTAAAAAACAAGCAAAGAAACTACTGCTTCCTGTGAATTGTTGAATGTCTTTGCTAGCAATATAAATGGGTTGATTGTTTTTAACAGACTAATGTAATAGTTTTAGCCTATTTATATGCACTTATTCTAATAAGGACGTAAAATTTTATATTAGTACAATTTCAACTCTGTTGTAAAAGTTTGGAAGGATGAATGAATAAGTGATAAAGCACATGTAATAAAAAGTTAATGGCAAGCTCAGTGATGGGTATATAATAGTCATTTCAGTCTTATAACTGAAAATTTTTGTGATCAAATATTGAGAAAATATAACAAAAAAAGATTGGAAAGTAGTATACCAAAATGCTAATAATGATTTGCTTAAGAATCATTGGTGACATTTGTTTTAACTTTATTATTTTCTTTTCTTTTTTATTTTTTTGAGACAGGTTCTCGCTCTGTTGCCCAGGCAAGTGTAGTGGTGCGATCATGGTTCACTGCAGCCTCGAACTCCTGGGTTCAAGGGATCCTCCTGCCTCAGCTTCCTATGTAGCTAAGACCATAGGCACGTGCCACCATGCCCAACTAATTTTTAAATTTTTTGTAGAGATGGTGTCTCACTGTGTTGCTCAGGCTGGTCTCAAACTTTTGGGCGCAAGCATTCCTCCCACATCAGCCTCCCAAAATGCTAGGATTGCAGGTGTGAACCATTGCACCCAGCCACCTTTATTATTTTGGTACTACTGTTTTTTTCCTTTGACATTTTTAAATCAAGTCTCCCAAAATCTGAGTTATTAACCAAAAATATCTTTGTATGTAAAAACCTTCAAGAACTTTTTTATTCCTTCCACATTACTTCCTTTTCTTAAGAAAAAGCCTTTGGAAGCCCGGGCATGGTGGCTCATGCCTGTAATCCCAGCACTAGGAGGCTGAGGCAGGCGGATCACCAGGTCAAGAGACCGAGACCATCCTGGCCAACATGTTGAAATCCCATCTCTACTGAAAACACAAAAACTAGCTGGGCATGGTGGCAGACACCTGTAGTCCTAGCTAGTTGGGAGGCTGAGGCAGGAGAATGGCCTGAACCCAGGAGGGGCGGAGCTTGCAGTGAGTAGAGATTGCGTCACTACACTCCAGTCTGGGCAACAGAGTGAGACTCTGTCTCAAAAAAAAGAAAAAATGAAAAAGCCTTTGGAAATCTGTTTTATAATCATTGTATTTATAGAATTCAATTTTATATTTTTCATTTTAATTTTTAGTAGGTTCTGGATTTGTGACTATAAAATGAGACATAAAATGAATTAGCTGCTGGAAAAAAATCAGTTGTGGAAAATTACTCTTTGAATTATTTTATGTATTTGCCCTATTTTACTCCAAATCTTTGATCTTTGGAAATTCTTAAATGTATCTACCTGTATAAATGATGTTATACCCATGCAGTGAGATACTATTTAGGCTGGGGGCGGTGGCTCACACCTGTAATCCCAGCACTGTGGAAGGCCGAGGCAGGTGGATTACTTGAGGCCAGGAGTTCGAGAACAGCCTGGCCAACATGGTGAAACCCCCGTCTCTGCTAAAACTACAAAAATTAACCAAGTGTGATGGTAGGTGCCTGTAATCCCAGCTACTTGGGAGGCTGAGGTAGAAGAATTGCTTGACCCCAAGAGGCGACGGCTGCAGTGAGCTGGGATTGCACCACTGCACTCCAGCCTGGGTGACAGAGTGAGACTCCATCTCAAAAAAAAAAAAATACTATTTAGAAATGAAAAATGAGTTATATATAATGAGTTATATATACTAATGAAAAGGTGATCAAGATGTATTTCATTGACTTTAAGATACTATTGATTTTATGTATCAATGAGAAAGAAAAACCATCCAGTTAAACTATGCCATACCATTAATTAAAAGATACATCTGTAGATCAGAGGGCATTTTTTTTAAAAGTATGTCTTAGAATTTGATGAAAGAAAGTATTAAAAGGTATGTATCCACTTTTTAAAAAGTATATTTTTAGTATAGACTGAAAACAAAGCTGAGAGAATATATATCTGTCTTACTTACCATAGTATTTCTACATTCAATGTTTTGCACATAACAGATAGATATTCGTGAATTTTTAAATTACGCATTTCTAGAATGGCACTTTTTTAAAACAGCTAGCATATGTTTGTATTCAGAAAAAGTTGAAAATAAATAAATGTAAATGGATACTTGTATTTATCATCAAAGAGTAACTCATTTCCTCAGGGCAGATTTGAAAATTCACCTTGTTATAATTGTAATGTCATTTGTTAGTCATCCCATTGTGTCATTTTACAATTATCCTTAAATACCTCCTCAAAACCTGAAGTAGCATGTTTTACTTCATAACTACTTTGCAATGTCCATAAATCTGCATAGATAGTACATACCATTTCTCTATGGTATGGTATGTAGTATATGATATGGACTGCCTGGATTTGTATCTCAGCCCCACTACTTTTAGATATATAATTTTGGAAAAATTACCAATTTTGGTTTTCCCTTTTTTTTTTTTCGACATAGAGTCTCGCTCTGTCGCCCAGGCTGTAGTGCAGTGGCACAATCTTGGCTGACAGCAAGCTCCGCCTCCCGCGTTCATGACATTCTCCTGCTTGCCTCAGCCTCCCGAGTAGCTGGGACTACAGGCACCCGCCACCATGCCGGGCTAATTTTTTTTTGTATTTTTAGTAGAGACAGAGTTTCACCATGTTAGCCAGGATGGTCTTGATCTCCTGACCTTGTGATCTGCCCACCTTGGCCTCCCAAAGTGCTGGGATTACAGGCATGAGCCACCACATCCAGCTGGTTTTCCCTTATTTATAAAATGGGAACAACAATAGCATCTGCCACACAAGAATTAAGCAAAATGGACTGGGCACGGTGGCTCATGCCTGTAATCCCAGCACTTTGTGAGGGTGAGGCAGGCAAATCATTTGAGGTCAAGAGTTTGAGACCAGCCTGGCAAACATGGTGAAACCCTGTCTCTACTAAAAATACAAAACATTTAGTCTTGCGTGGTGGTGTACACCTGTCATCCCAAGTACTTGGGAAGCTGAGGCAGGAGAATATCTTGAACCCGGGAAGCAAGGGTTGCAATGAGCTGAGATTGCACCACTGCACTCCAGCCTGGGTGACAGAGTCAGACCCTGTCTCAAAAAAAAAGAATTAAGCAAAATTATACTCAATAGCTGATACACATTGACTATACGTAGTCATTGTTTTGATGGTACTGATCCTAAAACTGACTCCTTCTTGTTGTCCAATTCCTAAACATTTTGAAGTTTAGAAATGAGGGGAAAAGAAATACACACTTTATATATATATATATATAAAATATATATGTAGTATATGCATGGTTTATATATATGTACACACACACACACTTATATACTTACATGCTTGGAACTGATGAATGTTTTTTGTTTGTTGTTTGTTTTTAGTATCCACAGTAAACAAGCAAAACGTCTATGCAGCATGTATTTTGTTGTTATTTTCAAGTATTCTATGACCTTATCCCTGTTTTCTGTTTCAGGTCGCAACTTCACAGCTTATGATAAGCAACCTTCAGTGCTGAGTAAGTAGTTGGTTGCCTGCTCTTTTTTCAGTCAATCAATTTTTTTTTTTTTTTTTGACGCGGGGTCTCTATCGCCCAGGCTGGAGTGCAGTGGTGCTATCTCGGCTCACTGCAAGCTCCGCCTCCCAGGTTCACACCATTCTCCTGCCTCAGCCTCCTGAGTAGCTGGGACTATAGGCGCCCACCACCACGCCCGGCTAAATTTTTGAATTTTTAGCCAACACCGTGTTTGCCAGGATGGTCTCAATCTCCTGACCTTGTGATCCGCCCACCTCGGCCTGCCAAAGTGCTGGGATTACAGTCATAAGCCACCATGCCCAGCCTCAGTCAATCAATTCTAACCTTGCCTCATTCTCCCAACAAAAGTCGTAATAAAATTTCAAGTCATTTTACCCCTCTTTACCTTTTTAATTCACCACGGATTGGTACTACCTGTAATAATTACTCTGTGATGTGGAAATGTGTTCAGGGCTATTTTACCACAAGTAATTTATATTGGGTAATAATACATTTATTTGCTACCTGCTTTGCTGTAGGAAGTGGTTCATCCTCACTGATAGGATCCTTTGAAATTATTTTTTACTTATAAAACTATTGCTTTTATTGTTTTCTTCCCCTCTTTTATTTTGTCTTTCTGATAGATTAATTTTATAGCCCTGGAATATGGTATAAACTTTCAAAGTATGGGAAATTATCTTTTGATACATGTATTTGCTTCAGGCTCAGGATATCAAAGAACTCTTGAGGAATGGGCCCCCCAGACTACAAGAATAAGAACTAGGATGCAAAGTAAGTAGATAAAGCTCTGTTAGTGAAATAATCTGAAGCATATTGGCTATGTTTTTCTTGACAAAAATGTTTAGTTCTTCAGGTAAACATTTAGGTTGTTTGTGATTTCACTAATAAAGTACAGCTATGATTACTAGGTTAGTAATTTCTATTTACTTGGACTGGCAGCACATGGGCTAGGTGTATGTAGAATGTAAATACTGGCAGGAGTAAACCAGAGATTGGTGGGTCTTAACAAGCTCTCAGTTCTAGCAGCAATACAGTCTGTATACAATAATGAAATTCTACTCTTTTGACAATACTTATTTTTTGCTTTTAGCAGATTTTGGAACAGCTTTGTATACTCATAATTTTACATAATAAAGGCTGAAATGCACAAGTTATATTTTCATGTTTAGGGGTTTTTTTTGTTTTTTTTTTTTCTGTTTTTTGTTTTGTTTTGTTTTTGAGATGGAGTCTCTCTCTGTCACCCAGGCTGGAGTACAGTGGTGCAATCTCGGTTTACTGCAACCTCTGCCTCCCGGGTTCAAGCAGTTCTCCTGCCTCAGCCTCCCAAGTAGCTAGGACTGCAGGTGCGCACCACCACACCTGGTTAATTTTTGTATTTTTACACGCCCAGCTAAGTTTTGTAGTTTTAGTATAGATGGAGTTTCACCATATTGGTCAGGCTGCTCTTGAACTCCTCACCTCTTGATCCACCTGCCTTGGCCTCCCTAAATGCTGGGATTACAGGCTTGAGCCACCGTGCCCAGCCTTTCTAGGTTTTTGTGTTTTGTTTTGTTTTTGTGTTTTTTGAGATGAAGTCTCCCTCTGTTGCCCAGGTTGGAGTGCAGTGGCACAATCTCAGCTCACTGCAGCCTCCGCCTCCCACATTCAGGTCATTCTTGTGCCTCAGCCTCCTGAGTAGCTAGGACTTGCATGCATGTGCCACCACGCCCAGCTAATTTCTGTAGTTTTAGTAGAGACGGGGTTTCACCATGTTGGCCAGGCTGGTCTTGAACTGCTGACCTCTAGTGATCTGCCTGCTTCAACCTCCCAAAGTGTTGGGATAACAGGCATGAGCTACCACACCCAGCCTCATGTTTAGGTTTTGGATGGATTAAATGTCACAGAATTTAAGGAATACTATAAATTTATATGATAAAACCATAATACTCTGAACTCACTTTCTATAATTTCTGTGGAAATGTGTCCACATTAAATCTTGACCATATTTTTTTAAAGTCCATGCATATTCTCTGCTTTAAGTGACCTTTAACCTCGCTCCCTACTTTACTCATCTAGCCACGATAGGTCTGGAGGTCATCAGGTATTCTCTTAGTTTTATTTAGATAATATAAAAATCCACATCATGTATCTCTTGCTCATGGGATAATTAACTCTGTAATTGGACCAGATGATGTCTGTGGCCCTGCTTTTCCATCAGTAAACTGGGAGTGGTCATAATTCATTTTTTCTCAGCAGTGACTTTTTTAGCGCACATATAAGTGAATTATTCAGCAGCCTAGAACCAAAATAACTTTTTGCCCATGTCTTATTGTCGATTGTCATTTCTTATTGCTGTGAGTATATGCCTGATATTAGAAAACCATTTCCTCTTATAATTTGCTCTTCCTGACCTATTGTAGTTAGGAAACCAAGTATTAATTATTCAGCTTATTAGAATTACGTTTACAACCAGAATCAAACATTAAAATTAAATTTGAAGACCCAAGAGAAACTCTTGGATGTAAAAATGCATGAGTTTTAGTATATATAATGTGAAAAGCTCAGAGGCATCTGTGTCATTTCTTAGTTCTTAACTATATATTCTGAGTAATTAATATCAGATAAATGACTTCCAGATAAGTGAAGTTAGTACATATTTACCAGAAAATGTTTGCGTAATTTTTCCTCTAATAAGACACTGCAATACAGAAGGAAAAAATAATTATATTGAACATCTAATTGAAATGCAGAAATAGATATTTTTAGTTGCTAAATTGATAGCTAATTTTTAGTGTTTTATCTGTTTGCATTTCTACTTTGTCTTAAGTTACTATATTTATTATGGCTTACAGAATTATACCTTGGTTGCTAGCCACCTACCATATATAGATACCACATTGAGCTTTCAGAGTTACGTAACAGTAACATACCAGACGTGTGCATGTAATAGGATCTTTTAGACATTCAACCACATGAGGACTTTAAGATAGAACGATGAGCAAGAAGAAAATATTTTCAATGGAAGTGGAAGACTACAGTGATTTTTCAAACAACGTTATATAATAGATTCCTCTTCAAGAGTATTTTTAAAAATGTTTTCTTAGCATTCCACATTTTATCTCTCATTCTTTATATATTTCTACCTGCTTTGGTGAGGGAAAAAAAGTCATTTTTAGACCTGAATGTTCAAGAACCTTGGGCTATAGATTCTACCCCATGGAACATTGTCACCCAATGTTAGCACCAGTTTCCGGGGTAGACAGGTCCCCGTTCAGGCTTCTGCCTGCATCCAAACCTTTTAGGAAAGATAGAACCACTGTCTTTACTTTTTCCTGTTTGCCAGGTGATAAAACAATGATTATAGAGAAGAATATATGTGCAAGGAGAGGTCTGAGCATTAATATAAATGCTTTGGAACCTGTCTCAGAAATTTAGGTAAAGAAGACAATTTGTAGTTAAAGCTCTTGGGCTCCAGGCCTAGCTCTTCCACTTACTAATTGAGTAATCTTGGTAAAATCCCTTAACTTTTGTGAACTTCAATTTTCTTGCCTTTAGAGACAATAGTGCCTATAACTAAATTATTGTAATGACCTTGTATGTGTAAACACAATTTTTTAAAGTCTAAAATCTCATAATTATCCGGGTTTATTTATTGTTAACAATGTTTTCTGTAGAATCAGTAGCAACTATGGAGGATTTGTGCCCTCTACTCTTGATGGTTATAGAGTGATTGATTATCACCATACTCTTTAGACTAGAAAAGCTTGAGTTTTTTCTTTTTGAGACAGAGTCTTGCTCTGTTGCCTAGGCTGGAGTGCAGTGGCGTGATCTCAGCTCACTGCAGCCTCCACCTCCTGGGTTCAAGTGATTCTCGTGCCTCAGCCTCCGAAGTAGCTGGTGGTGCACCACCACAGCCGGCTAATTTTTGTATTTTAGTAGAGACAGGGTTTCACCATGTTGGCCAGACTGGTCTCAAACTCCTGACCTCAGGTGATCTACCCACCTCGACCTTCCAAAAAGTGTTGGGATTACAGGCATGAGCCACTGTGCCCAGCTGAGTTTTTTCTTTTAAAAAGATGTTTTTTAGAATTGTTGTTAGCATCTCTAGTAATGTTGATGAAAAGGATATCAGTTACCCTTTGGACGATGTCCTGCCTTGGCAGTATATACCCTGTTGTGTATGTGTTTGTGTTATATGAATTATATAAATATTATATATGGTACATAATTATTATTTAGCTGTCCTTCATTAACATCATAGAATTGCACTTCACAGCATTTTTGTATATATTATCTCATTTGATCTTTGCAACCATGGAGTGAAGTATTCAAAATAAACATTATCTGATGGATTTGGGTTTTGTGTGGTTAGGTTTTTTTATTTTGTTATTTTAGTTGTAACTTTGATAACGTAACTTAGAAGCTTCTAAATAATGAAATATCCTAAGCTAAACTGGCAACTGAGAAACAATATTCCTCTTAGATTTGCTGTCATTTTGTCTTATGACATCATTATGGAGCTTTTTGTCATATGACCAAAAATAAGGCTATTTCTGAATGTTAGCAGGGCTAATATTATTCCTCCAGTTATTCCAGTGTTTCTCAAATGAAAGTTATTGATAAAACCCTAAGAAGATCCACCAGGAAGTTCGTTTATATATACAAAAATTATAAAACTCCAGTCAAGTGATAGATGGCAATACTGGTAATGTAGGTCATATGAATGAGATAACTCAGCCTCTATACCTTCTGAAGCCTGTCCCTCCATTTCTTCTCTTAGATTTTAAAACCTGCTGGTATGCTAAAAAAGATGGAAGGGGAAGGGAAGGGTTAGGATTGTTTTTAATTTCTTTTCTTGTTTTTATTTTTTTATTTTTTTATTTTTATTTTTTAGAGATGGGGTCTCACAGTGTTGCCCAGGCTGGTCTTAAACTCCTGTGCTCAAGCTGTCCTTTTTCGCCTTAGCCTCTTGAGTTGTTGGAATTACAGGCCTGAGCCACTGTGCCCGGCTTAATTTATTTTCTAAATAAATTTAGATGGAAGTAGAGATTTGACAGAGTTGTGAGAAAATTATTTTTGAGCTCTATTGTTTAACCACAAGCCTAAAACAGAATTACTTAATTACTTGTCTGTTAACAGAAATGATGAGAAGTTTTTAAACGTGATTTTAAAATACTACTAATATTTGAAATGGTCAGAATCCCCAGATGAAATATTGAATTGGTTTGAGGTAGAAAATAGTGAAGATTAAGATTGAGTTTTATATTAAAACACCTTATCCAGACAGCTCAGTAGTCTATAATCCACATTTTGTCCTTATTTTTCCCCTCTTTACAGCATCTTCACCAGGCAAGAGTTCAATATATGGCAGTTTTTCAAGGGGTATGTTTCATTTTATTATGGTGTGCTTATTTTCTTTGTCCTTTTTATCCTGGAAGTTTCACCAATCCCATTAGATACTTATGGGTCAAATACTTCCAAACTTTCTCTTAAAACTAATTATTGTGTGCTTTCTACTAGACCCCACCATATGCTGTGAACAGCTATGAAAGAAATAGGTCTTGTGTCTCAAGGAGCCCTCAGTCTAATCAGCACTCAGATGTTCTACTTTTTCTTCTGCTTCTGGCTGATCTCTGTCTTTTTTTTTTCCTGGTGGAATTTGTATCCTCTTTGTCTACTAGAAATAAATACTCAAATTATGAAACATAAGTTGATAGTCTTATTTTTTTACTCTCACCATTAGATGACAGCATTCAGAAATCAGAGCTTGGAAACCAGTCACCATCAACCTCCAGCCAACGTAAGTTTGTGTATTCAGTTTTAATTAAATATTTCTGTAAAATTGGTATTCCATAATTACTTAAAAATGGTTTTTGACAGCAGTATGACTCGATGCTATTTGAAGAATCATATTTTAAGCACTTTAGAGGAAAAAGTATATATTCTACTAGCAGTGAAATTATTTATGGACAAACTATATATGAGACAACATCTGGTATTGCCCCTTCACTTTACTGTCCATAAGACCAAATGTAATAACTAATAATAAGTAAAGCTCCTAATACTGTTAACTGAGGAAACCATGCTGAATTGAAAGAAAGACAGCCAGAGCATGACTTTATGGGATTACAATGGCTTTTGGAGTCTGCACACTTGCATTTGAACTAGATGGGACCACTTACCTCCTTTACAGCCTTGTTGCAAGTTTCTTTAGTTCTCCAAGTCTTATTATCCTGAAACAGTACTAAGAAAATAAATTCATGGGCTGAGCATGGTGGCTTATGCCTGTAATCCCAGCACTTTGGGAGGCCGAGGCAGACGGATCATGAGATCAAGAGATCGAGACCATCCTGGCCAACATGGTGAAACCCCGTCTCTACTAAAAATACAAAAATTAGCTGGGCATAGTGGCACATGCCTGTAGTCCCAGCTACTCAGGAGGCTGAGGTGGAGAATCGCTTGAACCCGAGAAGCAGAGGCTGCAGTGAGCCGAGATAGCACCACTGCACTCCAGCCTGGAGACAAAGTGAGACTCCATCTCAAAAAAGAAGAAAGGCCAGGTGCGGTGGCTCAAGCCTGTAATCCCCCCACTTTGGGAGGCCGAGGTGGGCAGATCACAAGGTCAGGAGATTGAGACCATCCTTGCTAACATGGTGAAACCCTGTCTCTACTTAAAAAACGCAAAGAAAATTAGCTGGGGGTGGTGGTGGGCGCCTGTAGTCCCAGCTGCTCAGGAGGCTGAGGCAGGAGAATGGCATGAACCTGGGAGGCAGAGCTTGCAGTGAGCCAAGATTGCACCACTGCACTCCAGGCTGGGCAACAGAACAAGACTCTGTCTCAAAAAAAAAAAAAATAGATTAATGATGATTCTCACATTATTGTTCTTGGTACCGCTTTACACTAGTAAAGTTATTAAGAACCTCAAAGAGCTTTTTGTTGAAAATATGGGTTATATCTATCCATATGTACCAGGAAATTAAAGTTGAAAATTTTTAAAAATATTTATTAATTGATTTTAAATAATTTAGCAAGATGAGTGACAGATCAGATTGCTTTGCATTTTTTCTGATCTCTTTAATGTCTAGCTTTATATATGCTTCTGTATTCAGTCTGTTACAATATATTTTGGTTGAAGTATCTACAAAAAATCCAGCTTTATACAGATAGGAAAAATTTTAATAGCCTTTTCAGATAATTGTGGCTATTCTTTTTTGAACTCTCCAAAACTCAACAAGTGTTAGTTTCTTAAATGTTACTTGAAACAGGATAGCTGAAACCATCTTACTGAGCTTTTAGTACTCTATTACAGTAAAATTCATTGGTCTTTCTTATACTTTGAATGGAGTATCGTGCACTGGTCATTTCGAAAACACTGGTCCACTGAGAAATGCAGATTTTTCCCAACATTGACACATTAGGAATGTAATATAAAATATCACATTTGTTAATATCACTGCCAATCTCAAGACTTTTAAAAAGTGTTAAAGGGTGGGGTGCCATGGCTCATGCCTGTAACCCCAACATTTTGGGAGGCCTAGGTGGACAGATCACCTGAGGTCAGGAGTTCAGGACCAGCCTGGCCAACATGGCAAAACCCTGTCTCTACTAAAAATACAAAAACATTAGCCGGGTATGGTGGCATGCACCTGTAATCCCAGCTACTCAGGAGACTGAGGCAGGAGAATCACTTGAACCCAGGAGGCAGAGGTTGCAGTGAGCGAAGATGGCACCACTTCATGCTATCCTGGGCCACAGAGTGAGACTCCATCTCAGAAAAAAAAGAAAGCGTTAAAGTACAATATTGGGAGTTGTCAAACTCGTGGCAGATTGAGGATTCTAAAATCTTCATTTTCACTTGAAAGCAAATGTCTGCAAAATACACAAGTCTGCCCATAGTTTACTTGTTTTTTCAAGTAAAAAATAGTATTCCTGAAAAATGTGCTAATTCACCTTGTAATTCATTTGCACAAAATTATTTTCCTTGAGACAACCATGGTACTGTATGATGCAGCAGAAGTGCTTTGTGCGTACTTCCCATTTCTTCAGAAAGAATATTGACAAGATATGTACTCAAGGATTGAGATTTAATAAGATAAATAATTAACTGCTTCATAAAGGACATTCTTAAGTAAAGGAATGTCGCTTTGTTAAACCTTGAATGCATGGCAGTGAAAAATAACGACTACACTCGTACAGTTTGGTGCCACTGCCCTGTAACTCATGCTAAGGCATCAAAAGTTTTTCCCACCATTGCTTTTGCATTATCAGTGCAAATGTCAACACAAGGTGAAAGTCAAATAACATCTTAGTGTTAGAAGAATAGTTTTAACTTCATGGATATCTCCCCCACAAAATAGGGTCTTGAGGTACCCCACAGATCACACCTTGAGAACTGCTGCTCTAAAAGGTCCCTACTAAAATTAATAGCCTGAAACAGTCAATAAATAAAAGGTCTAAAAGTATTATTGTTACTATCATATTAACTGAATAAATGGAGTAGAATATGAGAAAGAACTTTATAAACTGAAAAGCACTAAATATAAATTAATACTATTATTATTGCCAATAGTAATTAGCAATGAGTTACAAACTAAGTTTTACCAGTGTTAACTTGCATACCACAAAAGGCACAGCTAGCTATTATAACATGTAGAAGATGTTCATTCATATTGCATACTTTTCTTTTTTTTTCTTTTTTTTTTTTTTGAGATGGAGTCTCGCTGTGTCACCCAGGCTGGAGTGCAGTGGCGTGATCTTGACTCACTGCAACCTTTGCCTCTCATGTTTTTTTTTGAGATGGAGTCTCGCTGTGTCACCCAGGCTGGAGTGCAGTGGCGTGATCTTGACTCACTGCAACCTTTGCCTCTCATGTTCAAGTGATTCTCCTGCCTCAGCCTCCCAAGTAGCTGGGACTACAGGCTTGTGCCACCACACCCAGCTAGTTTTTTGTATTTTTAGTAGAGATGAGGTTTCACAGTCTCAATCTCCTGACCTCGTGATCCGCGTGCCTCAGCCTCCCAAAGTGCTGGGATTACAGGCATGAGCCAGTGTGTCCAGCCTGCATCCTTTTCTTTATCTTTTTATATACTTCAGAAATATTTCACCTTGAATAATTAGCCATGTGAATGCTGAGTTTCTAAATTAAAAAATATTTTATAAATTGTCTTTTAATAGTCTATTCTCCCAGCTGTTAGCAGTGGAAATAATAAACTTCACTTTATAAACTGTATTCTTTTTCTGACTTGTTTATGCCATTTCTTTTGTTAAAACTTTTTTCCTCAAAGACATTTTTATATTGAAGAGACATATGCATATTTATACACATAATTCAAAGTGTATGCATGTAAGATTTTCTTGAGGATGCGATAAATTATTTTATTAAGAAAATTATCAGCTTTCTTCTTTAAAGTTCTCTTTTACCTAATGTTTACAAAGATTGATACTGATTTTAAAAGTCACTTGCCTTGAATCTAAGAAAATGGTATTTATATCTGTCATTTCTTTTTTTCTGAGTAGAAGTGACTGGACAACCCCAAAATGCATCTTTTGTCAAGAGGAACTGCTGGTGGCTACTTCCTCTGATAGCTGCTCTTGCCTCTGGGAGTTTTTGGTTCTTTAGTACTCCTGAGGTAGAAACCACTGCTGTTCAAGAGTTCCAGAACCAGATGAATCAACTTAAGAATAAGTATCAAGGTCAAGATGAGAAGCTGTGGAAAAGGAGCCAAATATTCCTGGAAAAACATCTTAATAGCTCCCATCCTCGGTCTCAGCCTGCTATCTTGCTGCTCACTGCTGCCCGAGATGCTGAAGAAGCGCTTAGGTGTCTGAGTGAACAAATTGCTGATGCCTATTCTTCTTTTCGTAGTGTCCGTGCCATCCGGATTGATGGGACAGATAAAGCTACTCAAGACAGTGATACTGTCAAACTAGAGGTAGACCAAGAACTGAGCAATGGATTTAAGAACGGCCAGAATGCAGCTGTGGTACATCGCATTGAGTCATTGCCCGCAGGCTCTACTTTGATCTTCTACAAATATTGTGACCATGAAAACGCAGCCTTCAAAGATGTAGCCTTAGTCCTGACTGTCTTATTGGAGGAAGAGACACTTGGAACCAGCCTAGGCCTAAAGGAAGTTGAAGAAAAAGTAAGAGATTTCCTTAAAGTCAAGTTCACCAATTCTAACACACCCAACTCCTACAATCATATGGACCCAGACAAACTGAATGGCCTCTGGAGCCGCATTTCTCACTTAGTTCTGCCTGTGCAACCTGAAAATGCCTTGAAAAGGGGCATCTGCTTATGAGAAGTGAGAGAGAAGAAAAATTATGTCCCAAGTTCTGAGAATTGTTCACATTTTCTAACCAGAGACAGAATTCAGAGCTCTTTTTGAAAGAACTGGTTTCTTTTTAAAGGAAATTAAGTTCTTACATAAACATGGAACATAAAAATCATTCATTCAACCTAATTATGATATGAGAGAATCATTTCAGTTTCCATTGAGAGCTGTGTTAAAGGTATCTTAGGAATGCAGATTATATGCAGTTCCTTAGAGAATCTATTTTGATTCTGGGCTGAATTATTAGTTATGGTATGACCAGTGAAAGGGATTTGTCTCCTTATGAACCTTCCTGATTTTTTAACCTAGATTTCTCACTAAGTTTCTTATTAGTAAGATTGCTCCCTAAATGTAACCATGGATTTTCCCATTATGTTCCCTTTTATACCATGTAGGTGTGAGTTCCTTAGCTTCTGCCTATAGGAACATAAGTAATGAAAGGTCACGTAGGTGTGTGTTTGGAATTTTTTTTCTTTTGTTTCTTGGAAGATGGAAAGAACAAGGCAAGGAAGAAATTAATGGGGAAGCTGAAGGGAGGAAATGTTACAGTAATCCACTGAGATATAGGTTAGTCAAACATAGGTATAGGAACTGTTAATCTTGGTGGATTCCATTGGGATTTGTTTTTTATATCTCCTTTTTCCTTCCTTGAAGAAAAATTCTTGGCCCTCCCAAGGATTCTTCATGTATATTGCAAGATTTAATATATTTGTTCACTTGACTCTTAAGAGTAGGTCAGGCCGAGGCAGGTGGATCACCTGAGGTCAGGAGTTTGAGACCAGTCTGGTCAACATGGTGAAACCCCGTCTCTACTAAAAATACAAAAATTAGCTGGGCATGGTGGCACATACCTGTAATTCCAGCTACTTGGGAGGCTGAGGCAGGAGAATTGCTTGAACCCGGGAGGCAGAGGTTGCAGTAAGCCAAGACCAGGCTTATTGCCCTCCAGCCTGGGCAACAAAAACAAAACTCTGTCTCAAAAAGAAAAAAAAAAAAAAGACTAGGTCAATTTGTAACAGTTTATGTTGGACACATCCTGAAGCTTTTGTTTTGAATTAAGAAATAGTTTCAGGAATTGACAAACCATTTGTTAACCTGCTGTCCTGGGCTATTGAAGAAGATTTTGTTTTCTGCGCATCCAGTTGTTGCAGTCCAGGTCCTCTAGTGCAACGCCATAGCAAATATAAAGATTTACTATGCACGTGATACATGTTATGGAGTGCCTCAAGCCAAGATAGTGAACTTATATGAAGAGTGTGAAATGTATTTCTTTACTACTATAGTAGTATAGTTATAACTTTGCATCTATAATTGAGCTTTCTCATCTGTCAACTGCTATGGTTTTCTTAAAGTGTTACAATTCTAGATCTATCCACCTTGTTTTTTTATTGTCCACAAACCATTAAATGTAAATATTGTTTTTAGAGAGAGTCAGTCATTGGCTTTGTCATTTACCCTTTGAGAGTTCCACAAGTGGTAGTAGAGTGGTCTAACTTCTTTCCTCTAGTACTACCAGTATTCATATATGTATGCCCCTTACTATAGTTTGTTCCTCTTAGAAGTCAGATCATCTGATTTATAGAGGATTATGAAAACCAGAGTTTCTGAAAAGGCTTATTTTATACATACATATTATATAGAGAAATAAATGTTTTTATTAAATGTTTCACTGACCCAAGTAATTTAAAAGTAATATGTTACCTATGTCTTTCAGGAAAAATAATTATAGCAGCTGATCTGTAAATGACTTTAAAAGCTATTTTAGTAATTTAAATAAATTTACTTTCTTGGTTTGTACTCTCTGTGTTATATATTTAATGATTTATCATATTTAAAAAAAGAAATCCAAGTCTTTTCCTTGAACAATTTTAGCAACCTTGGCTAGGAGAAACAAAAACCAAAGAATTGGAGCCATTTGCAAGTACATTGGTTAGAAGTGGAATAGCCATAACTTTCCATTTTATCTCGGCACTTAGGGTTTGTAAAAATACAGTTAATTTAGGTATTCCTGACTTGGCAAAAGAATCTCCACAGCAGCTTTTCTTTCTTTCTTTTTTTTTTTTTAAGTAGACATGGGATCTCGCTATATTGCCCAGGCTGTTTTTGAACTCTTGGCCTCAAGCAGTCCTCCTGCCTAAGCCTCCTAAGTAGCTGGGATTACAGGTGTAAGTCACAACCCCTGGCTTCTTAACCTTTATCACCTCCCTGAAGAACTTTTTTAGATTTTTTTCTAGTCACCCCTTCCCCATGAAATTTCAACACCACATATGTACTATTATCTGTTTATGGACTGTAAATGTTTTTCGCTTTATACAAAATACAATTTTTTTTGTCCCCAATGAAACAATTTTCACCCCCATTGAGAATGCATGATCAAGAGCATCCACATTTTAGATAATTGCTGCCTAAAACATTCTATTTGCTATTCATGTTATTGTGATCCTTTTAGAAGGGAAAATTTATTTTTTATTTTATTTATTATTATTTTTTAGACAGTCTCACTCTTGCCCAAGCTGGAGTGCAGTGGTGCAATCTGGGCTCACTGCAACCTCCGCCTCCCACGTTCAAGCGATTCTCCTGCTTCAGCCTCCTGAGTAGCTGGGATTACAGGTTCACACTACCATGCCTGGCTAATTTTTTGTATTTTTAGTAAAGATGGGGTTTCACCATGTTGGCCGGGCTGGTCTTGAACTCCTGACCTCGGGTGATCCACCTGCCTTGGCCTCCCAAAGTGCTGGGATTACAGGCATGAGCTGCGGAGCCTGGCCTAGAAAGGAAAATTTAAGACATCAGCTTCAAAATAGGAGCTAGGGTCTAGAGAAACGGAGCACATTGTAACTGGCCGACAACAGTGGCCCAGGAAAACCACAGTATGGTACCTTCTTAAACTTTTGAAACTTAATTTGCTTCTTTTAATGACTTTAATATTTAAAGATGTTTTGTAAACCTCTAATCCTGAAAAACAAATTGGAAGTAAACTGATTTTCATTCAGTGAAGAGAACTGCCATTTAGAAGTGATAGGGGTTTACATACTTTGTACCATTAGTTAATACCTAAGCTAAAAGTATAATATCCAGTTTCCTTATGATCTCAGGTCTATGGAAAGTAGCCTTTCTTTTGGCAGTTGTAAACAAGCAGTTCTATTAAATACATAAAGATAATGCATTATTCTGCTATTTTGTCCTTATCAAGATCATGGAGTAAAATTTTGCGGTGTAAAAGGATAGGGTTTTTCCCTAAGGAAGAGGATTTTGTTGGCATTAACCACCAAAGATGGGGTTCCTCAGCCTGGAAAACCAAGCTGAGAAGGCTGCCATTGACTGGAAGAGGAGGAAATTCCCTTGAATGCCCTGTTTCTGGCTTGGATTCAGAGAATTCCTTGTGTGTTTAAGGACCCTTGTGGGTGGTAGAGAAACTAGTTCCTGTCACCTGAGCATAAACAGGAGAACCCTCTTATACTCTACACTCCGGGCATAATGAACTACTTGCAATTTCCTAAACACATCATTCACTTGGCTTTTGCACATTCTTAGACTCTTTTGGAATACTTCATTTCCTGCCCTCTCACTTTCTCCAATCTCATGTTCTGCTCATTCTTATTTGTCCTTAAAGTCTTCGTTTTCTTAGGGCAGCACTTCAGTGAAATCTTTCATAATTCCCTCCTCCCAAATACTATTTTAGGTGCCTCCTGTTTTTTTTTTTTTTCTTTTTTTGGTGATTTAAACAATAAGACCTTTATTGTTACAAAACCCAGCAGCGTGAGGAGTTCCTGGGTTGGGTGACTTAGAGGCTGGAAAAATTCATCCCAAGCATTACAAGATAACCAATGATATACCCCCGGTGAAAGAAAACCTCTGCAAGCTGCTAGCTGAAGCCAGCTCCTGTCCTCTTATCCAAAACTGGGTCGTGTCCAGCCAAACCATTTTGGGGGTTGAACGAGTCACTTCAAAGGGCTCAAATGACCAGAGAATCTTCCAGGTAAAAGGAGAGAACACAGCCTTTCCTGCGCATTTTAAAGTGACTGAGGTGCTCCACACTCTGATTTATCCTTTATTACCCTGTAGCAGCATTAGCATACCCCTGCTACCACATGCATCTTGCGAGCAGTGACGCGTCGTCAATATATGCACCGTGGTAATCACAGAGTGCTCAAATATTTATTGAATAAAGAGAGCAAGCCGTACCTAATTATAGCTAGGTAAGTTGCGTCTTAGTGTTTTATTTGCTTCCCCCACCCCGGTCCCCCATGACTCCTAAGCCCTATCTAAAAGCTTTATATAACTCACCTGGATTTAGCAATGCTATGAATGAGGAAAAACAAAGAGGACCAATCTACACCGTGGAAGGGAAACTGGCACTTCTCTGACGGAGACAGTGATCATTACAGGTCCTCAAGGGAAAGGTGAATATCAAGGGAAAAGACTGGGAAGCCATGAGGTCTTTCCACAGTGATATTGGGCATTTGCATTTTCTTAAAATAGCAAGTATTCCTCCACCTTTTTCTGTTGCCTAAGAGGGTATTATAATTCAGATTAAAAGGTGGCTATGGGTGTACGAAGAAGATGGATAAGAAAAATATTTGAGAAGTAGAACTGACCAGATTTGATTGAATGTAAAAGTGCTGAAAATATTTCTTCGTTTTGTTTAGCTCATGTATCTTCTCCCCAGATACTAAGCACAAAGTGATAGACTAAATTCCTATCTCTGCATGTTAATATGTTGACTTTCATTCTGAAGTAGAGCCACACATACTTGGTCAGAAATTGTAAAGAATAAAAACCCTGGCCGGGCGCGGTGGCTCATGCCTGTAATCCCAGCACTTTGGGAGGCCGAGGCAGGCGGATCATGAGGTCAGGAGACCGAGACCATCCTGGCTAACAGGGTGAAACCCCGTCTGTACTAAAAATACAAAAACTTAGCCGGGCGCGGTGGCGGCGCCTGTAGTCCCAGCTACTCAGGAGGCTGAGGCAGGAGAATGGCGTGAATTCAGGAGGCAGCGCTTGCAGTGAACCGATCGCGCCACTGCACTCCAGCCTGGGCCACAGTGAGACTCCGTCTCAAAAAAAAAAAATAAAATAAAAATAAAAACCCTGTCCCACCAGGAAATGAGCAAAAGAGGGCTGGGGTGAAGATTGCAAGAATATACATCTCAGACTCCAAGAAAAGAAAATATGGGAACTGTGAAGACTGTTTTCATATGGAGACCAGCAGCCATTCCCTCTATTGCTGCTACCCAATTAACAACTTCCCCTTTGTGACTTAAATGCCAAAAATATGGCTTTAATGGCTCAATTCAGTGTATGAAGGATTCCTGAGAAGCATATATGATAAAGCATAGCTTCCTAGGTCACCCTTTTAACAGGAACCAGGAGTTTGGGTTACGGTAGGGCAGTGTCCTGAGGTCAGAACAAGAAGTAGGCAGATATGTTAAAGGACCACTGAATACTTCTTCAACTATATAAAGACCTATATATGACCTATATAAAAAACTATATATGTAATGCCATGCTATGTGATTAATTCATTTCATTTTAGATTTTTAAAAAACCCAACAAAGAGAAATTCAAGGTAATGGAAACATTTTAAGTTTTAAAATCTGAGTCCTGGTCATGGGTCTACTACAAATGTGATTTCTTCCCATTGCTTCTGTTTCTCTAGACTAAACAAGGAAGATAGTTGTCAAAACTTCGGGTACTGTTTTAACATACATCAGCTCTTGTTAATTTGTTGTAAGTCCCTCAATAGAACACCAAGCTTTAGTTTTCAGTATGTTTCTTGGGCAAGTGAGGTGGTAGGTGGCCATGTACTAGATTCAAACTTGATTTTCTAGGGATTGTTTTCCCACTTTTAGAGAGTACCATTCTTAGGCTAAACACAATTACAGAATCTACTGCATGCTATACAGCCCTCTATAGGAATATTCACCCTCAGTAGTTAATTACGTCTCTTAATGGGCAAATTTTTTATCTACTCTTTTTTTATTATTTCATAAAATCCAGATCTCCATAGCTTAAATACACTTCCTCCTATTTTCCCTACAACAAATATGGAAAAGATCTATAATATATATTTGAATATGTATTAAGTTGTTCCTCACCCTTTTCTATTTTTGGTCAGCTATTGAGGGTTCATTAATGCTCCAAACACTTCCAAGTGCTTTATGTGTATTAATTGATTTAATTCTTAAGTTACTCTGTGAGATGGTATTATTATCCCAACTTAATAGGAAACTGAAGCACAGTGAGCTAAAGTAACACTCGAAGTGGTGGAGCAGAGAGATGAACTCAGGCAGTCTGGCTTTAGAACGTCTATGTTTACCACTATGATGTTCTCAAGGACCCAATTCTGAATATAGGAATAAACAAATTCAGTTTCTCCCACTTTACTCTCACAACACCCTTCTGACTCCAGATGTGTGTGGAGGGGGGTTCCCCACGCACTAAGCAAATAAGCAGTTTTGCAACAGACACCAGCTGGGTGTCCTCCAATTCAATTGACTTCTTACACTGCCTGGAGATAGCGTCAGATACCATAGGTTGAAGGCTCAGTCCCACAAGATGGCTCCCACTTCAGATGCCAATCAGAAGCCCCAGATGGTGACCGAGGGTCCTAACCAACTAGCTATAAGTTAGCGTTCCCATAACCCCTTCTTGGGCTCCATTAATTTGCTAGAGAGGCTTACAGAACTCGGAAACACTATACAGTCATGCGATACATAACGACATTTGAATGTCAGACAGCATAGACAACGGTGATCCCGTAAGATTATAACACTGTATTTTTATTGTACCTTTTCTATGCTTAGGTTTGTTTAGATACATAAATACAGTCAACCCTTGAACAACACAGGTTTGAACTGTGTGGGTTCACTTATACATGGATTTTTTTTCAATAAATATATTGGAAAATTTTTTGGAGATTTGCAACAATTTGAAAAACCAGATGAACCTCATAGACTAGAAATATCAAAAAAAATTAAGAAAAAGGTATCTGAAGAGTGCATAAAATACATGTAGATACTAGTCTACCACTTACTACCATATACACATCTATTATAAAAAGTTAAAATTTATCAAAACCTATACACACAAACACAGACCATACATTGTACCATTTGCAGTCTAGATAAATATTTAAAAATCTAAAAATGCAGTGTTAAACCATAACTGATGAAAAATTAGCTAGTGGGTACAATGTGTGCTATTCAGGTGATGGGTATACTAAAGGTCCAGACTTCACCAGGATACAATTCTTCCATGTAACGAAAAACCACTTGTACCACTAAAGCTATGGAAAGAACAAAAATTATTTAATTAACTAATTAAAACAAACAGCTGCATAAAATTACCGTAGTACATACTGTTCCACTGAAATAATTTTGTATCCACCTCCTGTTGCTATTACAGCAGAACCCAAATGTTGAGAATATCCACATGAAACACCCTGTGAGCTAATCATCTCCATGTGAGCAGTTCTTTGCTCTAGTAAATTGCGTATTGCGGTAAAAAGTGATCTCTCACACTTCTCCCGTTTTTCATCATATTTAATGCAATACCCTAAACCTTGAATAACACCATGAGCCCCATACGAAGTGCCACCAGTGATGCTAGAAATGCTCGCAAGAAGCAGAGAAAAAAAAAATGACATTATGAGAAAAAGTTGAATTGCTTGATAAGTACCTTAGATTGAGGTCTGTAGCTGCAGCTGCCTGCCATTTCAGACAGCTGACTCATTTTGGAAATGAAGGGGCATTTAACAAACCCTAAACTTACAGTATTGATAATTACAGTACAGTACAGTAAATATGTTTTCCTTAGGATTTTCTTAATATTTTATTTTCTCTAGCTTACTTTATTATAAGAAGACAGTATATAATACATGTGTTAATCAACTGTTTATGTTACTGGTAAGTCTTCCAGTTAGCAGTAGGCTATTCGTAAAATTTTGGAGAAGTTAAAAGTTATACATGGATTTTTGACTGTGTGGGTGTCAAACCCCTAATCCCCTAGTTGTTCCAGGGTTAACTGCACTTGCCATTGTGTTAAAATTCCCTACAGTATTCAGTACAGGAACATGCTGTACAGGTTTGCAGCCTAGACAATAGGATATACCATACAGCCTAGATGCATAGTAGGCTATACCCTCTAGCTCTGTGAAAGGACACTCTTAAGATGTTTGCACAATAACAAAATTGCCTAACAATGCCATTGTCCTTTTTATTTTATTTATTTATTTATTTATTATAGAGCTGGAGTCTTGCTATTTTGCCTAGGCTGGTCTCAAACTCCTAGGCTCAAGCAAGTCTCTCACCACAGCCTGCCAAAGTGTTGAGATTACAGGCATGAGCACCACGCCTGGTGACAACACAATTCTCAAAATGTGTCTCCTTCATTAAGTGGCACATGACTGTACTCACATTTACTAGTTTATTATAAAGGATATTACAGAGGATACCGATGAACACCAGATGAAGAGATGCATAGGACAATGCATATGGGGAGGAGCGTGAAGCCTCCATCTATTCCATTCTAATCTATTCAGGCTCTATAAAGTTTATATTCAACCTGTATATTCTTATTTGTGGCTCTCCTTTAAACACTTTTGTTCCTTTGCTCAGCATTGTAGAATCTAAATTGCACAAACCGAGTCTAGAGAATTTTGAGTAGGTTAAGTCATCACACAGTCCTACCTGTTGACACATATTTGCATACATAATCATGATTTTATAACTAAATTTACTGCAATGTTGACTCACAGTAATCTTTTTCAGAATGCTTACATGTACTCCAGGGGTTGGTTAACTGCCTCTGCTTACCACACAGTCTCTCTTTTTGGCCTCTCTCTGTCTTGATGCAAAACTCAGCAACTCTGAATTCCTAAGAAAATGTCCATTTGCGTCCAGAGCATTGGCAATTTCCTACAGAGGAAAACTTGTTGTTAGTACACAAAGAACACATCCCACAGAAAACAGATGCATCCTTATCCTTACTGTAATGAGGGAGAGTATGATTAAGAGTACAGGCCCTACAGTCTGGAGTTTGACTGCCTAGGGCCAAATCCCAGCTCCATGCCTTTCTCTCTGAATGACACTAGCAACCTCTGCTCTATGCTTCAGTTTCCTTGTCTCTAAAAATGGGGAAAATAACGTAACTCCAATCTTTTTTTTTTTTTTTTTTTGAGACAGAGTCTTACTCTGTCTCCCAGGCTGGAGTGCAGTGGTGCAGTCTTGGCTACTGCAACCTCCGCCGCCCAAGTTCAAGCAAGTCTCCTACCTCAGCCTCCCGAGTAGCTGAGATTACAGGCATATGCCACCACACTGGCTGATTTTTGTATATCTAGTGGAGACAGGGTTTCACCATGTTGGCCAGGCTGATCTCGAACTCCTGACCTCAGGTGATCCACCCGCCTTGGCCTCCAAAGTGCTGGGATTACAGGTGTGAGCCACCGCACCCGGCCTCATTTACCAAAATTCTTAACCACCAACAGTTCTCTCCCCTTTTCCTGTGTGGCATCAAATGTGATGGCTCCTATTTCCAGCCCCTTAGGTGACCCTTGTTATACGAAGAACTTGGGCTTTCTTCCCATCTTATACCTCCATTACAAACCCCAACCCATCACAAAGTGTATTAAACAAAAGACCTACAGTTACCAGAATCCACCCTTGCCCCAAATCAGGGGTACTATAAAGAATAAGAAAGCTTTCCTGGCTGGGTGCCGTGGCTCATGCCTGTAATCCCAGCACATTGGGGGGACAAGGTGGAAGGATCACTTGAGCCCAAGAGTTTAAGACCAGCCTGGGCAACATAGTGGGACCCCATCTCTAGTTATAAAATTTAAAAAGGTTTTTAAATTTTTTTAATTAATTTTTTTTCAAGAAAGCTTTTCAATCACATGCAAATAGCTCTTTCTCGCCATCGTTTATTCTTCCCATTCATCTTCATCATCCTACTCTCCTCCTTAATCAATCTCGCTTTCTTTTATTGAAGCAACTATAATTTGTTGATATTTTCCAAGTGCTGCACAGACTACCCTGTGTTGAACAAGAAGATGTGCCACCTGGATCTCCTTTCAAGGAAGAATTTGTTTTGCCAGCTGCTGGGAGTGTGTTCAGTGGACAGTCTTCACTCTCAACCACTTCACGGCTTGCCTCAGCTGCAGAAAACCACTTTGCCCAAGACTACGTCCGGGGAGGGGGAGAGTGGTGCGCTCCAATGATGGGGAATACAAAGGCTTGGCCTCCTCAGCCCCACACAGTGCAACTATACTGGGCCATTTGCACTCCAGAGCTTCCCCATGGGATTGGCTGAAGCTATGGAGCCCGTATTAGAGCATGACTTTTTCCTCTCACCTCTCCTTCCTTTTCCTCCTTTCCATGGGTGTTGATACCAAGGCACTCCTTACTAAACACCTTGTACTCTGAGTCTGCTTCTTAGAGAACTCAACCTATGTCACGCTCTAAGTTTAGTGTAGTCTGTAAATAATTAAGTCAACAATGTTTATTGACCATTTAATATGTGCCAGGCACCATGCTAGGCACCATACATATACGGTATCATTTAATTTTCATAATATTTGGAGTAGGTACTATTACTGTCTTTCTGTTACCAATGAGGAAACACAGACCCAGAACTACTGTTAGTAACTGGTGGAGCCAGGATTTGAACTCAGTCTGACTCCAGAATCTGCATTCTTAACCATCATTCTACAATTCTACATTGTAGTCCATCATAAAGTCCACTTTTTTTTTTTTTTTTTTTTTTTTTGAGATGAGGTCTCGCTCTGTCACCGAGGCTGGAGTGCAGTGGCATGATCTCTACTCACTGCAACCTCCGCCTCCCAGGCTCAAGCAATCCTCCCACCTCAACCTTCTGAGTAGCTGGGACTACAGGCACACACCACCACATCCAGCTAATTTTTGTAGAAATGGGTTCACTATGTCATCTAGGCTGGTCTAGAACTCCTGGACTGAAGTGATCCACCTGCCTCAACCTCCCAAAGTGCTGGAATTACAGGCATGAGCCACCATACCAGGGCAGTATCCACTTCTTATGGAGCAAAAATGGCATTAAATGATATCTTATAAACATATAATGCTTGCAGGGTCGGTGGGGGAAACGTAGCCACATTTTTTATGGAAAGACTTTGTGTTAAAAGTGAACATTTTGAAGGTTTTTTACTGGTGAAAGAAACTAACCTGAAATAATGCCACCAGAGACTGAGTAGAATTCACCCCTTTTGAAGGTGCCATTCTTATGAGCCAAAAGTCGTTTAAAAGTTCATTTTGAGGGAATAATGTGTAATATAATTTGAAATAAAGGTATAGTAACCTTAAAAAGAACATTATAGCTGAATAGTGTGAATGGGGTGAATTTGTTAAATGAATAACTTTGATAAAGTTTTCACGCAGGGGAAATTGTATTCACTAGATTTCTTTGTAGTGATCTGCTTTTACTTTGTAATTTGTAGTTAGTCGTCAAAAGACTGTAAGTCCATACTTACCCTTAAAAAAAGATACATAATGCATGTATGTTGAGGAAACATACTGCCTGGCCCATAGAATCACTGGATTATCTAGTGAAAGGTACACCTCGCTATAGAGGTAAAAACCCTACAATAATATTTGGAACTCTGTTAGGAAGAATGCTCTCTAATAACAAAGGCCTATTATGGTTCTGATACCCTAATTTGAAAGTAAGTTGGGCAGGGCACAGTGGCTCACGCCTGTAATCCCAGCACTTTGGGAGGCTGAGGTGGGTGGATCACAAGGTCAGTAGTTCTAGACCAGCCTGGCTAACATAGTGAAACCCCATCTCTACTAAAGATAAAAAAAATTAGCCGGGCATGGTGGCATGCACCTGTAGTCCCAGCTACTCAGGAGGCTGAGGCAGGAGAATCACTTGAACCCAGGAGGCGGAGGTTGCAGTGAGCCAAGATTGCGCCATTGCACTCCAGCCTGGCGACAGAGTGAGACTCCATCTCAAAAAAAAAAAAAAAAAGTCAGTTGAACTAGATGATATTTAAAGTCTCTGTCAATGCTGATTCTATAAAATTGGCAAAGTTTGTAGTAGCTGAATATAGTGTATAACCCAGAATATTTTGCTTGATACAGCCTCTGAAAGAGAATCACTTGTAGTCCATGATCTGTCCAACGTTCAACAGGTATCTCAAACTGTGTTGCAGTAGTGTAATACTTGCTGCTTGAAATAGAAGATCTGAGTGAGCAAATTCCAATGAAATATTTTCCTTTGGAAATAGTTCGAAAGAATTAAATTTTCTATTGTTAACTGGCAAGTTCCAAAGACCAAAGGTTTGCTCCTCTGAAATATTTTCATTAGCCTTGAAAAAGCAGGTTAGCAGACAGAGGGAAAGAAGTACTTTTTTGTTCAGAAAATGCAGCCAACTTCCTATCTCTGACTTTACCTCTAAGTTTTGTTATTGAATCAGCAGTTCTGGTTATTCTCAAGGTGGCCCTTTGACCTTTGCAGTTTGCCCAAAGGAGATCGACGTGTATTAGCTGGTTGGACTATAGGTTAAGCTTAGATTTAGCTCTAAGCAACTAATCCTTTGCCCTTGTATCACCTGTTATCTCGTTCCTGCAGAAAAGGAACACAAACATCCAAATTTATGGCAGTCTCAACATCTGCGTTAAATATTTCGCAAAGTGTACAGGAAGTAATGTAAATATGTGCATGCTAACATTAATGTGAAAGAAACTCTAAGTAAACAGGAGGAATGAATGGATAAGACTAATATAACCCTCATAGCTATAGCCATCTCCCATAATTAGAAAGTTAAGTGCTTTAAAAATTTTGTTTCAAATTTTAAACATAAGAATTTAAACAAAAAAAATTAAAGTTTTAATTTCATGTTTTTCTTCAATGCATCAATTCTCCTCAAAACAATCAAAACAGCCAATGAAATTAAAATATATAAAGAATACCCAGTAAATAGAAATGAATAAAGTATAAAGTAAGTTGAACAGGAAAAGTTTGGAAGTAAGGTGCTGGGATAATCAACAAGCCTGGTGAGGTCCATTTCTCAGACAGTATGAGGTCATGCTGCAGATAGCAAAATACTTCTGGCGCCTTCCATCTGAGGTTCCCCAAGTGCATAGCTGACATTATCTTACAGCAAATATTATTACCTCCATTTTATAGGTGCAGAAACTAAGATACTAGGAGATTAGATAACTTGCTTAAGCATGCACAATGAGTCAGTGATAGAATCAGAAATGTATTTCAGGAATCTAATCTTTTCAGTTTGAATCACTAGGTCAGCTTTCTAGATACCAAAATACATGTATGAATTTTTATTAAAATTAATAAATTGTAAATTTTTGTTAATATACTTAGAAAATTGATTACCTTCTGTGAACAATCCAGTGAAGTATTTTTGTTGTAAGTCATTGTTGCTTTTTGGGGGGGAAATTTAAGAGGTGATTTAAAAATAAATTCTCCCAGATTTGAAAAGGTATTCATGTGAGGTTTAAATTATTTAGGAAAATCCATTTTAAAGGCTGAGCATGACGGTGAACGCCTGTAATCCCAGCATTTTGGGAGGCTGAGGCAGGCAGATTGATTGAGCTCAGGAGTTTGAGACCAGCCTGGGCAACATAGTGAGACCCTGTCTCTACAAAAGGTTTAAAAGTTAGCTGGGTGTGGTGTGCACCTGTAGTCTCAGCTCCTCAAGAAGCTGAGGCAGGATTGCTTGAGCCCAGTTCAAGGCTTCAGTAAGCTGTGATTATGCCACTGCACTCCAGCCTATGCGAAAGAGTGAGATTCTGTCCAAAAAAAAAAAAAGAAAAGAAAAGAAAAGAAAATTATTTTGGCAGAAGTACAAGGATTGGCACATGGTGTTGTGGTCCTTGTAGACTTTCTTTTTTTTTTTTTGAGATGGAGTCTTACTTTATCGCCCAGGCTGGAGTGCAGTGGCCAGATCTCAGCTCACTGCAAGCTCTGCCTCCCGGGTTTACGCCATTCTCCTGCTTCAGCCTCCCGAGTAGCTGGGACTACAGGTGCCCACCACCTCGCCCGGGTAGTTTCTTGTATTTTTTAGTAGAGACGGGGTTTCACCGTGTTAGCCAGGATGGTCTCGATCTCCTGACCTGGTGATCCACCCGTCTCGGCCTCCCAAAGTGCTGGGATTACAGGCTTGAGCCACCGCGCCCGGCCGCAGTCCTTGTAGAGATAAAGTAGTTCTATAATTAGGATAAAAATTAGTACAAGGGTAATAAAGAGTGAGGAATATTTTGGAGTCTTATACAGGCAGGGGCCAGAGACCTGGGCCAGCTGTCAGCTTCTCATGTTGCCTGCTTCTTATTCCAAGGCTGAGCAGCAGAGTGGTTCCTGGTAAATTTTAGTTTCAGATCACCATCAGATTGAGATGTCCGTTTAGGAGACTTAGCCTTAAAAAAAATTTTTTTATAACACCTGGACCAGTTCCTTACAGTAGGTGAGCACGTGACCTTTGATTAGATTTGATTCATAAAGTGCATGGGTCTTCCAGTAATCATCTCAAATGAGGATAACCTATGTTTTCCAAAAGGGGTAGGTCTAAGATTAAACAGCACCAAGGGCAAAACTTTTGGCTAGTACAGACTGAAAGATTCAACTAATTTTGCCAATTGAGTCTTAATTGTCCCATCAGTTTGTTCCACTAATCAAGAGGACTGTCAGTGGTGGGCATAGTGGAAATGCAGAATAGGCAAAATTTTACATACTGATTTTATATCTGCTCAGCAAAATGAGTGCCTTCATCACTATACAGTTCTAAGGGTACACCCCATGTGGGGATTATTTTTTTCTAATAAGATTTAACTTACTGCTTAGGCTGTTAGTCTGCAATAGGGAAAGGCTTCTACTCAGTGGGAAAACAGACAAATCATAACCAAAAGAAATTTATATCATTGAGATGGTAGTAGCTAGATAAAATCCATCTGTCGTATCTCAAAAGATCCTGAAGCTAAAGGAAAACGTCCTATGGAACTATGAATATGTTTTCTAGGGTTGTGTTTGGGACAGACTTGGGATCTTTGCTAAACTTGAGAAGCAACCTTTGGGGAGAGTTTCTAATAATATTATCATTTTATCCCCAATGGGTTAAGTGATTAATATAATCTAAAATTTGATCTTGGAGGCCCTCTGGCAAGACTGGTCTCTTATGGAGCCCATACCATAGGCTGGTGTATTAGTCACGGTTCTCCAGAGGATGTATGAAAGGGAGTTTATTAGGGAGAATTGGCTCACACAATTACAAGTCGAAGTCCCACTATAGGCCATGTGCAAGCTGGGGAAGAAAGAAGCCAGTAGTGACTCAGTCTGAATCCAAAAGCCTCAAAAGCAAAGAAGCTGACAGTGCAGCCTTCAGTCTGCGGCTAAAGGTCCAAGAGCCGCCAGAAAACCACTGGTGTAAGTCCAAGAATCCAAAGGCCGAAGGACCTGGAGTCTGATGTCCAAGGACAGGGGGAACAGAAGGAAGCATCCATCATGGGAGAAAGATGAAACCCAGAAGACTCAGCAAGCCACCTTATTCCACCTTCTTCCACCTGCTTTGTTCTAGCTATGCTGGCAGCCAACTAGATGGTGCCCACCTACATTGAGGGTGGGTCTTCCTCTCCCAGTCTACCTACTCAAACATCAGTTGACTCTGGCAACACCCTCACAAAAACACTCAAAAACAGTACTTTACCAGCTATCTAAGCATCTTTCAATTCAATCAAGTTGACACCTAATATTAATATTAACCATCACAGCTGGTTTTAGAGTCATGAAAACATTCTTCAGTTTTCCTATCTTTTTTTCAATTTGGGGGCTGTCATGCATTGTGGATACAGGTCTTGATTATATTACATTGGCCATTAGAGGATATAAAGGGGTATTGAGTTTTGGGTGGTTGGTTCGTAGAAGCTGCAACTTTTGCAGCTCTGTCAGTCAAGTCATTTCCTTTACCTTCTTTAGTATCAGTTTTTTGTGCCCAGAATTTTAATTATTGCTAAAGATTTAGGTTTTTAGATAGCATCAAGTAATTTCAGGACATAGTCACTGTTTTGTTTTTTTTTTTATCTTTTGGCCAGTAGAGTTCAGAAAATCTTTTTGGTTCCACAGCATAACAAAATCACGTGTGACCCCAGAAGCACAGTGTCTATCAATATAGGTATTTGCAGTCTTATTAATTGCCAGGATGCTTGGGAGAGAGCAAAGAGTTCTGCCTGCTATGCAGAAGTAGTCTTGGGTAGGGAACCACTTTTAATGGTTTCAGACTGTGAGACAACAGCATAGCCAGCTTGACATTTCCCTGAAGTCTTTCAAGGTAGAATCCATCAGTAAAAAAGACAAATTCAGCATTTGGAATGGGGACTTCCGATAGGTTTTTTCTGGGGTTTAGGGTTATACAGTCATGCGGTGTCTCATCAGAAGGAAGAGGAGATAATGTGGCAGGATTCAAAGAGTTACAGCAATCAACAGTTACATTAGAGGGATGATAATAATAGGATCTGTAAGAAATGAGTCTACTAGCAGTGACTCACTAGTTGGGTATGGATTGAAATTAATGGAGATCCTATCATTAATTATTTGATTGCACTTAATAAATTTGCAGTGGCTATGATAGCTCACATACAGGATAGGAGTCATGTTGCCCCAGGACCTAACTGTTGGTTGTAATATTTGAGGGGACTGATGGTCTCCATGTCTCCATGCCTTAGGTAAAAACCCCTAAGGCATTTTCGTTTTGTTCATGAACAAAAACAGAAAGGGGGTGGCTCCAGTTAGAATGCCCTAATGCAGGGGGCTCAAGAAGATTCTCCTCAATATTTTCGAAAGAGGAGGAGGCTTCTCAGGCCACTGTAGGGGTTCAAAGTGGTCCATTTTTAGGAGGCAATACAGAAGCTGAGCTATGGCAGAGAAATTTGGGATCCACTATCTAGTGCCCTGTTAATCTCAAGAACTCAGAGAGTTGTCTTTTGATCATGGGAACAGGAAAAGCCAAAACTGATTTATTTTATTTTATTTTATTTTATTGAGATGGAGTCTCACTTTGTTGCCCAGGCTGGAGTGCAGTGTTGCAATCTTGGCTCACTGCAACCTCCACCTCCCAGGTTCAAGCAATTCTCCTGCCTCAGCCTCCCAAGTAGCTGGGACTACAGGTGCATGACACTATGCCCAGGTTTTGTTTTGTTTTGTTTTGTTTTTTGTATTTTTAGTAGAGATGTGGTTTCACTGTGTTAGCCAAGATGGTCTTGATCTCCTGAATTCGTGGTCTGCCCATGTTGGCCTCCCAAAGTGTTGGGATTACAGGCATGAGCCACCACACCCAGCCCAAGATTGATTTTATTCTTTGGGGATCAAGTGAAATACCCTGTCCTGAAATTAGATGTCCTAAATATTTCACTTGTGAGAGAGAAAGTTGTAGCTTCTCTTTTGAAGCTTTATGGCTTTTAGTGGCTAATTTCTTTAATCAACAGTGGCTGTCCTCTATGGAGGCCTTTAAGGTAAAGGAACAAAGTAATAAGTCATCCACATATTTCATGAGAACAGAATGCAAAGGAAATGCCATATCTGCTATGTCTGTTTTTAAGACTTGGGATAAGTATTTGGGACTATCAGCATACCCCAGATGCATTACTGTCCAGGTATATTGTTGTCCTTTCCATGTAAAGGCAAAAAGATACTGGCTGGCTGGATCAACCAGGATGATTTGAAAAAAAAAAGAAAAAAGAAAGAAAAAAAAGCACTGCAGAGGTCAATCACAGTGAAAACCTGACTACCTGGTGGTATGGCTGATAGTAATGTATGCAGGCTAGGTACAACAGGAAGATGAGGTATTAAAATGTTATTGATGGCTCTTAAGTCCAGGACAGATCTCCATCCCTGGTTATTAGGTTTTTGTACTCATAGAATGGGGGTATTACATGGGCTAGTGCATGGAATGGTTAGTCCCTGCTTGAGGTAGTCCTCAATAATTGGTTTGATTGCCTGAATGGGTTCCTGGCATAAGGGAATCTAATTGTTTAATGTTTGGAAGTCTTTTTGTTTCATCTATTTGTGTGTTAATTGGTTATGCTGAATGAAAATAGCCAATATCTGTGGTGCATTTGGACCATAAGTTTTCAGAGTAGAGAGGAAGTAGGTCTTGAAATGTTTCACTAAGTGATATTTTCTCCTTGTTTTCAAGAACTGAAAATATAGAGATGGAAAGTACAGAGAGTTCCTCAAGGGTTCCCTCTATAGCAGTTTTTTTCCAGTAGTAATTGCATTTCCCTCTTTTGGAAGAAAGAAATGTGAGCTTTGTGGGCTTCCAGAAAAATTTCAGCCAATTAAGTGAATGAGAGCTGAAGGGACTAACAGAAACTGATAAGGGCCCTGGAGTTCCCCAAGTCAAAAGGCAATGGGGAAATGGCCTCTTTCACTGCAATTGGGGACTCATCTTGTCTATGCAAACATCTGCTGGGCCACTGGCACATAGTGTTCTGGATCCAGGTCCCTTGTCAGTGTTCCCACACAGTCCCAGTACCCTCCTTGGATCTTCTCCAGGTTCATCTGGAAAGCCCCATCAACCTCGGAGTCCTCATGAGACTAACGGCAAGCCTGGGCCCAGAGTGTCTTCTAGTGCTGGGACAGCTGCACTAATCACAGCCTAAGGCCTAAGGGAACACATCAGTCAGTCTGCTTAGAATCTCTGGAAGGACCTCTGAAGAAGGACAGGGACAGATAAAGCCAGACTGTGAAGACTAAAATAAATACCTGATCCCTCAATGTGCAGACATCATTGCATCTGCATAGGCATCAAGAGCATTCAGGGAAATAAGAACTCACCAAACAGACAAAATAAGGTGACAGAGATTGACCCTAAAGTGATGGAGACATGTAATCTCTCCAACAAAAAATTCAAAATAGTTGTTTTAAGGAAGTTCAGTGAACTTCAATAAAACACTGAAAATCCATTCAAAAATGTATCAGAGAAGCTTAACAAAGAGATTGAAACAATAAACACAAAAATTAAATGGAAATCCTGGAGCTACAAATTACAATAGATGAAATGAAAAATGCAATAGAAAGCATTAACAGAAGAATTCATCGAACAGAAGAACTAGTGAGCTTGAAGACAGATTATTTGAAAATATAGTCAGAGGAGAAAAAAGAACAAAGAAATGAAAAGGAATGAACAAAGTATATGGGATCTATGGGACAACATCAATATTTTCCAGGATGTTGTGGTTGGCAATCGTACAGTTTGGCCCAGTTCAAGGGTTCAAGGCAAGTTCTTGATTTTTGTATGTGGAAGTTTGTAGGACATGCAGGCAGTCCTTCTTAGAATGACTTTGCACAGCCACATGGTGTAATGGAATAGTTATACATTCTGGATTTAGAAAATGGAGGTTCAAATTTTAGCTATACCACTTCTCCAACCTTGTGACCATAAGCAAATCATTTCACCTTTCCAATAAATTTCCTTATCTGTGAAAGAGGACTGTGGTAATATAGCATCAATTTTGATAAGAATTAAACAAGACAAAGTATGTGAAAGTATTGAGGTTATTAGAGGTTATACAGATGTTTGTCATATATACATTATATAAAATACATATGTGTTATAACCATTTATATATAATTATATATTTATATATAATGAAAATTAGAATATATACACATTTAATACATGATCAGTATATGTTAGATTGTATTAAATGTTTGCTTTGCACAAGTTGTTCAATTCCTGCTTAATAATACATGTAATCACGTATATTTCCAAAACCAGCTACCATTTCATCATTATTCTTATTTCTGCCTGACAGTTTTTCAGCTGCTTTTCCCCCTTTATAATATTTTGTGGGCTTTCTGTTAATGCAGTAGGATTTGTAACCAAATGCTCACAGATTCGCGTTCCTTTTTCAACAGGTGGGTGCACTCAGTCCTGGGATTCCAGGAGTGTTTTTAGTAGTCAGTGAGTCTCACTAAAACCTGAGGGTCTTCTTCCAGGCTAGGCACCCAGCTGCCTTTTTCTATTTTTGGAAGGACCACAGAAAATCTCCTGTCAAAAGTTTAAAACTTTCCAATGCCTGTAAATAGGGTGATTCATCCCTTGTAAAATATAACCTGGTTTGATTACATATAACCTCATTCTGACATATCCTTCAGCTTTTTAAAAAATTGCAGCTGTCTTGCTATAAGATGTCCCATTGCATATTTCATTTGTATTATTAGGCTATAAATCAGCATCAGAACAGAGAGATGCTCTTAAGAGAGACACTCTTCTTTTTAAGAGTGTTCTAAGAAAAAGGCATTACCTTTGTATAGTTAAAGTGATTACCTTGCCTGTGAGCTACATTATTTAAAGGAAGCCCCCATAGGGAATGTATTAAAGAAGATACTCGACATTGAAAGAAACTAATCTTTGAGGGTTTGTAAAGATTAAATGTAGGAAAATATAATTTTTAAAGCTTAAAAACATTCCCAAATCACACATTTCAGAAGTACTCTTTTTCTTAACAGGTATAAAACGTAATTTAGTGAAATAGGAAAGACTTAGTAGTTAGATTTAAATATATTGGTTGTCTGATTCACAAATCTTCTTGAGGAAATTAACAAAATGGAAGCAAATCACAGCAATTAAATGGATCAAAATTGGCCTCATCTCCCCACCACCAGAATTTACCATTTTTATATATTGTTGTAGATTTGTACATATACATAGAATTATTTTGGCTTTTATTTATGTAAATGTCAGACTACAAACATCATTTAAACAACTTCATTTTTTTCACTCAGCAATGCTTTTTTTAAACAAGCAACAAACGTTTTTAAGATGTACCCATTGTTTCTGTCTCACAACTGTTACAGTAAATGAGTCTATGATTCTAAGTCTTTGTTTGTTTGTTTGTTTGTTTAAAGCCAGCCTCAGGTTTGCTAAATCCCAGTTTGCTTTTGACATTACCAGAAATAAAGGAGGAAGAAACTAACTCCATTGCTTGGCTTTATTCCAAGAGCACTTCACTACTAATCTTAAGGAGAGATTAGCCAACAAAAGTGAAATGTGGATCTGAGGCAATATTCCTGATACGTAATTTAATCCTCAAAACTACTTTGTTCTGAACAACCAGATACTTAAGAAGTGGATTTGTTCTGCCTTGGATTTCCAGCTAGTTCCTCCTAGTTTATCTCACTGACGGATGAATTAGTTCATCCACCCATTCAATGAGTTTTTATTAACTGTCAGCTAAATGCACAGCACTGTATTTAACAAGTTGTTTTAGTTTTGATTGTGAAGAACTAACTTTGTGAAGGGCATCTTTATTCTTTTTATGTCATCTTTACATATTACAGGTAAATAGCTGCTGACTTCCAACATCTAACAACCAAGGAGTTTACACCTACTCCAATAAGGAGGGCCTCTGATTCTGCTCCATTCTGATTGGCTCCCAATTTTAGTGATTATGTTTTAATGTCCTTCCTGCCCAAAACAAAGGTGAAAATAAAAGTGAATGAGGCCAGACACGGTGGCTCACACCTGTAATCCCAGGACTTTGGGAGGCCAAGACGGGTGGTTCACCTGAGGTCAGGAGTTCAAAACCAACATGGCCAACATGGTGAAACGCCGTCTCTACTAAAATTACATAAAATTAGGTGGGCGTGGTGGCAGGCACCTGTAATCCCAGCTACTTGAGAGGCTGAAGCAGGAGAATCGCTTGAACCCAGGAGGTGGAGGTTGTGGTGAGCCGAGATCGCGCCATTGCACTCCAGCCTGGCAACAAGAGCGGAAACTCCATTACACACACACACACACACACACACAAAAATTAGTCGGGCATGTGGCTGGCACCTGTACTCCCAGCTACTTGGGAGGCTGAGGCAGGAGAATCGCTTGACCCAGGGAGGCAGAGCTTGCAGTGAGCTGAGATGGTGCCACTGCACTCCAGCCTGGGCGACAGGGCGAGACTCCATCTGAAAAAAAAAAAAAAAAAGGAATGAAACAACTAATGTATACACAAATAGACTGTGGTTTACAAATATCACTTCTAGCTACTAATGCTCAATAACAAATTATCCTGAAAGTTAGAGGATTAAAATAACAATATTTTGCTCACAAGTCTACAATTTGGGCATACTTGGTGGAGCAGCTTGTTGCTGTTCCAGTTGGCGTTAGCCAGGGTAGCTTGATGGTTGGTGTAATGGTTAATTTTATGTGTCAATTTAGCAAGGTCATGGGACCCAGATATTTGGTTAAACACCAGTCTGGATGTTGCTTTGAAGGTATTTTTTAAATGAGATTAACATTTAAATAAGTAAACTTCTCAAGCCTGTAATCCCAGCACTTTGGGAGGCCGAGACGGGCGGATCACGAGGTCAGGAGATCGAGACCATCTTGGTTAACACGGTGAAACCCCGTCTCTACTAAAAATACAAAAACTAGCTGGGCGAGGTGGCGGGTGCCTGTAGTCCCAGCTGCTCTGGAGGCTGAGGCAGGAGAATGGCATAAACCCGGGAGGCGGAGCTTGCAGTGAGCTGAGATCTGGCCACTGCACTCCAGTCCGGGTGACAGAGCGAGACTCCGCCTCAAAAAAATAAAAATAAAATAAAATAAAAATATAAATAAATAAGTAAACTTTGAGTAAAGTAAATTACCCTCCATAATGTGGGTGGGGCTCATCCAATCAGTTTCTTAAGTAAAAACACACTGAGGAAACAGAAGAGAGGATTCTGCCAATAGATTGCCTTTGGACTTGAGCTGCAACATCAACTTCCATGGGTCTCCGACTTGCTGGTCTACCCTACAGATGTCAGACTTGCTAGCCTCTGTAATCATGTGATAACTTCTCTGGAGGACCCTGACTAAGACAGCTGGGAACTGGAATAATCTGAAGTCCTTACTCCATCACATGTCTGGTGGTTACACTGGAAAGACTTAAACAATTGGGATTAGGAATACCTGGGGCTTCTTGGGCATCTCCATCTCATAGTCTTCCAGGATGGCAGCTTCAGGTGAACTTTTTTCATGTCAGATCAGGATTCCAAAGGTATTCGTCCCTAGAAAGAGAAAACAGAGCAGAATCTGAATTTTTTTATGACTTAACTTCTGAGGTCACATTGTATCATTTATGATGACTTCTATTGGTTGAGGCCTTTACAAATGTCCACCCAGATTCAAGAAGAGGGAATTCAGACCCCATCTCTCAATGCGGAAATGTCAACATCACATTATAAGAAAAACATGTGGGATGAAATATACTGGTGCAGCCATCTTTGAAAAATACCATCTGCCTCACTAATGTTTTCAAATTCTAAAACATATTTTCTATTTATTTAGGGTTACTAATGCTTGATGCTCTGCTTTTTGAGTGGATCCACTTGTTAACCATTCATTTTTTTTCTTTTTTTCACTGTAAGTAGTTATTTTATTATCAGAGAGATGTATACCTGAAAAACTTAATTTCCAGTTTTTAATTCCCCTAAATTTTTTATTTATTTGTTTACTTTTGAGACAGTGTCTCACTTTGTCACCTAGGCTGGAGTGCAGTGGTGCAATCTCGGCTCACTGCAACCTCTGCCTCCCAGTTCATGCAATTCTCCTGCCTCAGCTGGGAACCACCAGGCCCAGCTAATTTTTGCATTTTTAGTAGAGATGGGATTTCCCCATGTTGCCCAGGCTGGTCTCAAATTCCTGGCCTCAGGTGATCCCACCCACCTCAGCCTCCGAAAGTGCTGGGATTACAGGTGTGAGCCATTGCACCTGGCCATAATTCCCCTAAATTTTAGTGTCTTGATGTTTTTTCTTAAAGTCACACAAAGTGAGTTCAATGTACAACTAAGAAATTTTCACGTGCCCCTTAAGGCTACAAAACTGTTTTATAAAAGAACATGTAATGAGAATGCAATTAACGAAATTGCCATCTAAGACAATTTAATCGTTTGGCTTGAGTGAATCCCAATTTGGACAATGTTAGCATTATCTTCGAGTCTCTTTTTACTTAGAACCAGCTGTTCTGCTTTTCCAAGCCTCTTTCTCTGGTAGGAATTTAGGTAGAGGAGGGGCTGGGTTGAGGCAACAAGATGACCTCTCTTGATTGGTATGAAAAAGTAGCTTAGAGTCAGGATAGGTAGAGTTGATTCTACCCTACCATTCCCAAGGGGGTAGTTACTTCTTACTGGAACTGCTGCTAATTTACCTTCAAGGTAGTTGCTGCTATTTTTTCTTAGATATAAATTTTGGCTTAAACTTTGAAAAACATAACAACTATACTTGTCTGTTCAGTGTTACAAAGAGGAAAAGTTTCTTGAGCCTCAAATCAGTGGGATATCATTTCAACTGAGTGAAGTTATTTTCTTGTAACATTTATGCCTCCTTCTTGGCTGTTCTTTCGCCCATTCCCCACATGTATATTAAAATTCCTATTATTTATTTTTATTTTAAAAATGTGTTATTTAAGATTTTGAAAATAAAAAAGCTACAAAGATAATAATACACTCATCTGTGTATCCACACCTAGCTTAAGAAATCAAATGTTACCAACATAGTTGAAGCTTCCTATGTTTACCCCTACCACATATTAATAAATTGCTCCCTCAGGAGGTAATCACTTTTCTGAATTTAGTATTTTTTATTCCTGAGCACTTAAAAATCTTTTACTACATTTGTATATGTTCCTAAATAATCTATACCAGTACTGTGCATGCTTTTAAGCTTTATGGAAGTGGCATCATACTATATATATCCATCTGCAAACTGCTTTTTATTTTTACTTTTTGAGATGGAGTCTCACTCTGTCACCAGGCTGGAGTGCAGTGGCACGATCTCGGCTCACTACAACCTCTGCCTCCCAGGTTCAAGCGATTCTCCTGCCTCAGCCTCCTGAATAGCTGGGATTACAGGCACCCACCACCACACTCAGCTAATTTTTGTTTTTGTTTGTTTGTTTGTTTTTGAGATGGAGTTTTGCTCTTGTTGCCCAGGCTGGAGTGCAATGGTGTGATCTTGGCTCATGGCAGCCTCGGCCTCCTGGGTTCAAGCGATTCTCCTGTCTCAGCCTCCCGAGTAGCTGGTACTATAGGCATGCACCACCACACCTGGCTAATTTTTTGTATTTTTTAGTAGAGATGGGGTTTCTCCATGTTGGTCAGGCTGGTCTCAAACTCCCGACCTCAGATGATCCACCCACCTCAGCCTCCCAAAGTTCTGGGATTACAGGCGTGAGCCACTACGTCTGGCCTGCAACGTGCTTTTTAAAAATTATATTTATGTGATTGTGAAAATGGCCATACTTCCCAAGGTAATTTATAGATTCAATACCATCCCAATTAAGCTACCAATGACTTTCTTCACAGAATTGGAAAAAACTACTTTAAAGTTCA
>NW_012116433.1:846406-853057 GCF_000951035.1 Colobus angolensis palliatus
ATACCCAAAGGATTATAAATCATGCTGCTATAAAGACACATGCACACGTATGTTTATTGCAGCACTATTCACAATAGCAAAGACTTGGAACCAATCCAACTGTCCATCAATGACAGACTGGATTAAGACAATGTGGCACATATACACCATGGAATACTATGCAGCCATACAAAAGGATGAGTTCACATCCTCTGTAGGGACATGGATGCAGCTGCAAACCATTATTCTCAGCAAACTATTGCAAAAACAGAAAACCAAACACTGCATGTTCTCACTCATAGGTGGGAATTGAACAATAAGAACACTTGGACACAGGAAGGAGAACATCACACACCAGGGCCTGTTGCGGGGTGGGGGAAGCGGGAAGGAATAGCATTAGGAGATATACCTAATGTAAATGACGAGTTAATGGGTGCAGCACACTAACATGGCACATATATACATACGTAACAAACCTGCACATTGTGCACATGTACCCTAGAACGTAAAGTATAATCAAAAAATAAAATAAATAAAAATTATATTTATGTGATACATCCTTAAACTTATTTTCACTGTTTCTTGATCTTTCATTATATGAATATTCCTCAGCTTACTACCCATTCTTCTATTGATGGCCATGTTATTTCCCATTTTTGCTATTATAAACGATGCTTCTGTAAAATTCCTGGTACTTGTCTCCTTGTGTACCTGGGTGAGTTTCTTATGGCAGTGAACCATTTAATCCAAGTGAGATAAGAAGTTTGTGTAAGAATATATATATATCATCATACCGTCTCCTTCATTAAGGAAGTCTTATCTTTAAAAATGTCAGCTTGGCTGGGCGTGGTGGCTCATGCCTGTAATCCCAGCATTTTGGGAGGCCAAGGTGGGTGGATCACGAGGTCAGGAGATCGAGACCAGCCTGGCCAACATGGTGAATCCCCGTCTCTACTAAAAATACAAAAAGTTAGTCGGGCGTGGTGGCAGGCACCTGTAGTCCCAGCTACTCAGGAGGCTGAGGCAGGAGAATGACATGAACCCAGAAGGCGGAGCTTGCAGTGAGCCAAGATCATGCCACTGCACTCCAGCCTGGGTGACAGAGCGAGACTCCATCTCAAAAAAAAAAAGTCAACTCGTCCCTAAATAGTATGTTTACGGACATAGTTGATTTACATCCTTGCATGAGCTCTTTATCTTATTGGTCTAGTAACAAAGAGTTTGAGAATGTGGACTATTTTGAATGAAATTGTTGGGTCATGGACATATCTTCAATTTTACTGCATATTTCCAAAATGTTTTATAAAATCATTGTACCAACTTACACAGCCATCAGAAGTGAATTAAAAACTCCCATTGTTTCACATCTTTGCCAACATGTAATATCATCAGACCTTTTAAATTTTGCAAATCTGGATATAAAGTTTGGCTTAAACTCTGATAAAAGCATCAAGTGGCTTCTCAGTATGGTTTTATTTTGTCTTTCCTTGATTGTTAATGATCTAAAGCATCTTGCCATTTTTCAGAAACTGGTTTTTAGGCTGGGTATGGTGGCCACTCATGCCTATAATTCTAGCACTTTCCAAGGTGGAGGTGGGAGAATAGCTTGGGCCCAGAGTTTAAGACCAGCCTGGGCAATGTGACCTGATATCCACTAAAAATATAAAAATTAGCCAGGTGTGGTGGCATGTACCTGTGGTCCCAGCCACTTGGGAGGATGAGATGGGAGGATCACTTGAGCCCAAGGAGTTTGAAGTTACAGTGAGCTGTGATCATGCCACTCTAGCCTGGCCCATAGAGTGAAACCCTGTGTCAAAAAAAAATATAAGGCCAGATGCAATGACTCATGCCTGTAATCCCAGCACTTTGGGAGGCTGAGGTAGGTGGATCACTTGAGCTCAGGAGTTTGAGACAAGCCTGGTCAATGAAGTGATACCCCATCTCTACAAAAAATACAAAAACTAGGCGGGTGTGGTGGCACACGTCTGTAGTCCCAGCTACTCAGGAAGCTTAGGTGAGAGGATAGCTTGAGCCTGGGAGGTTTCAGTGAGCCAAGATCATGCCCCTGCTCTCCAGCCTGGGGGACAGAGCTAGACTCTGTCTCAAAAAAATATAAAATGAAATAAAGTCAGATAAGATAAGATAAAATAAGATAAAATGGTTTTTAGTGTTTTTATAAGCATTGAACTTTTCTGGACTGTTGCTGCTAATCTTCAATTTTTCTTTATTCATTTCTTCCTTTTATTCAATGTTTCAAAGGTAAACTATGTTTGCTTATTGCTTTTTAATCTCCTTTTCCTATTTCTTTCTCCTTTTATCATTTCATTCTTGCCTGTGGAATGTTATGCTTCTATGACTGGCTTTCTGCTTTTCTACCTCTACCGTTACTTTTTCCTGGCTCAGGTTCTCTCAGAATCCTTCTTTTCTGGCCAGTTGCGTGGCTCACACCTGTTATCCCAACACTTTGGGAGGCCAGTGCAGGGGGACTCCTTAATCCCAGGAGTTCAAGACCAGCCTAAGTAACACTGTGACACCCCATCTCTACAAGAAATACAAAAATTAGCTGACCACGCCACTGCACCCCAGGCCGGACAACAAAGTGAGACCCTGTCTCAATACAAACAAAGAATCCTTCCTTTTGGTAAAGGTTATGTCTTTGGTAAAGGTCATTATTCATGCATGCAACTAAACAAGACTCAGGGGTGTAATAATAGAAGCAACTTTATTTTCTTGTCCCACTGTCCCTAGTGGGGAAATTCCTTTTACTCCTGCATAAAATCTCAGGCTAGCCCCATGACTTTTCTCATCCATTGTAGTTAATAAAAATCTTATATCACATTAGCTTGCAAACACAGCATTAATTCAGTAATAAAATATTCAGCCCAGTATATGAATCAACATTTTAATCTTTACACAAAGGTACAACTTCTATCCTTTTGGATCTAGGACTTCCTGCAGTAGTGCTGCCTCCTTCCACGAAGTGAGGCATGGTCCTTCTTTTCTCTTTTCCTATCTGGACTATATCCCTTTCCTCAGGTTTGCTAATTATGATTCCTACCCTGCCCAGGGTGGAAGGCAGGGAACTGGGGAGTCAGGGAAGAGCCGTAAGGGAGACAAGAACATTCTTAGATGACTGGTACTGTTGTAAGGTGGCTTTGTCTCAGGCTTGGTAGATGGGTAAAGCCCATTGTTTCTCTTAGAGGTCCTGGGTTCTTTAAAGATTCTGCTGCTCAGCCTCTGCAGCTACAACTCTCTGTATATTGCCTCTCCTTTGGGTGGCCATTCCCAGTGTCCCGTAGCCAAATATTCCTCTTTCTCTGGGGTCCACTCACGCTGGTAGGCTACCTTCTTAGGGGGATTCCTTCAATTTTAATTTTTTTTTCTTTTTTTTTTTGAGACAGAGTCTGGCTCTGTCGCCTAGGCTAGAGTGCAGTGGCACGATCTTGGCTCACTGCAACCTCCACCTTCTGGGTTTAAACAATTCTCCCTGCCTCAGCCTCCTGACTCAGCTGGCATTATAGGCGCCCACCACCATGCCCAGTTAATTTTTGTATTTTTAGTAGAGACAGGGTTTTGCCATGTTGGCTAGGCTGGTCTTGAACTCCTGACCTTAGGTGATCCATCCACCTTGGACTTCCAAAGTGCTGGGATTTTAATATCCTCCTCCTCCTCCTCCTTCTTCTTCTTTAGGAAAATGCCTATTCTCTTTTTTTGGTGACAGGGTCTCACTCTGTCACCCAGGCTGGAGTGTAGTGGCACAGTCATGACTCACTGCAGCTTCAACCTCCTGGGCTCAAGTGATCTCCCCACCTCAGCCTCTTGAGTAGCTGGGACTACAGTCCCGTGCCACCAGGCTCAGCTAATTTTTGTAGAGACAAAGTTTCATCATGTTGACCAGGCTGGTCTCGAACTCTGGGCTCAAGTGATCTGCCCACCTCGGCCTGCTAAAGTGTTGGGATTATAGGCATGAGCCACTGTGGCTGGCCTAACTCCCATTTTAGAGCAGCAACACTTACCTTCCCTGCCACCATCCTCTACTCTGCTATCAAGGTTGCTGTGCCTTTTTCAGGCCTGAATCCAGTTACAGGCTACTCTGCCTTTCAGATTCTGGCCCACGCATCAAGCTCTCCATATTGTCTTCTCAATGCCCCTATTATGAGCTTGAGGTAAGGAAGAAGCCACCTCCACACCCCACTGCCTATCCAAAGAAATCTTCCTGTCAAACCCTTTGAATGTACAATTTCTCCATCCTTTCGTATCAGTGACCAGGTTGAAGGGTCTTGCATGAGGAGGTTCAAGAATCACATACTTGGTCTCATATATCTCCTCTTAAAATGTGCATCTTGAGGGCCAGGCGTGTGGTTCACGCCTGTAATCCCAGCACTTTGGGAGGCCAAGCCAGGCAGATCACTTGAGATCAGGAGCTTGAGACTAGCCTGCCCAACATGGTGAAACCCTATCTCTAGTAATAATACAAAAATTTGCCAGGTGTGATGGTGTGCACCTGTAGTTCCAGCTACTCGGGAGACTGGGGCAGGAGAATTGCTTGAACCCAGGAGGCAGAGGTTGCAGTGAGCCGAGATAACGCCACTGCACTCCAGCCTGGGCAACAGAGTGAGACTCTGTATCAAAGAAAAAAAGTGCATCTTGACCAACCTGGGTAACATGGCAAGACCTCGTCTCTGCAAAAATACAAAAATTAGCCAGGTGTTGTGTATGTAGTCCCAGCTACTGGGGAGACTGAGGTAGGAGGATCACCTGAGCTCCAGAGGTTGAGATTGCAGTGAGCTGTGATCATGCCCCTGTACTCCAGCCTGGGTGACAGAGTAAGACCTACTCTAAAAAATAAAAATAATTAAAATGTGCATCTTCATGTATACATATGTAACAAACCTGCACGTTGTGCACATGTACCCTAGAACATAAAGTATAATAAAAATAAAAAAAATGCAATACATTGAAATACTATATTTTTAGATAACTATATCTTATGTTTATATAGAGTTAACCTTAGCATCAATTTTTACTTATAAAACTCTTAAAGATGAATGAGGCTATTGTGAATAACTTCCTTTAAAAAAATCTAGTAGTTTTAAATATTTACACCTAAACTAAAAACACACAAGCACTCTTATATACAACACTGAATAGCAGATGGGATCATTTCTTAAGATGTAGTATCAAAGAAAAAGAAACAGATTGTACTATTTCTATTTGGACAGCAATAAGATGAACAGTAAAGAACTTCCAAGAGATACCTGTGAATAAACATGGCAAAAACATTTTTTAAGTGATTTTAAAAAATAACTTTTATGGTGCAAGCATCTGTAAGCGTATACAAACTATGGTGCAAGACATATATGTGTAAATGTCTGTTGTCTTTTATATTAAATATTGACTATATTTACATTAATTTTAAAAATGTGCATCTTATGCACCTGTCTCACAACTTACTCTGGTTGCTGCTATCAGTTTGTTTTGGGACCTCACTCAAAAATTTCAATTTTTAACTTTCAATTGTAGTCAAATATGGTTAAATGCTGCCTTTGTAGATATGCCTTTTTTTTTTCTTTCTGGATTTGATATCACAGAGGTTTCCATGATCAATATTTCCTTGGCTGTGTGCTCATGTACTCATACTCACATATATACACACAAATATTTATATACATGAAGATAGATGGTTATGCCTATTTTCTTATCAAAGACATTTATTTCTGATAAATTTTAGTTTTTTCATAATTCTGCCCAGCAGAATAACAAATCCCCCTAAACTTGGCATCTGCATAGCATTTTAAAATGAAAGGGAGATTTGTTATGGTTGAATTTATTATTGAAAACGTGGCGGACAAGATTACAGACCAGATTTGGCATCTAGGTTTGACATTTCCTTAGGAATGCCTTTAGTTAATCCTGACACATAATTTTATTCAATGAACTACAAATAGTGAATGACATAATTACAGCACCAAAGCTGTATCTGCCATTTCTTAGTTTGTTGTCTAGAGATCAATATCAAATTTTGCATTCCCAGGAAAGAAAACATCACTATTCACCTAGAATTTAAATTCAGCAAATAAATTTAATTCAACAAATATTGAATACCTAACTATATGCAAGGCACTAATTCAGTGTATTAAAAATAGTAAAAATAAGCAATATTTTTCAGCACCTATTATGTGCCAACTATATGTCCTTCACATGTGTTATTTCTTTTTCAACACAGGTTTATTGATATACTTCACATATCATACAATTCACCCACTTAAGGCATACAATTCAATGGGTCTTAGTATGTTCACAGAGTTGTGTGACCCTTGCCACTATCAATTTTAGAACATTTTCATCACATAAAAAAGAAACTCCAGGGTCAGGTGCAGTGGCTCACGCCTATAATCCCAACACTTTGGGAGGCTGAGGCAGGTGGATCACCTGAGGTTGGGAGTTTGAGACCAGCCTGACCAACATGGAGAAACTTCATTTCTACTAAAAATACAAAATTAGCTGGGCCTGATGGTGCATGCCTGTAATCCCAGCTACTTGGGGAGGCTGAGGCAGGAGAATCACTTGAGTCCAGGAGGCAGAGGTTGCAGCGAGCCGAGATCGCACCATTGCACTCCAGCCTGGACAACAAGAGCAAAACTCTGTCTTAAAAAAAAAAAAAGAAAAAAA
>NW_012116433.1:854637-858154 GCF_000951035.1 Colobus angolensis palliatus
AGCCAGGATGGTCTCGATCTCCTGACCTCGTGATCTGCCCGTCTCGGCCTCCCAAAGTGCTGGGATTACAGGCTTGAGCCACCGCGCCCGGCCGAATTCATGCTTTTAATCCACTATGTAGGAGACAAAGGTCCTTAGAATCTGACATGATCATGAAGTATAAGATACAAGGAGAACTATTGATAGTAGATATTGCTCTAAGCAGGAGACACAGCATCACACAGTTCGGGGGTGGAAGAGCATCTGGAAAGTATGAGCAATCAAGGATTTTTTTCTGTAGTAGTTAACTTCTCAGCTGGCACTTAGAGAATGTAGCAGAAATTGAGAGCTGGGGTAATATGTGTTCCAGGTTAGGGAACAAAGGCCTAGAGGTAGGAATGAACAGGTTGTTTCTCAGATCCAGTGTGGTTTGAATGTAACATTCTCAATCAGTGTATCACTTCCCATTTCATGACATTAGCTACTGTTTATTTCTGTCTTTTAATGTCAAGCTCTTGACAGATATTATTTCTAATCTTTAAGACAACCCTACAGGGTAAATATCATTGACCTTGATATAGTCGAGAAGATTGAGGTTCTTGAGGGTCACAGGGCAAGTAAGTGATAGAGCCAAGATTTGAATAAGAGTCTTTCTGATGTTACATTCCTGCCCTTTCTACTTTACCGTGCTGTCTTACTTCAGGGAGATGGAAAGTTAGGTTGGTACCACACTGAGAAAAGCCTTGATGGCTGAGGCGAAAAGTTTTTACTTACCTTGGCAGGTAGAGACATAGTAGAGATAAAAGTCAAGCTGAACTGTGGAAATACTACTATAATCATGTGGGCAGTAGAAATGAGAGTCTAAATTAGGAGGGCAGTGGTGCAACTGGACAAAAGGGAAGTACATATAAGAAATATGCATCAATGGTATTTAGAGACTTAATAACTGACTGGGTGGGAGCAAGGTATACAGAGGAGTATATAATATTTCTGAAACTTTGGTCCTCTTAGTTCTCAGAAGAGTGTTCTGTGACGGCCATGAACAGAAATACAGGGAAAAAGAGGAGGAGCTGGCTGTGTGAGACTGAGGAGGGGAAAAATGATAAGCTTAATTTGGGAGCTGAAAGTGCTGGTGACTTCTGTATCTATGTGAAGATAGGTAACAGGTAATTGGAGACTTAGTCTACGGCCAAGATCTAGTTATCCAAAGAGTGGTGAGAGTCAAGGCCATAGTAATCAACAAAGAATATAAAGAAAAATCCAATCTTAGTGTCTACTAAAAAGTAGGAGAAATAGGGAGCCATATTGAACACCTATTACTGGCCTAACACTGCGGAGACGTCTGGGAAAGGCAAAAAACCTTTTCGCATTAAGCCCCTATCTTGTCCCAGAGATTAATTACTTTCATGAAACTATATGCAACTAGTACAAAACTTGACAAACTCAGGGCCAATCTGTAGGGTAAACACAAGAGTAACGGGATATTAGAAAAGAAAGACATTGATGTGCTTGCGGAATTTAGGAGGCAAGGAAAAGACAGACCAACACAAGGTATAAGAAGTAGCAACTGTGCATAGGCTGATACTAGGGTAACCCTGCTCCAAGCACAGTGACAGAACTTTAGTGTTTTCTCTGTTGCCAAGGGGATAGCATGGGGCTGAAAAAGTATAAACGGGCTTTTGGGGTAAAGGAGATCCCAAATCTTTTATCTCCCTTTGATTGATGGTATAAAATTGGGCAAATTACTTAGCTTTTTCAATACTTGTTTCCCCCTTTCTTTCATTCTTTTCTTTTTTCTTTCTTTCTTTCTTTTTTTTTTTTTTTTTTAGAGGGAGTCTCACTCTGTTAACAGCCCAGGCTGGAGCGCAGTGGTGCCATCTCGGCTCACTGCAACCTCAGCACCACAGGTTCAAGCGAGTCTCCTGTCTCAGCCTCCGGAGTCGCTGGGATTACAGGCACCCGCTACCACGCCCACCTAATTTTTGTATTTTTAGTAGAGACGGGGTGTCACCATCTTGGCCAGGCTGGTCTTGTACTCCTGACCTCGTGATCCACCCGCCTCGGCCCCCCAAAGTGCTCAGATTATAGGCGTGAGCCACCATGACCGGCCAGTACGTGTTTCTTCGTTTTAAAGAAGTGAGTATATCTAATAAGGTGGTTGTTTACATTCAGTAAAATAACGCATGAAAAGCATCTAACACAGGGCTTTAAACAGCAAGACTGGGCAAAATCTAAATAACATTTTCCTTATGTTGTCTTTTTTGCTACCACTTGCACCATACGATTACCCACATTTCCTGTCCCCTCCAGTGCAGCTTCCTGGAGACGTTTTACACATATACAGGACTTCTGTACATCCCATTAAGGCATAGCTGTAGGCCCTACAAAGAGGGACCATTACTGCCTCCTGCTGTCATTGATATTCGACAAACATCTATTGAGCACCTACAATGTCCTAGTTACTGTGCTAGGCCATTTTGGGGTATAGAGAGATAAGAGACCTTAACGTCTTCAAGACACTTGATGAGAAACAATCTCTGGGTAAATAACTATCGGAGTTCAGAGGGTGGACAGAAGTGATGGGCAGCGAGTCTGTGTGCAGTGAGCACCTAGTGGAAGGTGGCATTATTTGCAGAAGAGAGGTCCTTTCAGCCAAGTCTTGACAGATGATTTCACCACGCGGAGATTGAGAAATAAGGACAAAGATGTAAGAAGATACATTGGCCATAGAGGGCCTCTCAAAGCACTGTTACAGCAAAGCCAATACTTAATGGGAGGAAACTCCGTTTTACTTGCGTGGAGTCTTAAGTCATTAGAGTGCATGTTAAACAGAACTGTAACCCTCGCGAATAAAACGGCCACAGTGACAGTAGTGGGTAACCGCAGAGCTGCAACTACTCTGACAGGGGTGACGATTTATTTGGACGACAATTGGTGAAACATTGTAAACTTTCAGAAGCTGCCGTTTCCAGACTTTTGAGTTCATTCTTGTCAAATCCCCAGCTTGTTTTCTCAGCCCGGGGTGAAATGCGCAGCCAAAAGGCCCAATGAGCGTCAAAGGGAAAGGGCAGGGGTGGTCTCTTCTGCGGGTATACCTTGGCTCCTCCCGAGTCCTACGAGTTTAAACTTCGCCACGCCAAACATGGCTTCCTCGCGGTTCCGCTCCTTGTTTTATCTCGCTCCCACCTTTCGGCCACACTCAACATGGCCCTAACCGAAGGTTGGCATTCCTGTGGCACTGTCTCAGGACAGTTCTCGCGAGGTTTGCCTGGGCCCGACTGTTCCCGCCCTGCCTCGCGCCGCAGCCACAGCCACTGCCGCTGGCGCCGCTCCTCCTCCGTGTCAGTTGTTGGGCTGTAATGGCGACTGGGCCGCCCCTGCCGAAGTGACTCCCGGGCGGGGGAGCGGGGCCAGACCTGCGCCAGAGGGAACTGCAGAGAGCCGCAGCTCCGGGGGTGGCTTGCCGTAGGGGAGGAGAGGCAGCCTTTTCGCCTCGTCTTCCTTCCCAGCGGACCGGCGGATCCCCGGAGCCGGTGCG
>NW_012116433.1:858469-901420 GCF_000951035.1 Colobus angolensis palliatus
CCTCCCTGGGTTCTGAGGCTTTTGGGGGACCTAGGTTTCGGGTCCCACCAGTGCCTGCTGAAGACGGAATTTCCTTCCTTACCTGCCAGTGTCCTCCCGCCTCCTCTGTCCCTCCTCTAGCCTGCAGAGAGGTAAGATACCTCTAGCCTTTGCTCCCCGGAGAAGTGTCCCTTCTTCATTTGGCGATCATGCATATTTGGGGAGATTCCGGGGACTGACTCCAATAGCAAGGATGATCAGTTTCTGTTCCTTTTCGTTGGGGATCACATTCTCAAGTATAGGGAAAACTTTGATCTACTCTAGTCCACCGGCTGCTGAAGGTAGTCTACCGGTTTATTCACAGATAATTTGGGAAGAGATTTAAAAAGCTTTATGTTTTGGAAGTTAGCAGTGTTTTCCTCCGCCTTTTAAATGCCGCTCAACATCCAATGTCACAATATATGAATTGGAATTTGCCTGGATTTTAAATTTTGAGATAGAAAGTTGCACATAGGCATAGATTTTAATGTTTTAATGCAGTAGCAAATCTTTCATATGGGAAAAAACAGGTTGTCAGAAATAGTGATCAGTATCCATGTACTCCACCTGATTGTTTTGTTTTGCTGGTGATCCTTGTTTTGAATTTGGGGAAGTCGTTATTGTTACCATGTTAACGATACCTCCTGCCGTGTATTTGAAGAGTTTTAAAAGAAAGACTATCTTTGGTAGAGCTAGTAACAACCTGAAAAGTTCTGTAGAAACAATGATAAAATACAAAAAGTTGCCCTCCATTCTAAAAATTTCTTAGTTTAAAATATTGTTTTTAAACAAGGAAATGCACTGCTAATGACATGGAATTATGACTTTGAGGGATTAGTTGTTAGACCCATGCTGGAAGTTGCTTCAAAGCCATGGGCATATAATAATTAGTTTCGGTGTGCTAAATTGACAAATTTCATTTAATGTAATAAAATAAATCTGAATCATTTGAGCTGTCATTGCATTAAATTTAAGATACTGTAATCGGAAAATAAACTTCAAGCTAGAATACACTATATGTGTGGATAAATACGTGCGTATCTCTGTATCTCTTCTGTTCATCCTCAGTAGCAGAACTTTGTGTATGTAGAGATGGCAAGTTCTATTTGTAAAAAATTTCATACATATGTGAACGAATTTCTTTGGTTTTCTGAGATTAATTTGTGTGTGTGTCATGTAAGAGCGTTAATACTTAACCAACCTTCTGTGAGGCAATCAGTTTATGAGTTATAAAGTTTTTGGATTTTTTCCTTCTGCTTCTGATTGTCAGTCTTGCTCATTTTATAACACTTCTACCATATCATGAGCAGAAGAAAGGAGATGAAGTCCTGCTGTAATCAATTTTATTTGTTAAATTGCTATAATTTATAGTGGGAGCAAAAAAGAAGTTGTCCAAAATAACTGACATCATTTTTTGGTGTGCTTCTATATACATTATTTTATTTAGTTTTCACAGTGATCTTGTGATGTAGATATGGCAGATATCCTTATTTTGCAGTCGTGGAAACTGACACATACGGAAGATCATTTATGTGAATGCCTCTCATTTCTGCAGATAATCTGGGATTAGTTTTATTTTAAAGTAAATATTAATATAGGTACTCTGGTATTTGGCATGATTTTAAAATATAAAAAAATTATTCTATTTTTATTCCTTTTTACATGCCACTTGCCCCTTATGCTGATAATCGCCAGTTCTTTAAAAACATTAGTATTTTTATAACATTTCGTTAATTATTGACAAGTCATGAATTATAATGGATCACTTTACTTCTTTACGTATATACTTTTTGTTTGAACAAGATTCTTAAAGTGTAGCTCATTTATTGTCTTTCACTTTGTTTGGATACTCAGTTCTGTCATCTTTATTCTTCCAGTCATTTATACTCTTAGTTATGTAAAACAAACGTTCAAGCCACATGATCAGTAACATAACTGAAAAGTAGTAATATCTTGATGATTTTATTGTTGAGACAACTGATGTTTTAAAAAGTTAGTTCTCTGTGTATAATTGTGATTGTTATTTTTGCAATGTGAGGCAAACTGAAATAATTTTCCTTATTGACTTTTCCCATGTCAAAAAATTTTAGTGTTATAGTTTAAAAAAAACAACAGATTGCATAGTAGTTTTTTCTATATATTTTTTGTTGTTGTTCATTGTTATCATTTGTGATTATTTTGAGTTACTCTTTGTCTTTCTCATCTGGTCTGTAAGTTCCATGATGGCAGAGATCCTTTAATTACTACTATGCACCCAGTGCCTAGCATATGGTAATATAGTCAACAAATACTAGTTGAAGAAATTGACCAAAGAATGGTCCCAGGATAATATTTTAAATGCAAAACAAAAGACTAGTTCTTAGTTCCTGGGCACACCTCAACTCTTGGGAATATATTCCAGAGATATGCTCAAATTTGCTAGGTAGCAAGGGAATGACAGCCTGGGATTAAAAAGCCACTGGGAATATGCCACAAGTGGAAACTTTATTTACTATTTTAATGATTTGCCTAGGCGCTCTGGCAATAGTTATGGTAATTTAAAGGAAATAGAAACTTTAAGACCCTAACCTGTTATACTAGTACTGTAATTATAGGCTTGTAATAGCTTTTAAGTCACTTCTTAATCTCAGCATTGGGAGTTTAAATTCTTCAAGGCCAGCTAGTCCAATTCCCATATTTTATACATAAGAAAACAGAGGGTTGTATAGGGGGATATCTCATGCATAGTTGATTTCATAACTGGGAGAAGAATCCACTGCATAGCTGCTAAGTCTACATTTGTTTAATATGTCAGATAATTATAAAATCAGAACATAATTGTGATCAACCTGGCAGTCTATTTAGTATTAATTAAAAACTCAAAATGGGCCTTTTTTTTCATGAATCAAAAATGTTAACTAATGAATCTGAACCCTCTCCTTTGTAATTGGGACTATAAATTGATGCCATTGAAGCAAACTTCTGGAAGGAAATTTGGCATTTCCTGTCAAAATTAAAAGTATATATATTCTTTGATAGAATCATTTCCTGCTTAGGAGTTTATCTTACATAAATTTTAACACAGCACAGGAATTCTTTAAGAATATTTATATTGGCATTATTCCAGGATGTCAATAAATTTTATAAATAATTTTAAAATGTCCTAAATGTCTGTTGGTAGGCTAACAGTTAAAAGTCTAGTATATTTATGCTGTGAATTACTATGCAGTTGTTAACAGGTTTCAGGGTATCTATATTTACTTCATGAGCAGCAGCTGAGCATATCCTTCAGCTCCTGGGACCATGCGGTGGACCTTCTGGGTTCAAAACTTAACTGCACCACTTTCTAGCTGTGACTCTTGGTAAATTACTAAAAGTCAGCTATAAATTGGATATACTAGTGGTTCTCATCTTACAGGGGTACCATGAGAATTAAATGAGTTAACACTTATGCCCTAAGTAAGCATTAATAAGCTCACGTGTTTGCTGTTACTATTATGTATTGACTTGGAAGAAGTTCAAGATATAAAATTAAGTGAAAAAATAAGTTGTACTATACTATAGAATATGATTCATTTAAAAAACACATAGACAAATAAATGTAGTTTTGTTTTCATTTTGCATGTGAATAGAAAAAAGGGCTATAAGGACAGACATTAAACCATTAAACGTGTTATTCCTGAGGGAGTGGATGACTTTTCTTTTTTACTTTAGACATTTTTGTATGGTTTTATTATAAGAATTACTTTCATAATTTTTGAAACTTTTTTCTAAAAAAAATTGAAGTAAATTTTTTCTTTTTTTTTTTTTTTTGAGACGGAGTCTCGCTCTGTCGCCCAGGCTGGAGTGCGGTGGCCAGATCTCAGCTCACTGCAAGCTCCACCTCCCGGGTTTACGCCATTCTCCTGCCTCAGCCTCTCGAGTAGCTGGGACTACAGGCGCCCGCCACTACGCCCGGCTAGTTTTTTGTATTTTTTTTTTTAGTAGAGACGGGGTTTCACCGGGTTAGCCAGGATGGTCTCGATCTCCTGACCTCGTGATCCGCCCGTCTCGGCCTCCCGCAGTGCTGGGATTACAGGCTTGAGCCACCGCGCCCGGCCAAATTTTTTCTTCTATTAAATAGTGCTACAAATGTAATTTTGAATGTGATTTTTAAAGATATACACATTTAATCAACAGAGTATCTCATAATTAGATCCTGTGTCAAAACATTTGTGGATGGAAGGGCCGGGACTTGGTGACTCACGCCTGTAATTCCAGCTCTTAGAGAGGCCGAGGCGAGTGGGTCACTTGAGGTCAGGAGTTTGAGACCGGTCTGGCCAACATGGCGAAACCCGTTTCTTTCTAAAAATACGAAAACTAGCAAGGCATGGTGGCAGGCCTGTAATCCCATCTACTCGGGAGGCTAAGGCAGGAGAATTGCTTGAACCAGGGAGGTGGAGGTTGCTGTGAGCCAAGACTGTGATACTGCCTGGGCAACAGAGCAAGACTCCATCTCAAAACAACCAAACAAACAAAACTTTTGTTGGTTGGGTGCAGTGTCTCATGCCTATAATCCCAGCACTTTGGGAGGCTGAGGCAGGCAGATCACCTGAGATTAGGAGTTTGAGACCAGCTTGGCCAACATAAGGAAATCCCACCTCTACTAAAAATACAAAACTAGCTGGGCATGGTGGCGGGTGCCTGTAATCCCAGCTACTGGGGAGGCTGAGGCAGGAGAATCGCTTGAACCTGAGAGGTGGAGGTTGCAGTGAGCCAAGATTACACCACTGCACTCCAGCCTAGGTGACAGAGTGAGACTCTCTCAAAACAGACAGAGAAACATACTTTTGTTGGTGGAAGGTTGAAATTTAGGAAAATCCCTAATAAATATGTTTGTTTTTCTGCTAGCTTTGTAACCTTAAGTCTTATTTCTTAATTTACAACGTAAACCCGTAGGCTAGATCAGTGTTTCTTAAATCCAGTATTCCTAAACTGTGCACTGAAATAAGTCCTCACTTAATGTTGTCCATAAGTTCTTAGAAACTGCAACTTCTAAGACCCCAAATGCCTCTAACATTAAACATTGAAATAAATGGGACATATACATACATTTAAGAAATACTAAGAAAAGTCAAGGTAATTATTTACCCACTTATTTCAGTTCAGGATGGCAGGTGGCTGGAACCTGTCTCAGCAAGTAGGGCACAAGATAGGCTGCCATTCCATCGCAGGTAGCATTTACACACACACGCACACACACTCACTCAGATTGGGACCATTTAGACATGCCAATTCATGTCAGTTCACCTAATGCGTTCTCCTCTGTGATATGGGAGGAAACTGGAGTATGCGGAGAAAAGCCACACAGATGTGGGGAGAACATGCAAACTCATACATAGATGGTAGCCCTGGTGGGGAATCAAAATTTTTTTCTCATCAAAATTGTAAAGAAATGACATTGAATGAAACTATGCTATGGAGAACCTGCTGTACTATGGAGCACCATAGTAACTCACCTGGACACTATGGGATATTTGAGAAATTTTAAGGGAAACAGCAATATTGGATATCTGTGGGATATTTGACATCTATAGGACACTGCTCAAACTACCAGTTTGAGATACTGCACAAGAGATTGTGTTACCTTGTTTTTTTTGATGACACTGTGTCTTCCAAACGCTAGGTTTTGGGAGGTTGCTGTGATAAAAAGCAAGTACTATGCAAAAATCAGTTTGGAGCAGTAATGAAGGTAGTGATGTCCAAAATGATATCAAGATTTGAGAACTTGTGTAATGTCTAGTAGGTACACACATCTTATTAAGTAGTTGTAATTTTGTTTTAAAAATATTTATTTCAATTTATACGTATTTTTGAACTGCTATTAAGTTGTTAGGCTAAAAATACTTATTAGGTTGTGAACTTAACTCCTTAGTAAATGGAACTGTTAGGTATTTTTTTGGCCTAGGGGTTCCATGATTTAAAAAAAAAAAAAAAAAACTGGCATACTGAGGGGTCTGTGAACTGAGAAAGTTTAGGAACCTCTTGAACTTTTGACCAGGACACCTACAGTAAGAAATATATTTTCCATGTTCTGTGCTCCCAGAGGTTGATTTTTTTACATTTACCTTTATTTTTTATTTTTTTAAATAAAAAGAACAGACGTGTGTTATATGTGTATGTGTATATATATAATGAAACAAAAGTTTCACTTTTTAAAGTTTTACTTTAAAAAGCCCTCATGGCCAGGCATGGTGGCTCATACCTGTAATCCCTGCACTTTGGGAGGCTGAGGCAGGCAGATCACTTGAGGTCAGGAGTTCAAGACCATCCTGGCCAACATGGTGAAATACCATCTCTACTAAAAATACAAAAAAATTAGCTTGGCGTGGTGGCGCGCACCTGTAATCCCAGCTACTCGGTAGGCTAAGGCAGGAGAATCACTTGAACCTGGGAGGTGGAGGTTGCAGTGAGCCGAGATGGCGCCACTGTGCGCCAGCCTGGGCAACAGAGAGACTCTGTCTCAAAAATAAAATAAAGCCCTTACTACTTTCAATACACCTGATATTTGCATATCAATCCTATATAGTTCCATTAATAAAATGCTAGCTCCAATCCACCATATTGTTTTGTTTTATTTTAACCTGCTAACGGTTCATGACGATATACTTGAAAACACGAGTATGGTTGACTTCTAATGTCCAGCTTTAATACGATTTGTTTCTCTGATTAGTAATAAATGAAGTTAGACTACACTTTAGCTTTTATTTTAGATTTGGGTTTCGGGGGGATACATGTGCAGGTTTGTTACATGGATATATTGCGTCATGCTGAGGTTTGGACTTCTATGGAACCTATTTTTGGACTCCTATTGAACCTATCACTAAAATAGTGAAACTACCCAGTAGGTAGTTTTCAACCTTTACCCTTGCCCCTCACTTCCCACTTTTTTTTTTTTTGAGACAGTCTTGCTCTGCCACCCAGGCTAGAGTGCAGTGGCTTGGTCTAGGCTCATTGCAACTTCCGCCTCCCAGGTTTAAGTGATTCTTCTGCCTCAGCCTCCTGAGTAGCTTGGACTGCAGGTATAAGCCACCACACCTGGCTAATTTTTTTGTATTTTTAGGAGAGATGGGGTTTCATCCTGTTGGCCAGGCTGGTCGTCAACTTGTGAGCTCAAGTGATCTGCCCACTTTGGCCTCCCAAGCTGGGATTACAGGCGTGAGCCACCCATGCCGGGCCCTTTCCCACTTTTGGAATCCACAGTATCTTGTTTTCATCTTTATGTCTGTATTTACCCATTGTTTAGACCCCACTTATAAGTGAGAACGTGTGATACTTGATTTTCTGTTTCTGCATTAATTTGCTTAGGATAATGGCCTCCAGCTGCATCCATGTTGCTCCAAAGGACATGATTTCATTCATTTTTGTGGCTACATAGTATTCCATGGTGTATACATACCACATTTTCTTTATCTAATCTACTGGTGTTTTGTTTGTTTGTTTGTTCGTTTGTTTTGTTTTGTTTTTGAGACAGAATCTTGCTCTGTCGCTCAGGCTGGAGTGCAGTGGCCTGATCTTGGCTCACTGCAACCTCTGCCTCCCGGGTTCAAGCGATTCTCCTGCCTCAGCCTCCTGAGTAGCTGGGATTATAGGCGCGCGCCACCATGCCTGGCTGATTTTTGTATTTTTAGTAGAGATGGGTTTCACCACGTTGGTCAGGCTGGTCTCGAACTCCAGACCTCGTGATCTGCCCACCTCAGCTTCCCAAAGTGCTGGGATTACAGGCTCCCAGCCTATCTAATCTACTGTTGATAGGTACTTAGGTTGATTCCATGACTTTGCTATTATGAATAGTGCTGTGATAAACATACTAGTGCAGTGTCTTTTTGATAGAATGATTTCTTTTTCTTTGGGTAGGTACCTAGTAGTGGCAATTCTGGGTCTAATGATAGTTCTAAGTTCTTCGAGAAATCTCCATACTCTTTTCCACAGGGGTTGAACTAATTTACATTCCCACCAGCAGTGTCTGTTGCTCACTTTTTAATGGAGTTATTTGTTATTTTCTCGTTCATTTGTTTATGATTCCTTGTAGATTCTGGATCTTAGTCCTTTGTCACATGTATAGTTTGCAAATATTGTTTTCTCATTCTTTAGGTTACCTCTTTACTTTGTTGATTCTTTTGCTATGCAGAAACTTTTTAGTTTAATTAAGTCTTGTTTATCAATTTTTGTTTTGTTGCATTTGCTTTTGAGGTTTTAGTCATAAATTCTTTGCCTAGGCCAATGTGCAGAAGAGTTTTTTTCTAGGTTTTTTAAAAATAGGATCTTTATAGTTTGAGGTTTTATGTTTAAGTCTTTAAACATCTTGAGTTAATTTTTGTATGTGGTGAAAGGTAGGGGTCCAGTTTCATTCTTCTGTATATGCTAGCTAGTTTTTTTTTGGAGTTTTTTTTTTTTTTTTTTTAGCACCATTTATTGAATAGGTATCCTTTCCCCATTTTTGCTTTTGTCGGCTTTGTTCAAGATCAGCTGGCTATAGGTGTGTGGGTTTATTTCTGGGTTCTCTATTCTGTTACGTTGATGTATGTGTCTGATTTTGTATTGGTAACATGCTGTTTTGGTTAGTATAGCCTTGTAGTATAGTTTGAAGTTGGGTAATGTGATGCCACTGTGTTCTTTTTACTTGGCTATTCAGGCTCTTTTTTGGTTCCATATGAATCTTAGAATTGTTTTTTCTAATTTGTGAAAAATGATGTTGCTAATTTGATGGGAATAGAATTTTTAGATTGTTTTGGGCAGTATGGTCATTTAAATATTGATTCTTCCAATCTGTGAGCCTGGAATGTTTTTCCATTTGTTTGTGTCATCTGTTATTTCTTTCATTAGTGTTTTGTAGTTCCCCTTGGAGCAATCTTTCACTTCCCTGGTTAAGTTTATTCCTGGGTATTTTATTTTTCATGTGGCTGTTATAGATGGGATTGCATTTTTGATTTGATTCTCAGCTTGAACATTATTGGTGTGTAGAAATGCCACTGACTGTTGTACGTTGATTTTGCATCCTGAAACTTTACTGGTCTTTTTCTTAGATCTAGGAGTTTTTTGAAGGACTCTTTAGGATTGAACAGAGATAATTTGAGTTTCTCTTTTCCTATATGGATGGCTTTGTTTTTAAATTTTAATTTTCTGCCTGATTCCTATGGGTAGGACTTCCAGTATTATGTTGAATAGGAGTCGTAAGAGTGGACATCCTTGTCTTGTTTCAATTCATAGAGGGGATGGGATGCTTCTAACTTTTGTCTATTCAGTGTGATGTTGATTTTTTTGGAATAGTTTGAGTAAGATTGATACCACCTCTTCATTTGTTTGGTATAATTTGGCTGTGAATGCATCTGATCCAGGGCTTTTTTTGGTTTGTAGATTTTTTTTTTTTTATAACTGATTCAATTTTGTAAGTCGTTATTGATCTGTTCGGGATTTCATCTTCTTCCTGGTTCAGTCTTGGGAGGTTGTGTGTTCCCAAGAATTTATCCATTTCCTCTGGTTTTTCTAGTTTGTGTGCATAAAGATGTTCATAGTAGTCTCTGAGGCTGTTTTGTGTTTCTGTGGTACGAGTTCTGTCACCTTTGTCATTTCTGATTATGCTTCTTAGGATCTTCTCACTTTTTAAAAAAAAAATTTACCTAGAGGTTTATCTGTCTTGCTTATCCTTTCAAAGAACTAACTTTGTTTTGTTGATCCTTTGCATTTTTTTTTTAATGGTATCAATTAATTTAGTTCTGCTCTGATCTTAGTTACTTCTTTGTTTTCTGCTAGCTTTGGGTTTAGTTTGTTCTTGTTTTTCTGGTTCCTTTAAGTTCAACATTAAGTTGTCAATTTGATATCTTACTCTTTTTGATGTAGGTACTTAGTGCTATAAACGTTCCCCTTAACATTGCTTTTGCGGTATCCCAGAGGTTTTGGTATGTTTTTCTATTTTCATTTGTTTTGAAAAATTTTTTTATTTCTGCCTTAATTTGTTGTTTTTTGTTTTTTTTGTTTGTTTGTTTGTTTTTTTGAGACGGAGTCTCGCTCTGTCTCCCAGGCTGGAGTGCAGTGGCTGGATCTCAGCTCACTGCAAGCTCCGCCTCCCGGGTTCACGCCATTCTCCTGCCTCAGCCTCCCAAGTAGCTGGGACTAGTTTTTTGTGTTTTTTAGTAGAGACGGGGTTTCACCGTGTTAGCCAGGATGGTCTCGATCTCCTGACCTCGTGATCCGCCCGTCTCGGCCTCCCAAAGTGCTGGGATTACAGGCTTGAGCCACTGTGCCCGGCTAATTTGTTGTTTAACCAAAAGTTAGTTAGGAGCGAGTTGTTTAGTTTCCATGTATTTGTGGTTTTCAGAGTTCCTTTTGGTGTCAGTTTCTTATTTTATTCTACTGTAGTCTGATAATATGCTTGACATGATTACATTTTTTAAGAATGTATTGAGACTTGCTTTATGACTGAGCTTGTGGTCCATCTTAGAGAATGTTCCATGTGTAGATGAGAGTGTATATTCTGTGACTTTTAGGTACAGCATTCTGTAGAAGTCTGTTAGGTCCATTTGGTAAAGTGTCTAAGTCCAGAGTTTCTTTGTTAGTTTTTTTACTTTGACGTTCTGTTTCTAATGTATATAGACACATACATTTACAAATGGAAATCTCCTTTATAGATGTAAATTTCATTTACAAAAGGATTTCAGAATAGCCAGCTAAATGCCAGAAAAGTGTATTTTAATTGCACAGGTGATCTTTTTTCTTTTTTTTTTTTGAGGCAGAGTCTGACTCTTGTCACCCAGGCTGGATGGAGTGCGGTAGCGCAATCTTGGCTTACTGCAACCTCCACCTCCCGGTTCTCCTGTCTCAGCCTCTTGAGTAGCTGGGATTACAGGCGCCTACCACCACACCCGGCTAATTTTTGTTTGTACTTTTAGTAGAGACTGGTTTTGCCATGTTGGCCAGGCTGGTCTCGAACTCTTGACCTCAGGTGATCCACCTGCCTCGGCCTCCCAGAGGGCTGAGATTATAGGCATAAGCCACTGTGCTCGGCCTACAGGTGATCTTTTTAACCTAGCTACTATTTCTTAGGTGAAATTACTAAATTCAGGATAGAGCCCATTAAGGAATAGGGCAAAGAAAGCCTTCTCTGTACCTGGACTCAGCGTGAATAGATCTGAAAAAGGAGGAAGCTTACTTTACCTGACAGCCTACCTTTTATAAACACTATCTAGGATAACTTTCTTTTTACCTTCAGGGAAGAGCAGTAACAGAGCCGAAAGGTTAGCAGATTTAATTTTTCTTATCAATTAGTTGCTTAAGCTTTTTATTTGCCTCCTACAGTCTTTTTTTAAAAAGCAATAAAAATATTGAAATCTTTTTAGAAGCTTCTGCACACCAACAGGCATCTCTAGATGAAACTGATTTGGGAGCCCTCATTTTCAAATGTACTTCTTAAAGTGCAGTGTTCGTTTGGAATGTACCGTTGTGATTTTAAATTACCTTAAGTAAGATTTCACCATTTTTGTAAGCATTTGCTGCTTCTGGGACCTAACAATACTGCATGTATAAGCTGGAGGGTATAGTACTCAGGTCTTAGAAATTAAGGATCCCATTTTTACCTTGAATAGTGGCTTTGGCTCTCGGATCCCCTTGGTCAACTTAGCTAATGATTTTTCCCTCCCTAAGCATGCAAGAAAAAAGAAATAAAGGGGTCTAGAACACACAAATCTTTGCAAATTTCTGAAAGCTGAAATTGGTACCCCTTTCAGTATTACCATTTAAACTAATTTCTGTCTAAACCAGCCAGACATTCTGAGGCCTCTAATTAGATCCAAGACAGTTAGATACAGTTGGATCCTGGACCCAGTCCAGTTTCTGTTGTAACTTCCAAACCTAGTTTGGATCAGAAATTTGCTCAAACTCGGATAGCTCAGATGCGCACCCATGGAGCTTCAGAATCTGAGAGAGAACTTACCCACAATCTCCAGCAGCTTTGAGAGAGCAGTGGACAAAATGAGTCCAGTTGGTACCTTGCTTTGTCACTTGGTGTTCTTGGGAGTTGCTAGAAGCTTTAGTTTGGATCCCACTTCTGACACCATCTATTAAAATAAAAACCTTAGACAAATTAAATTTAACAGAATTTGATTGAGCAGAGAACAGTTCATAAATCAGCCAGCTTCCAAACCAGAATAGGTTCAGAGAGGCTCCTTAGACTACCCTTTATACATAGATCATCTCTGAAAATGTGTATAGTTGCTACATTTTTGTATGATAAGTTATTAAATGTTATAGAGCAATAATGATGTAAAGAAGACCTTTGTACAAATAGAAGGATATTTTTCCAAAGAGAAAATCTGATTTATCTTTGATTAGTTTGGGTTTTGGTGATTTTTTAAAAAGCCATTTATAGTTTTTGTTGTTGTTAGTGGGCTTGTAGAAGTTGTTTCTGGAATTGTGGCACCTTCCTTTTTAAAAATTGTATCTAAAAATCATTGATGAGTAATAGTAATAGCACTGGCCATAACTTAATAGGTTTCATTTCTTTTCTTTTTTTTTTTTTTGAAACTGAGTCTCACTCTGTCACCCAGGCGGGAGTACAGTAACGCGATTTTGGCTCCCTGCAACCTCCGCCTTCCAGGTTCAAGCAGTTCTGTCTCAGCCTTCCAGGTAGCTGGGATTACAGACATGCACCACCACGTCCAGCCAATTTTTGTATTTTTAATAGAGATGGGGTTTCACCATGTTGGCCAGGCTGGTCTCAAACTCCTGACCCCAGGTGATCTGCCTGCCTCGACCTCCCAAAGTGCTGGTATTACAGGTGTGAGCCACCGGGCCCAACTGGCTTCATTTCATTCATGATTTCATGTCTAAATTTTAAAAGTGAAAATATTTTATGAAAGAATTTCTTTTTAATTTTGAGATTGTTTTAAAATATAAAATACATACGCACACGTATACTTATTTTTTTTAAGTGTTACCATGTAAGATATTTTCTGTTTAGGAATGTCTAACCTTTTCATGTTGTATAAAATACCTGGCTTCATATGTGTATTTGTGCCTGTTTGCTTTTAAGAATTGGATTCTGAGACTTATCAGTGTCATTTGGCAAACAGGTCTGGAGCACTCAGTGTGGCTATACACGTGCATGAACTAGGGATATAAAGAGGAATAAGGCCAGGTGTGGTGGCTCATGCCTATAATCCCAGCACTTTGAGAGGCCAAGGCAGGTGCATCACCTGAGGTCAGGGGATTGAGACCAGCCTGGCCAACATGGCGAAACCCCATCTCTATCAAAAATACAAAAATTAGTTGGGCGTGGTGGTGCGTGCCTGTAATCCCAGCTACTAAGGAGGCTGAGGCAAGGGAATCACTTGATCCCGGGAGGTGGAGGTTGCAGTGAGCCGAGATTGCGCCACTGCACTCCAGCCTGCATAACAAGAGCAAGACTCTGTCTCAAAAAAAAAAAAAAAAAAATAGAGGAATAAACTATCTCCACAGTTTTATGTAAGAGACAGATATGTCAATAATAGTACAGAGGAGTAAAGAGAATTGATGAAATTCTGTGAATGGATTCATAAAGAGGAAGCAAGTATACTGCATTAAGGAGTCATTAAAGGCTTCCAATGAAAGAAAAATTGTTTCCATTTCCTTAAACAGCCTCTCAATGACTAAGTTATTGAATGTAGAAGGAGACTTTTGAAAATGATCTTGCTTTCCACGCTACCCAGAGAGGGGTGCCTACCGTGTTGTTCTGGATTCCCATTGTAACTTAAAGGGAAACATTTACAATATCCAGAGGCCTAGATGTCCTGCAAATGAAGGAGGAGGATGTCCTTAAGTTCCTCGCAGGAGGAACCCACTTAGGTGGCACCAGCCTTGACTTCCAAATGGAACAGTACATCTATAAAAGGAAAAGTGATGGCATCTGCATCATAAGTCTGAAGAGGACCTGAAAGAAGCTTCTGCTGGCAGCTCATGCCATTGTTACCTTTGAAAACCCTGCTGATGTCAGCATCATATTCTCCAGAAATACTGACCAGAAGGCTGTGTTGAAGTTTGCTGCTGCCACTGGAGCCACTCTAATTGCTGACCGCTTTACTCCTGGAACCTTCACTAACCAGAGCCAGGCTGCCTTCCGGGAGCCACGGCTTGTGCTGCTTTGACCACCAGCCTCTCACTGAAGCATCTTAGGTTAACCTACCTACCATTGCTCTGTGTAACACAGATTCTCCTTTGCGCTGTGTGGACATTGCCGTCCCATGCAACAGTAAGGGAACTCACTCAGTGGGTTTGATGTGGTGGGTGCTGGCCTGGAAAGTTCTGTGCGTGTGTGGCACCATTTCCCGTGAACACCTGTGGGAGGTCATGCCTGATCTCTACTTCTACAGAGATCCTGAAGAGACTGAAAAAGCAGAGCAGGCTGCTGCTGAAAAGGCTGTGACCAAGGAAGAATTTTGGGGTGAATGGACTATGTCAGCACCTGAGTTTAACACTACTCAGCCTGAGGTTGCAGACTGGTCTGAGGGCATGCAGGTGCCCTCTGTGCCTATTCAGCAGTTCCCTACTAAAGACTGGAGTGCTCAGAAGACTGGTCTACAGCTCCCACTGCTCAGGCCACTGAATGGGTAGGAATAATCACTGAAAAGTCTTAAGCTGTTCTTGCATGGACTCTTAAGCAACATGGAAACGGAGTTGATGGAAAATTAACAGCAGTTTCTAAAAAAGGCAAAAAGAAATTATTTCTTTTTTCCTTGGAGTTTTCCTCAAAAAGTGATCAATGTGTCTGCTTTAAAAAAAGAATTCAGAAGCAGAAGCTGGGCGTGGTGGTGTGTGCTGTAATTCCAGCTGCTTGGGAGGCTGAAGTGGGAGGATTGCTTGAGCTCAGGAATTCAACAAGACTAGCCTGGGCAATATAATGAGACCCTGTCTTCAAAAAAATAAAAAATAAAAAATATATACACTGAAAAATCTACTTCCTGTCCTGGACCCTCACTTCCTCTCCTTGGAGTTAACCAATATTAACTTTCTTATGTATAAGGGAAAATTCTGTAGTGAAACTTTTATACTTTTAGGCAAAAAATAATCCTGACTTGCAAACTGTAAGACTCCTTTTTGTAGATATATTCCTTGATATTAATTTAGAAAAGTACTCAGGATAACTAGATAGTAAGCAAAAGTGTAGGCCTATTTTTAGGGCTCCCCCCTTCTTTTGGTTATTCCTGGTCCTATTTGCTGCCCTCAACTCTCCTAAAGTAAAAATCTATGGGTGTCTTGTTTACGAAGTTTAACTCTTTGTTTCATCAGTGTGGTGCATTGTGTTCTCTTTTATCCTTACTCTGCCTCCTATGCTGCAAAGGCCAAAGTAGTACTAATGTTACATAGTATCTTCTGGATTTCCTGGATTACAGTAAGTCACTCAGTTTTTGTAAAAGTAGTTGTTGAGGTTTATATTTTATAAGTAGAAACATGTCAGGCTAAATTCTCAGGTTAGTGGTATATTAGACTATGTTATGGGAGTGTTGGTTATTCTGGAATTTACTTGAAACAGTGTAATAGATCTGAGTTATAACTGAGTATTTTCCACTTTTTTTTCTGCTGGTCCTTACTAAATTTACTATTTGTCCATTTTATGTTGAGGATAGATAGTAGGAATATTGCAGACTCATCTTTTTCTTAATCTTTCGGAGAGAGGTGATTTTTTTTTTTGTTTTTGTTTTTTCTTTTTTTTTATTCTTTCCTGCTAATTAGAGAGGTGATTGTTATATATGATCTGATATGGATGAGAGAACTGAAATGTAGCAAAGGTATGGGAAATATTCTCTCTAAGAGCCAGAATGAAGTCATTTGTTTCATCTTTTATCCCTTAATGCGTGGCACTTAGTAGGAGGCCAATAAATATTGAGCAAAATGAAACTATGTGATTGAATGAAAACACTGTCAATACATGTGAAACAAAAATTTGCTGTTAGAAGATAATTGAGAATTGGCTATTTCACAATGTCATCTTATATCTTACTTGTGTATACACACCACAGGTATAGATCATTGTTTCGCAAATGTTTTGGTATTAAGACCGCCTCATGCACTTGAGTTATGAAAGACTCAAAAAGATTTTGTTCATGTGGGATTTCTCTATTGATGTTTACTGTATTTGAAATTTTCAATGTACTTGTTTATTTAAAATAATGATAAACATATTGCATGTTAAAATAATAACTTTCTGTTGTTGCTGTTGTTTTCTTTTTTTTTTTTTGAGACAGTGTCTTGCTCTGTTGCCCAGGCTGAAGTGCAGTGGCGCAGTCTTGGCTCATTGCAACCTCTGCCTTCTGGGTTTAAGCAATTCTCCTGCCTCAGCCTCCCAGGTAGCTGGGACTACAGGCGCATGCCACCACACCCGGCTAATTTTTGTATTTTTAGTAGAGACTGGGTTTCACCATGTTGGCCAGGCTGATCTCGAACTTCTGACCGCAGGTGATCTGCCTGCCTTGACCTCCCAAAGTGCTGAGATTATAGGCATGAGGCACTGCGCCCTGCCTTGTTTTGTTTTTAAGACAGGGTCTCACCCCGTTGCCCAGGCTGGAGTGCAGTAGTGCAATCATAGCTCACTGCAATCTTGACCTTTAAGGCTCAAGTGATCCTCCAACCTCAAGCTTCTTAGTAGCTGCGACTACAGGTGCATGCCACCACACCTGGCTAATTAAAATAAATTTTTTTGTAGAGACTGAGTCTCACTATGTTTGTCCAGGCTGGTCTTGAACTCTTGGACTCAAACAATCCTCCTATCTTGGCCTCCCAAAACGCTGGGATTACAGGCGTGACCCACTGCACCTGGGCTTAACATTTTTAAATGAAAAATAACTAACTGTATCTCAACAGTAAAAAAGCAGTGAGTGGCATTGTTTGACATTTTTCAACTCTTTTTAATGTCTGTTTTAATAGAAGACATCTGGATTCTCATATCTGCTTCTGTCTGCATTCAGTCTGCTGTGATATCATATGTCATGTGGCCTTTGGAAAACTCCATTATACATTCATAAGAGAATGAGAATAAAAAAGACAAAGTCTTAATATTATTATGTAAATAGTTTTGATTTCAAAGACACTTCCTGAAAGAGTGTGAGAGACCCTCAAAGATCCCTGAACCACACTTTGAGAACTGGTAGTACGGATTATAAATTCAGAGTAGAAAAGAACCTTACAGGTCATATGGTCATCTCTTCTGGAGGTCACCTTTTCTTGTAGTTGTTTCTGGTTTATGCAGCTGGATTACTGAGATAAGGAATACCTCATTTGTTTTTTTGTGGAATAATCATGAGCTGGCACTTGGGGATGGTGAGTTTGATGTGCCTTTCAGATTTCTAAATAAGCAGTTTGATATGTGGGTTAGGATATCAGAGGCAAAATCTGGTGTTTTGGTAGTCATTGGCATGTAGATGGTTTTGAAAGCCTTTTGCAAGAGTGAGGTTGGCCAGCGAGAGAGTATAGTGTTAGAAGCAAAAAAGCTGAAGGTCAAATCCTTCTGAGCTTCAAGGTTTAAAAGACATATAGAGAAAGACTAGTAAAGGAGACTGAGAAAGAGAACTAGAGAAGTGGGAAAATGTATGTATTGTATGTCTAGAGTGTAGTGTATAGAAGTCAAGGGAAAAGAGTGCTGTTGTTTTTGTTGTTGTTGTTGTTTTGTTTTTTTGAGATGGAGTCTCGCTGTGTCACCCAGGCTGGAGTGCAGTGATGCGATCTCAGCTCCCTGCAACCTCCAACTCCCTGGTTCAAGCGATTCTCTTGCCTCAGCCTCCTGAGTAGCTGGGATTACAGGCACGCACCACCGCACCCGGCTGAAAAGAGTGTTTTTAGAGAATGGTCAGTTGTAAGGAAGCTGCCAGGAGGTCAAGGTCAAGTAGATTGAGGATTGAAAATACCCATTAGATTTGGAGACGAAGAGGTTTTGGTGATTTTAATGAGAGTTGTGGAGAGATGGGGATGGCAACCACATTGGAATTGCTTGAGAGTCAAGAGTCTAAATGGACACTGAGTGTATTCAACTTTTTTTTTTTGTTGGGGGGGGGCAGAGTCTCACTCTGTTGCCAGGCTGGAGTGCAGTGGTGTGATCTTGGCTCACTGCAAGCTCCACCTCCTGGGTTCATGCCATTCTCCTGCCTCAGCCTCCCAAGTAGCTGGGACTACAGGCGCCCACCACCATGTCTGGTTAATTTTTTGTATTTTTAGTAGAGACGGGGTTTCACTGTGTGAGCCAGGATGGTCTCGATCTCCTGACCTCATGATCCACGCACCTCGGCCTCCCAAAGTGCTGGGATTACAGGTGTGAGCCACCGCACCCGGCCTCAGTAGGCACAAAATTTTTAACAAGGCAAATACGTTTGCTAAGTTGTAGCTAATAATTAGCAGTGGTACCCCTCTAGTAATTTCTGCAAATAATCTATGTACATTATTCCCTTTTAAGAAACACTAACATTTTTTGTAAGGTTGAAGCCATAGACCTAGTAGTCAGTGTTTGCTTTGAGTGGGTAGCTGAGAGAAATGTCTTTCCTTCTGTGTAGTTTCTGCTGTTCAGTGAATCTAGATGGCAATGTTTCATTGTTCCAGTTTAACTGTTAATCACCCTGTTCGTGTCAGTGAGTGTATAAATGAGTATCCAGTAGCATTTATATGTATTTGTTATAGTTTTCTTTAGTGTAATCATAATTAGGCTTTTACTTGGTGATAGAGCAGTAGCATTATCTTTTACTCCAGTTTTCTGATTTATTGCACATTAATGATGACATGCTTTAATAATGTGCAAATGGGATGACAGGCTCCCATTATTTCCATGACATCATATATTTAGCTTATGTGACTACCTGTAGCGCTTTTCTTTGCCCTGTTATCAGCAGGTCAAATTTTGTGTGTGTGTTCCTTGTAATTTGTTTTGCTATATATTCTTACAGGCTACTTGCAAAATAGTATGTGAATTTCATTTCCTTATTTTTCGTTTCTTTTCATTTTCTATTTTTTCAGTTTCTTTCCCCTCATTTACTGCCATAGTGATAAATATGTTAATTGTTCCTCTTTCTTTCTTATGAGTGGTTTTGCAGCCTGGCCCTTTAACTGCTTCTTCTGCTTCTGAGATCGTGTTTCTTTTTTTTTTTTTTTTTTGAGACGGAGTCTCGCTCTGCTGCCCAGTCTGGAGTGCAGTGGCCTGATCTCAGCTCACTGCAAGCTCCGCCTCCTGGGTTTACACCATTCTCCTGCCTCAGCCTCCCAAGTAGCTGGGACTACAGGCGCCCGCCACGTCGCCCGGCTAGTTTTTTTTTTTTTTGTATTTTTTTAGTAGAGACGGGGTTTCACCGGGTTAGCCAGGATGGTCTCGATCTCCTGACCTCGTGATCCGCCCGTCTCGGCCTCCCAATGTGCTGGGATTACAGGCTTGAGCCACCGCGCCCGGCCGAGATCGTGTTTCTTAACACTACTGTTGACCCATCATACCTCATCCTTCCACTGGCAGCCCTGCCTTTGATTCTCCTTTATTTTTTTCTGTTTAAATGGAGCTCATAACAGCTTCTAATGCTGTCGTTTGTTCATTTGTTCATTGAAGGTTCTGTCGATCTCTAGATGAGTAAGAAGATACAGTCCTTAAGGACCACACAACCTTGTGGGGAGACTGATACATATATACTATTTGTAACTCTATTATAGCACTCATTATATTGTATACTATTTGTTTATGTGTGTATCTCCTTTACTTGATTATGAGCCTTAAGTGCTCAATGAATGTTCATTGAATAAATGAATTATGTATAATGTATGTATGTGTGTATATGTATATAATGATAAGAACTATGAAAAATGAGCAGAGGCCAGCCGTGGTAGCTCATGCCTGTATTCCCAGTTCATTGGGAGGCCAAGGCTGGAGGATTGCTTGAGGCCAGGATTTGAAGAACAGCCTGGGCAACAAAAGAGACCTGTCTCTAAAAAAAATAAGGTAAATTAGTTGTACATGGTGGCACATGCCTGTAGTTCTACCAACACAGGAGGCTGAGGCAGGTGGATTGCTTGAGCCCAAGAGTTTCAGGCTACAGTGAACCATGATTGCACCACTGTACTCCAGCCTGGGTGACACAGCAAGACCCTGTCTCTAAAAAAGAAAAAAAAAGAAAAGGAAAAAATGAAAAGAGTACTATAGGAAACAGAGAAGTACTAATTGAAGTACTAATTTTATTAAGAGCCAGTTTGGGAAAGATTTATAGGAGATAACATCAGAGTTTGGCTTTGAAGGGCATTCTTGCCAGAGAAAATTTAGGAAAAGACAGTGTGGAGATAATGAAATGTTCTGGATATTCAAAGAATGTACTCTAGATATACCTGTTCGACAGGAAAGTAGTTACACAGTTTTGCTTAAAAAAAAATAAAAAGGTGAGACTGTAAATTAATGTTGTGAAGGTCTCCAAGTGTCCATCATGCTAAGGAGTTTGGAGCTCTGTCCCATAAATGATAGTCATTGAAGAGTTATAAAATCAGAATTGCTAGGTTCTGTTTTAGAATGATAACTTAGATTGCAGTATGGAGAATGGATTTAGGAGCAGGATAATTTAGGAAGCTTTTACCGTAATTTAAGCTAAAGATGATGCTTTGAACAGAGGCAAGGGGAAGAAAGAAAAATTAGAGAAACATCTTAAATTTTTTTTTTTTACAAACAGCTTTATGTATGAGGCATAGTTTACATATCATAATAGAGAAACAACTTAAAGGTATAAATGATATGGTAACTAAGTATATGATGGAATGTGGGAGAGATAGGAATGTCAAAGATGAGCTAGATGCATGTTAATCCAATTTATTAAGAGTACAAGAAGAGAATTTTGAAGATAGATGGTAATGAATTTATTTGGTTTTGAACATGAAAAATTTGAGGTGCCAATGGTACTTGGAGATAGACATCAAATAGACTGAAAACTTGCATCTAGAGCTCAGAAATAGATCTGAGGAAGAAATACAACATTTAGGAAATAGTTAAAGCCATGCAAGTATGTGAGGTTGCCTGGGGAGAAGGAGCTAGAGAAGAAGAGGCCTAGGAAAAAGCCTTGGAAATGTTACCATTGATGAATTACACAGAAGTAAAGAACTCATCAGGAGTTGAGAGGTAAGAGATAAAACAATCAAGAGGCAAGGGAAACAGGAGAAATATGTTTTACGAATCCCAAAAGTAGTGAGAGTTTTAAGGTGAAAGTTTAAGATCCCAAATATTAATAACTTAGTGTTGTAATGCCTGTTGACTGAAAAATTGTATTACTAGAATGTAGGCATATTTCCTAGGTTTTCTAGACAGATATAATTCTTTTTTAATGTTTAGGCTTTTCTAAGACTTTAGTAAGAATAAGCCTGTAAATCAGAAAAAAATACAGCTTTTTAGACTATGCTCCAAGTTTTGGTTTAAAAAATATGGACTTTTTAGTTGAAGAACTGTTCATAACAAAGTGAAAGATAAAGGCAACGTTTTATCAGTGGGCTTAAAAAAAACACATTTTCTGATGACCAGAAAAAACCCTGCACATATCTCTGAGAGGAACTGTCATTCATTTTGGGGTATTTTCTGTATTCTCTCTCTTTAAAACAGTATATTTCTTAACACATTTTGTGTAGTATATTTGAGATTCATTTCCAGTATGCTACAAAAAATGTGTTAAGAAATATATGAATATAAGAAATATAAGAAATGAAATACAGGAAATGAATTTCAAATATATTTTTCATTAATAGCTTCTTTCCCCTCTAAGTACATGATTTAGAGGTTTGAAATGAATGATTATTTTGTTGGATCCTCTTTTTCTGTAGGTTTTTTTTTTTTTTTTTGAGACGGAGTCTCGCTCTGTCACCCAGGCTGGAGTGCAGTGGCGCGATCTCGGCTCACTGCAAGCTCCGCCTCCCGGGTTTACGCCATTCTCCTGCCTCAGCCTCCCGAGTAGCTGGGACTACAGGCGCCGGCCATTTCGCCCAGCTAGTTTTTTTTTTTTTTTTTTTGTATTTTTTTGGTAGAGACGGGGTTTCACCGTGTAGACCAGGATGGTCTCGATCTCCTGACCTCGTGATCCACTCGTCTCGGCCTTCTGTAGGTTTTTATCTTTTTTTTTCCCCTGGGAGGAAACTCAAATAAAGGGAAATTTGAGAGAGGCATCCAAGAATGCAAGAGCAGAAAATGAGGTACTAGTATTACGAGAACTGGAAAATTGTCAAGAGCAAGACCTCTTTTTCCTTTCCTTTGGGGCCACTGTTTTCAAATTTGGTTTTCTTTGATTTTCCTCTTTGTTTTTCATTGTATTTTTCAGCGTGGCTCCTTATAGCTCATGGGTCAGTTGCTTATCCTTTCAATTCCAAAACTCTGCAGTCTCTTTTTCCCGGGACTGGATAGGATGCTTTTGAGTCACTTCCTTAGTTCTTATCCAATCAGCTAGAGCTAGAGTGAGAGGCAGATCTTTGTGGATCACAGTAGTGAGTAGGGGTAATTCCTTAGAGAAAAGGACTATTGGTAGGCTAAACACAGTGATTGATATCTTTAGTATTTACACAGTTTCATTTAACAAAGCTTTATGGGAACATTTTGAAGGCATAATTTGTGATCAGTTGTTTTGTGCCTAGTGGGAAGTTGGCCTTTTTGACTTTTGAAAAATGTTAAAGTTGAAGGAAGGTAAACATGATAAATGCTGAGTTCAGCCTAGAGGTTATTCTTTCTGGATGAGGGGAGAGAGATGAGTATGAGTAGAGATACACAGAGGACTCCAGCCAAATTGGTAATAGTTTATTTCTTAAACTGAGAGGTAAGTACATGAGTGTTTTATTATATTATTTCTTATATCACTTGATGTGAAGAAGAAAGCTGTTTTCTGATAATTGAAGATTATTTAAATTTAGACCTTGGCAGACAGTAAGCCTTAGAAAATAAAGCAGTCCAACAGGCTATTGAAGGCTTAGAACATTACTGTACACTACTGTAGACTTTATAAACACTGTGCACTTAGGCTACACTAAGTTGACTAAAAAATCTTTCTTCAGTTATAACCTTAGTTTACTGTAACTTTTTTTACTTCATAAACTTTTTTTAAAACTTTTTGACTCTTTTGTAATAATTCTTTGCTTAAAACAAATATACAGCTGTACAGCAATAGTTTATAGCCTTATTCTGTAAGCTTTTGTTCAATTTAAATTTTGTTTATTTTTGTTTTTACTTTTTATGCTTTAAAAATATTTTTTAAAATAAAATATTTGTAAAATATGTATTTTTATTTTTTAGTAAATAGCAGGAGCACACTCTATAATAACAATAAAAAATATGGTATAGTAAATACTAGGCGATAGAAATTTTTCAGTTCCAATATAGTTTTAAGGGGCCACTGTCATATATGTGGTTTGTGTTGACCAAAACATCATTGCATGGGCATGACTATACAGAGAACTTTGGCTGTCTTCCATTATGGAAGTAGAATGTTGTGACAAGCTTATTACTATATAACAGAATGCTTAACTTTATCTTTTAAATTAAAAAAAATTTAAATTGACACAATTGTTGCACATATTCATGGGGCAATAGTGATGTTTTAATACAATGTGTAGTGATCAGATCAGGGTGATTAGCATATCCATCATCTCAAATATTTATCACTTGTTTGTGTTGGGGACGTTCAGTATCTTGTCTTCTGTCTAGTTGAAAATACACAATATGTTATCTTTAACTATGGCCATCCTACAGTGCTGTAGAACACTAGAACTTACTCCTTCTATCTAGCTGTAATTTTACAGTGGTATACAACACTAGAACCCGCTCCTTCTATCTAGCTGTAATTTTGTATCCTTTAACAAATCTCTCCTAAGCGCCCTTAACTCCCCTCCCAGTCCCTACTAACCTGTGTTCTACTCTTCTATGAGAAGAGCTCTTCTGTGAGCTTCTGCATAGGAGTGAGAACATGCTGTGTTTAACTTTCTGTTCCTGGCTTATTGACTTAACATATTCGTCCTCCAGGCTCATCCATGTTGTTGTAAATGACAGAATTTTTTTCTTTTTAAGGCTGAATGGTATTCCATTGTGTATATATATTTTTTCTTTTCTTTTTTTATGGAAATGTGAATGGTTTTGACTTAAGGTGTATTTTGCCTAATATAATTGTGACCTCCCATGTTCTCATTTGGTTACTGTTTACATACAGTTTCTTTTTTCATCCTGCTAACTTCAGTCTATTTTTGTCATTAGATCTAAAGTGAGTCTCTTATAGACAGGATGTAGTTCCATATTTTCTTCACCTGTTCATCTGTTGTCGGACACTTGGTTGTTTCCATTTCTTGGTTATTGTGAATAATGCTGTTATAAACATGGAAGTGCAGATAGCTCTTCAGTATACTGATTTTCTTGCCCTTGGATAAATATGCAGTAGTGGGATTGCTGGATCATATGACAGTTCTATTTGTAGTTTTATGAGGAATCTCCATAGTGTTTTCCATAGTGGATATACTAGTTTACCTTCCCACCAATAGTATATAAGAGTTCCTTTTTCTGTATATCCTCGCTAGCATTTGTTGTTTTTTGTCTTTTTGGTAATAGCCATTCTAACTGGAGTGAGATGATATTGTGGTATTGATTTGCATTTCCGTGATGTTTAGTGATGTTGAGCTTTTTAAAGACATGTTTCTTGACCATTTGTATTTGCCCATTTTTAATTAGATTATTCGGGGTGTTTTTTTTTTTTTGCTCTTAAGTTGTATGAGTTCTGTATGTTCTAGATATCAATTCCCTGACAGATGAGTAGTTTGCAGATATTTTCTCCCATTTTGTAGGTTGTTTTTTCATTCTGTTGATTGTTTCCTTTGCTGTGCAGAAGCTTTTTAGATTGATATAATGCGATTTGTTAATTTTTGCTTTTGTTTCTTGTGCTTTTGAGGGTCTTATTCATAAAATCTTTTACCAGACCAGTGCTCTGAACTGTTTGTTTCCCTTATGTTTTCTTCTAATTATTTTGTAGTTTTGGGGGTCTTATATTTAAGTCTTTAATCCATTTCAAGTTGATTTTTGTGTAGGGTGAGAGATGGGGGTCTGTTTTCATTCTTCTGCATATGGATATTGTTTTCCAAGCACTATTTATTGAAGAGACTATCCTTTCCCCAATGAATGTTCTTGGCACCGTTGTAAAAAATTAGTTGACTATAAATACATGGATATTCTCTGTTCTGTTCCATTGGTCTATATGTCTGATTTTATGGCAGTACCATGCTGTTTTGGTTACTGTAGCTTTGTAGTATATTTTGAAATCTGGTAGTGTGATGCTTCCAGGTTTATTTTTTTTTTGCTTTGGATTGCTTTGGGAATTTGGTGTCTTTTGTGGTTCCATATGAATTTCAGGATTGTTTTTTCTATTTCTGTGAAGGATGCCATTGGTATTTTGATAGGGATTGTATTGAACCTGTAGATCACTTTGGGTTGTATGATCATTTTAACAATATTAATTTTTCTAGTTCATGAACACAAGATGTTTTTCTTTTTTGTCTGTCTTCTTTAACTTTTTTCATCAGTGTTTTACAGTTTCCTTTGTAGAGATTTTTTACCTCCTTGGTTAAACTTATTCCTAGCCAGATTTTTTTTTTTTTTTTGTAGTTACTGTGGATAGGATTGCTTTCTTGATTTCTTTGTAAGGTAGTTCATTATTTATGTATAGAATCACTACTGATTTTTGTATGTTGATTTTGTATCCTACAAATTTACTGAATTCATTTATTAGTTCTAATAGTTTTTTTTGCTGGAGTCTTTGGGATTTCCTATATGTATGATTATATTGTCTGAAAACAGGGACTATTTGACTTCCTCCTTTGCAATTTGGATGCCCTTTGTTTCTTTCTCTTGCCTAATTACTGTGGCTAAGTTTTCCAGAACTATGTTGAACAAAAGTGGTGAAAGTGGTCATCCTTGTCTTGTTTCAGATCTTAGAGGAAAAGCTCATTCACGGATTACTAGGTTAAGAATACTTGTACTACATTGTGAGATTGTAGAGGTCAGAACCGTTTTTCTCTCTCTTTCTCTGTCTCAATTTTTTCATCTGTAAGGACCATTTCTTTTGAGTTTTTTTTAGTAACACACAATGCTTTGCACAAAGTAGGTACTCAAAAAACATTGTTAGTACAAGCTGTTGATATGCAAGTTTACTTTCCTCATTCTTAGTCTTAAAAGACAAATATTATTACATTGGGTTAAAAAAATTTTTTTCTATATACAATATATGTTTAAAAGAAAGTGATCCAGAAAACTTAGAATTAAAAGGATAGGGCAGATGCAATAAAGCAATGTTTGCTTTTTATTAATAGCATGCAAAGTAGAATTAAATACTAAAACACATTTCTCTAGGGATAAACAGTTATTTTTTATTGATGAAATATAAAATCCATTGACAGCATAACCATGAACTTTTATATACCAAATAATAATATCAAGTTATTTAGGAGTTAAGTATTTTAGAAATATGAAATGGACAAAAATTCAGTAGTTCCGGTGAATTTTTGTCCATCTCTTAATTCTTGGCAAATTAAATAGACAAAAGATAATATGTAAATGTCCAACAAATAAATAAATCCAGGTTTTCCATATGACTGTTGAATAAGGTTATTGTCATGATATCTCTAAAACATTTAACTGGGAAGGTGCTTTCATTATTCCCCAGGAAGTGATCTTGAATAATCTATTTGACTTGGTAAACACTTAAAAGTGGTTGGGAAAAAGGCCTTATGCAAATTGAGATTTATGCTTTAAAGATAGTAAACCTTTTGATAGATTATCTTATTAAGTAAGTTTTTTATTACACTTTTTTCGCTAATTCTATTTTCAATTTCTACAAAAATGGTGATTTAAAAAATGTATTCTTATATAAAGAACAGACCAACTTGAATACATTATATTTAAAATATTCACTTACAGGGCATGGGATAACCAAAGATTTAAAAGGTAGGTTATTGGCAAATTGAGGTGCTTCATGAGAATAGATATCATAAAACTGATTTAAAACTATAATTATAGGCTGCATGTGGTGGCTGACACCCATGATCCCAGCATTTTGGGAGGCTGAGATGGGACAATCACTTGAACCCAGGAGTTTGAGGTCAGCCTGGGCAACATAGTGAGACTTCATCTCTATAAAAATTAAAAAAAATTAGCCGGGCATGGTGGTGTGCACCTGTAGCCTCAGCTACTTGGGAGGCTGAGGTGGAAGGAACACCTGAGCCCAGGAGGTTGAGGCTGCAGTGAGCCCTGATTGCACTACTGCACTCCAGCTTGGGTGACAGAGTGACACCTTATCTCTTAAGAAAAGCCTCAAAAACTAGAATTATAAACCTAAAACAGGACATAATTCATGTTATCTGAAAATCTTTTGAAGTATAATATACATTGAAAAAGCACATAAATGTGCAAGTTGATAAAGTCTCTTAAACTGAACATACGCTTGAAATCAGCACCCAAATCCATGAAGATTAGCAGCACTTCCTTGCTCCAATTTCAGCCACCTCTCTAGCCACTTCAAGGGTGATGACTGTCCTCACTTCTAGCACTGTAGATTCCTTTTGCTTACTTTATACTTTATTTAATGGAACTATATGGTTTTTACTCTTGTTTCTGGCATTCTTCACAACATGTTTGTGATATTCAGCTATCTTTTTGCATGTAGATGTAATTCAGTCTCATTAGTGGGAGATATTCTATAATTATAGTATGAACTTTTACATAAATGTCATACTTCTAATATTTAGTCATTTATATTAAAGATGATTGCCCATTAATAGGGTATTTATTTTGAAGCAGATACATTTTCTCTTGTTTACTCATTTATACTGTCTCAGCCTTAGTGTTAGCTAAGAAGACATAGAGATTGTGGACACATATGTAGTTTTTGATTATTTAATCTATTTATCCTTTCCATTGGAAAATTGATAATCACTGTATATTTCAGCACTTATTTTAGTTTTAAAGCAAAAAGATGTCTGCCCAAAGAAATTTTTTGTCTAATCATTGACAGATATTCTAGTAATATAACTGATGTTTGCTTAATTTTTCAGTTGGCTAGATTAAAAATATTTTTATCAAAAAGAAAATGAGTTAATTTTTTGCTTGTTTGTTTTTTTGAGACAGTCTGACTCTGTTGCAAGGCTGGAATGCTGTGGTGCAATCTCAGCTTACTGCAACCTCTGACTCCCTGGTTCAAGCAGTTCTCCTGCCTCAGCTTCCTGAGTAGCTGGGATTACAGGCACCTGCAACCATGCCTGGCTAATTTTTGTGTTTTTAGTAGAGGTGGAGTTTCACTATGTTGGCCAGGATGGTCTTGATCTCTTGACCTCATGATCCGCCTGCTGCGGCCTCCCAGAGTGCTGGGATTACAGGCGTGAGCCACTGCACCAAGCCAAAATGAGTTAATTTGTTAAACTGTGTTGGCAGATTAAAGTTTTATGGTTGATAAAATGTTGTTTTTCTACTATGCTCCTCTATTTTCAGAAAACTTGTTTACTTTTCTTAGAGCCATATTCTATAATCTATGAAAAAATTTTATTTTTGGAACTTTTTTTTTTTTGAGATGGAGTCTTGCTCTCTTGCCCAGGCTGGAGTGTAGTGGTGTGATCTCAGCTCACTGTAACCTGTGCCTCCTGGGTTCAAGCAGTTCTCCTGCCTCAGCCTCCCAAGTAGCTGGGCTTACAGATGTGCGCCACCACGCCTGGCTGATTTTTGTATTTTTAGTAGAGACTGGGTTTCGCCATGTTGGCCAGGCTGGTCTTGAACTCCTGACCTTGGGTGATCCACACGCCTCAGCCTCCCAAAGTGTTGGGATTACAGGCGTGAGCCACTGTGCCCAACCCTATTTTTAGAACATTTTTGAGGTGTTTTCTAGGACATTTATAAATCAGGATTATTTACTCTGATAAATCAGATTAAATTAACTTCCTTAAAAATTAACCATACCTTTTAGTTTTACATATTTTGACCTAAGAGGTGAGCCCTTCTTTTTCTTAAATTTAAATTGGTGTTTTTAATATTCAACATACTGTACTGCCTCTGCATACAACTAAGTGGAGAAAATAATGTTTATCAAATATGACAGGTTTAATATATTTGTAAGGCAAATAACTCATCAACTTGATAAGAAGAACATTAAGATCCTGGTAGGTAAGTGGGCAAAGGATAGAAAAGACAATTCACAAATGAAGCACTAAGGTTAAGATATAGAGCAGAACGTTTTATCCTGCTAGCATCTACCAAATTCAAATTAAAGCATACATTTTTTTCCTGTTAAATCAGCAAAAGTAGAAAGAATAGATAATATTAAGATATTTATGAAATGGGTAGGCCCTTCTTGGAAGACCCATTGTATTTCAGTGACATGGTGTTTCAAGAGCAGCATGTTCACATTCTTTCGTTCAGTTTTAGCACACTTTGCAGATACTGTTCTAGATAAATAATCCAAATAAGCAGAAATTCATAGATACAAATATGTTCATTTCAGTGTTATTTGTAGTAGAGAAAATGGGACATAATATTGTATTGGATAGCTCTTGTTGTGTAATTCATAACCTCCCACCCCAATTTAAGTGGTTTAAAACACAAAACGTTTGCGATCTCACACTTTCTGTTTGTAAGGAATTCAGGAGCAGCTTATCTGGGTGATTTTGGCTCAGTGTCTCTCATGAGGTTGCAGTGGGGATGTCAGGTAGAGCTGTAGTCCTATGAAGATTTGATTTGGGCTGGAGGATCTACTTGCAAGGGATAGCTCACCCACATAGCTGTAGGCAGGCGGCTTCAGTTCTTTGCCACATGGACATCTATAGGATTGCTTGACTGTTCTTAGGACATGACACCTGGATCCTTGAGGTATAAAGAGAGAAGAGAATGTGTTTTATAGCCTAGTCTTGGAAGTCATATATTGTCACTTTCATCACGTGTGATATTAGTTTAAAATAAGTCTCTAAGTCCCACCACATTCAATGGGAGAATAATTAATTTCCACAATTTGAAGAAAGGAGTATGAAACAAATTTTGAATATGTTTTAAAACCACCACAGACGTCCAGCAGTTAGGTAAAGTAGTTAAAATTGAAGTTACAGTGATGATAGTAATAAAATTATTTATTAATGATTGTATTAGGATTTCGGGAGTAATGAGGTTTTCTTCTATTTTTCAAACTTTCTGTGTTACATGATTTTTATAAGAGACTAGTTCCTCTATATTCATAGGAAAATATAGTATGACTTATAACTAAGCTGTCTAACCATAGGCAGATCATGATCTTTCCCTTTGAGTTGTGATATAATTTTTTTCCTTTCATTTTTTTATTGCGGTAAAATATACATAACAAAATTTACCATTACAACCATTTCTTAAGTGTACAGTTCAGTGGTGTTAAGTACATTCATATTGTTGTACAGCCATCACCACCATCCATTTCCAGACTTCTTTTCATTTTGCAAAACTGAAACCCATTGAACAGTAACTCCCATTCATCTCTTTCCCCAGCCCCCACCACCATATTCTTACTGTCTCATGTAAGTGGAATCATACAGTATTTGTCTTTTTGTGATTGGGTTATTTCACTTAGTATAATGTCCTCAAGATTCTTTCATGTTGTATCATATATCAGATTTCCTTCCTTTTTAAGGCTCAGTAGTATTCTATTATATATATAAATGTCATTTTACTTATTCATTCATTTGTTGATAGATAGTTGGGCTACTTCCATGTTAGCTACTATGAATAATGCTGCTTTGAACGTGGTTGTACAAATAGTTCGAGCCTCCACAAGTTTTTTGGTTGTGTACTATATTCGTCCATTCTCACACTGCTATAAATTACCCAAGACTGGGTAATTTATAAAGAAAAGATGTTTAATTGGTTCACAGTTCCACATGGCTGGGGAGGTCTCAGGAAACTTACAATCATGGCAGAAGGCACCTCTTCACAGGGTGGCAGGAGAGATAATGAGTGCAAGCAGGAGAAACGCCAGACACTTATGAAGACATTAGATCTCATGAGACTCACTATCATGAGAATAGCATAGGGGAAACTGCCCCCCTGATCCGATTACTTCTACCTGATTCTGCCCATGACACTTGGGGATTATGGAGCTTACAATTCAGGGTGAGATTTGGGTGGGGACACAGAACCAAACCGTATCATATATCTAGAAGTGGAATTGCTGGATCTTATGGTAATTCTAATTTTACTTTTTTGAGGAACTGCCACACTGTTTTCCATAGTGACTGTACCATTATACATTGCCACCAACAGCACACACGGGTTCTAGTTCTGCAAATCTTTGCCAGCAGTTATTATTTTGTGTGTTTTTGATAGTAGCCTGTCCTATTTACATCCTAATGGGTGTGAAGTAGCCAAAATAATTTGTAATGAGTTATTTTTCTGAGGAAAAATAATATAAGATTGATGTTCAGTGAATACTGATGTGATTGCAGGTAAATTGGCAGGATGAGGAGCAGCAAATCAAAAGAGGTGCCTTTACAAAATCCAAGGAACTCTCAAAGCAAGGATACTGTTCAAGGTATGATTTTGTTTTTTTAAGGGGAACTTAATACCTCATTTAGGTCATGTGTATTACATTTTGGTCTAATAAATAAATGATAATTATACCTATGCTTTGATTTATAGAAAGTGGATAAATAATTTTAAAATTCTCTTATATTTTAAATATACATGGTGCTTCATGTTAAAAGCATCCTATGGTGAACTGTTTTGTAAAGCAGGAATCCTTTTTTAAAATGAACCAGTATATGTAAAATTTTTCAGAAATTCTGGCCTAACTTCAATAAATGGTATAGCCCCAATATAGTTACAGACTTATAGGGTTACAGATAATAATAGTAAGAGTCTCACTGAATTCTTTTTAAAATAATGCATTAGAGGTAATTTTAAGGCATGATATTTTTTGAGGGAGATTGACAAACTAGAGTACATCTGGAGGAAGATTATTGGGTTTGTGAAAGATCTGGAGATCAAGTCATATGAAGAGTATTTGGAGGAAGTGGAAATACTTATCCTGAAGAAGGATGACTTATGGAAAATACATGACCTTAAACTATTTGAAGGGTTGTTCTCTGAAAGACTGAATGGATTTTACCTATGTTTTTACTGATAGATCAAAATCTGGAGTAGCTTTCTCATCTTTCTCACATTGTATTATAAAATACAGTATAATATAAAATTTTATATTTGTTCAGCTCATTGGGATAAACTGAGGATGCTGCTTATTTTTGGAGCTGTCTGATATAGGTGTGAGTGGAAATGCCAGTCCAATGGTAGCAGTGTCTATTTACCTTTAAACCATATGTTGGGAATGTTGGCTTAATAATCTTATAGATAAAAACCCATTTTGACTCAATATAATAAAACATTTGCTGAGAAATTGTTCTGCCTAATAAGGTAGTTTTCAGACTTTTGAGTGCATTTGGGAGCTTATTAATATTCAGATTCTGAGGTCTAATTCAGAGATTCTGGTTGATTGATACAGTAAATACCATTTTTTTTCCCAGCAGATATTACCACATCGTGGGATGCACTTTCTCAAACCAAGGCTGCTGTAAGTAGTTTTAGCGTCCATTTATTTATTTCTAGATTAAAATCAATTTCCTGTTATGATTGAATAGATTAAAATTTTTTCCATACTGTTCTTTAAAATTTACTTTTATTTTTATTTTTTGTTAAACAGACGGGTTCTCACTGTGTTGCTCAGGCTGGTCTTGAACTCCTGGGCTCAAGAGATCCCCTCTCTCTCTCTCTTAGTCTCTCTCTCTCTCTCTCTATATATATATATATATGCACACACACACACTATATATTATAAAATGAACATAAATGACAACTATTAAATGGTAAAGTAATAAACAGGATACTACTTTAGGAATTAGGAGCACAAGCACCGTGGCATATAAAGTATTAAAATTGACTGGTTGTGGTGGCTTACACCTGTAATCCTAGCACTTTGGGAAGTCAAGGTGGGTAGATAGCTTGAGCCCAGGAGTTTGAGATTAGCCTGGGCAACATGGCAAAGCCCTGTCTCTACCAAAAAATGACAAAAATTAGCCAGGCTTGGTGGTATGCACTTGTAATCCCTGCTACTCAGGAGGCTGAGGCAGAAGGATTGCTTAAGCCCAGGGAGGTTGAGGCTTTGAGGTTGCAGAGACCCTTGATTGTGCCACTGCGCTTTAGCCTGAATGACAGAACAAGACCCTGTCTCAATAATAATAATAATTTGTACTGTTTATTCACCTTTAATAAATTTGTTCATTTGGTAGGTGGAAAAGAGAATTTAAGCTGGATGCGGTGGCGCACCCTATAATCCCAGCACTTTGGGAAGCCAAGGTGGGAGGATCATTTTGAGCCCAGGAGTTCAAGACTAGCCTGTAAAACATGGCAAAACCCCATTTCTACAAAGTACAAAAATTAGCTGGGTGTGGTGGCATGCGCCTATGGTCCCAGCCACTCGGGAGGCTGAGGTGGGGTGATTTCCTGAGCCTGGGAGCTCAAGGCTGCAGTGAGCTATGATCATACCACTGCATTCCAGCCTGGGCAACAGAATGAGATCCTGTCTCAAAAAAAAAAGAAAGAAAGAAAATTTAAAACAGAGGATGAAGGTAGGGGCTTTGTCTATGTAGAAGGCTCATTGTTAGGGAGGAAATGAAGGAAACCAACTTCTTGAATGGACTGTGAGTTATTCTTCCTTTCCAATTTGGATGCCCTTTATTTCTTTCTCTTGTCTGATTGCTCTAGCTAGGACTTCCTGTACTATGTTGAATAACAGTGTTGAAAGAGTTACTTCTTTTTTGTGGCAATAACAGGTTGTTTTTTTCTCTTACCACTGAAGAAGAATGACTGTGGGCAACCTGTTCCCATTTGTGTTCTGGCCAATCTTGTCTAGAGTTTAGGAATCCAAGTTTGGCAGGTGATGCAAATAGTTCATTCAAAGGGAAACTCTTTTCTTTTTAATTTGCTCTCTGGGCAAATTACTTTCCTAATATACCCTTTTTTGTTTTCTATACCACCTGATTTTGAATCACCTACTTCTTTACTAAGTATTTCAGTGATATTTTCTGTCCTCTAATCTTTAGAACTGATTTGAAAATAAATCTGCAAAAGGTGATATAACCTAGATTTGGTCCCAATGCAGAGTCGTATTTTGGCCCTATGAATGTAGCAATATATATTCTCTCTCTTCTACCTGAGCATTATATTTTGTATAGTATAGAAATAGTTTTTATCCACCAGTTTAACTTAGTGCTAAACTAATTTAGAGTTAAACTGTTAATAGTTGTTTTTCAAAACTATTGGGTGTTTTTGAAGAACATTTAAGGATGATAAAGGAATATAAGTAGGGGAGGCAATCTGATGTAGAACTATTAATATATCAAAAATTATTCCAATTTTTAAAATGCATTGGGATGCAAAAATCTGAAGGAAGGCTGGGTGCAGTCGCTCATGCCTGTAATCACAGCACTTTTGGGAGGCTGAGGCAGGTGGATCACTTGAGCTCAGGAGTTTGAGATCAACCTGGACACTTGGGAGCTTATTAAAATTCAGATTCTGAATTTTAAACCCCGTCTGTACAAAAAATATAAAATTAGCTGGGCTAATTAGTGGTGTACATCTGTAGTCCCAGCTACTTGAGAGGCTGAGGTGGGAGGATCGCTTGAGCCCAAGATGCAGAGGTTGCAGTGAGCTGAGATCATGTGACTGCACTCCAGCCTGGGTGACAGAGTGAGACCCTGTCTCAAAAAAAAAAAAAATCTGAAGGAAGATATATCAAAATTTTATATAAAGTATCTATATGTGATGGAATTTTGATGATTTTAATTTTATTTTTTATATTGTTTCTGTTTTCCTAGTTTTTTCTTGTAAGCATGTAATACTTTACTATTTAGGAAAAAATGCTTTTCAGTCACTGAGAACATTGGTGGTTATAACCAAAAGTTGACTTATATTGCAGAGTTATATTTTCTCTTTATTGTGAAACTTATAGACATAAAACTGTAAAACACAGTGGCTATTTGAGTACCTATAGTCTTAAATTTTGGTCCAGGTAAATAATTCTTTACTCATTTTTGCATGTAAAATGCACAGGATATATTGCATAATGATATGTCACATATAAAGTCAGATAATTGGCTGAACATGGTGGCTCATGCCTGTAATCCCACACTTTGGGAGGCCGAGGCGTGTGGATCACCTGAGGTCAGGAGTTTGAGAACAGCCTGGCCAACATGGGGAAACCCCATCTCTATGAAAAATACAAAAATGGGCCCGGTGTGGTGGCGCACGCCTGTAATCCCAGCCACTAGGGAGGCTGAAGGAGAATCTCTTGAACCTGTGAGGTGGAGGTTGCAGTGACCTGAGATCGCGTCACTGCACTCCAGCCTGCACGATGGACCAAGACCGTCTCAAAAAAAAAAAAAGTCAGATAATTTACTACTTGTTTTTTACTAAACAATTTAAAAAATAGGTCAACATATCAAGTGGAAACTCTTTGATATTCTTCAGAATCTTACTGATTTTTCTTGTCTAAATTCGGGGAACATTATGCCAGATGTTGTTATAGCTAAAGTAAAAAATGATGAAAAACAAATATTTTAAGAAAGCATTCATGAGTTTTTTTTTCTACTTTGGAAAAAGGTATCGGGCAATATACTTTTAAATAACCATGTAAATTGATGGTGGATTATTTATGGAATTAACTTATGTCTTGTGATGGTATTTAAACTTTAGCTGAGACACATTGAAAATAAATTAGAAGTAGCCCCTACAAGTACAGCTGTGTGTGATTCTGTCATGGATACCAAGAAGTCTTCTACAAGTACTACCCGAAAAATAAGTAGAAAAGGTATGTATGAAGTTACTTCCAAATATATACGTATATTAAATGTAAATTTTGAAAAAACAGACAGCTCTGTCTACAGGGGTGTAGCCTGTAGATCTAGCCACCACACCTGGCTAATCTTTTTTTATCTTTTGTAGAGACGAAGTCTCTCTGTGCTGCCCAGGCTTGTCTTGAACTCCTGGCCTTAAGTAATCCTCCCATCTTGGACTCCTTAAAGTGCTGGGATTATAGGCGTAGCTAACACACTCTGCCTTAAATATAAGTTGTTGATGTAGTAGTTTTGTTTCAGTTTAATTTCTTCTTATAGTCTCCTGTTGCTTGCTTTTTTGTCAGAGACACTGGCATTTAATCTTTTTCTTTTGATATTGGGTAGCTATGAAACAGCCTCATGTTCAGCGACTGTAGATGGTGTTTTCACCATCTTTTGATCAGGGACTTTAGCACTATTACATCACCCTTGACAATGAGTTTTCATTTGTTTTTAGCGATGAGAGTTTCATTTTGAGGTTATGTATGTCTGATTTGTTTTCTAAATTCACAGATACATAGTGCTTTGGAAATGAAATTTAGTTGACTTAATAAAATGTATATTTTTGTTGGGATTTAAAATCATAAATGGAATCTCTTTCATAATGGTGACTTATAAAATGATACAATGCAAATATTTTCTTGGGTTACCTTTTGTATTTTGATCTTGTGGTTTCTTTCCTTTTTTTTTCTTTTTTTTTTTTTTTTTGAAATAGAGTCTCACTGTGTTGCCCAGGCTAAAGTGCAGTGGTGTGATTTCTACTCACTGCATCCTCTGTGTCCCAGGTTCAAGTGATTCTCTTGCCTCAGCCTCCTGAGTAGCTGTGCCACCAGGCCTGGCCAATTTTTGTATTTTTAGAAGAGATGGGGTTTCACCATGTTGGTCAGGCTGGTCTTGAACTCCTGACCTCGTGATCCACCTGCCTTGGCCTCCCAAAGTGCAGGGATTACAGGCGTGAGCCATCATGCTGGGCCATTCTGTGGTTTTTTAATTGGTGAGTGAAAACTTCCAGATCAATACTTTCTACCTAAACTGTAATATATTTATATATATAAATATGTATAGATAGATAGATAGGTTTTTTTTTTTAACCTGGCAGTTTGTTAGGTTGTATCTGATACTTCTCTTTTAAGTGAGAGCCATGACAAAAATAAATTTTGTATGTAGAATTTTATTTTGCATTGTTTGCTCAGAATATAATTTCTCTATCAATGGAGTTACTTTAACAATTTAACCTGAATGTTTTTCATCTACTTATATAATATCCAACTAGAGATACTAGAGATAACTTATATAATATCCAACTATTAGAAATAATAGATACCTAATTTTTTTTTAAGATACCAGCCAAATTCAGAGGCAGTTGTATTTTATATCATATGTTCTCACAGATTTCCTTTTCCTTCAGATGATAGATACCTGGATGATTCTTGGGTTAATGCTCCAATCTCCAAATCCTCTAAATCACAAAAAGAGAAATCTCGTAGTCCTCTCAGAGCTACCACCCTGGAGAGTAATGTGAAGAAAAATAATCGTGTGGAATTTCGTGAACCTTTGGTTTCTTATAGGTTAGTATTGAAAAAAAAAATGTATCAAATAGGTTTAGCCTGTAATATTTACAGTAAGAGTATACTTTGTTTTCTGAGTTTTTTACAGCACTCTGGTTGTGAAATAGTGTAATACTCTAGTATTACTACCTTTTTCATTCTCCACAAAAGATGGCTACAAAAGATAGTGCGAACATGAAATACTGACTGCAGTAGCCTCTTCTACAGATCAATATTTGAGGGGAAAGAAATAGTAATAGTTGCCTCAGGCCACCTTTATTGTAATAAATATGTTTCCTAGAAACAAATTATTCCATCTCTGGAAGTGTGGCTTTTTTGTTTCTTCTTAATAACTCAGATCATTTATTTTATATAGTGAACTTTATATTGCTTACTTTTTTTCTTTTTTGGGTGGGGAGCATTAATTAGTCACATCAAATTCCTATCTTATTGAGAATGTGAGTTGATTTATTGTTTTATTTTGTTGCCAGTGGCTTTCAGCAACTTAGATGTTCAAGATTGATGTAAGAATTTTGATAGTATAGATGATATAAAATGCTTTGCATTTTTGTTAACATAGCTTAAGATATTCAACTGATAAACTTACAGAATTTTGTATTTGAGAGACACTTTACTAATGATTTCAGTACATTCATATTCTTAGTATGGCAAATATTAATAAGTAATAAACACTGGGCCTTTTTTTGTTTCATTTGTAAGCTTTTTTTTGTGTTTTAAACACAAATCAAGTTTCATGATGATACTTCGTAGTTCTAGGTATATGTTTGTACTCTTAAATTTTACATACCTTGGGAGATGGAGGTGGATTGTCAGTTCAATTTTTATTATGTTGCATTTGATGCAATTTTGAATTATCTAGGTGGAAATATTAAGTAGGCATTTAAAAATTTGGGTAAGAATGTATGTGGGATGGTCAGGGCTGAGAATACAAATCTGGGAGTTATCATTAGTATTGAAGCATTAGAAGGGCTGGAAAAAATATAGAAAGAAGATCAGGGGTATAATCTGGGTAAAGTTCAGAGTTTAAAAAAAAGGAGAAGGGAAAAGTTTGAAGAAGAATAATCAAAGTTCAGAATCTCTAGACACACAGATATTAAGCAACTTGCCTAGAGATATAATCGTTATCAGAATTGAGACTGAGTTGCTCACTTCATATTTATGTTCAGTGTTCTTCCTGCAAATAATACTACTTTACCTTTAGAAGTATGTAAATTATGGTTTTTTGTTTTTGAGACAAGGTCTTGTTCTGTTGCCCAGGCTGGAGTGCAGTGGCACAATCATGGCTCACTGCAGCCTCCGCCTTCTGGACTCAGGCGATTCTCCCACCTCAGCTTCCTATGTAGCTGAGACTTACAGGCGTGAGCTACCATGCCCGACTAATTTTTTTTTTGTATTTTTGATAGAGATGGGGGTTTCACCATATTGCCCAGGGTGTTCTTGAACTCATGTGCTCAAATGATCCACCTGCCTTGGCCTCCCAAAAGTGCTTGGATTACAGACATGAACCACTGCAGCTGGCCTGTAAATTATGTATCTTTTAAGAAAAGAAAAAATAGGATAGCTGTGAATGGAATACCCTCCACCTGGTGGATTCCATTCCTCGCTTAAAACTCATTACTTTCTTTGGGAAAAATGGCCAGATCTGTTTCTACCCCACTCCCATTTTCCCAACCTAGTTCATCATCCCTCTCTGCTCCCAAAGTACTGTGTAGCATCCTCTATTAAAGCATTTTCAGGTGGCATTATGTTTTGGTTCCATATCTGCCCATTAGTCTATCTAAGGGTGTAAATCTTACTCTCATGGCATTAGCTTAATGCCTAGCATGTACTAAATATTTAAGTACTTTTTCCTAACCTATTAACCAGGAAAAATTTCAAATTTACAGAAAAGTTGAAGGAATTGTATACTGAACATCCTTATATGTATTCAGTAAATATTTAATGAGTGAGTGAATGAAAGATTGTATGAAATTACTTTTTGTTGGGGGGTGTTAATTTTCCATCCTCTTTTGAGAGTGGGACATGATATGTAACCTACCATTTTATGTTTTTGTTTTTTGCATGTGCTAATTTTAGAACTAAATTATTTTAACTGTCAGTTGTTGCAGTCTTGTTAATATAGTGAAAATAATCACATTTAGCCTCAGTCTCTAGGACTGATTTCACAGCCCCATCTCTTTCTGGTTTTTTTTTTTTTTGAGGCAGTGTCTCACTCTGTTGCCCAGGCTGAATCTGGTGGCCCAATCACAGCTCACTACAGCCTTGTTCTCCTGGGCTCAAGCCATCCTCCCACCTCAGTCTCTGGAGTAGCTGGGACTACAGACAAGCACCACCACTCCCAGCTAATTTTCATATTTTTTGTAGAGACAGGTTTTTGCTGTGTTGCCCAGGCTGGTCTCATACTCCTGGACTCAAGCAATCTGCCCACCTTGGCCTCTACAAGTGCTTGGATTACAGGTGTGAGCTACCACACCTGGCGATCCCCATCTTTTTCAAAATCAACCACTCAGAACAGGGTCGAAAGTTTTTTGGGTTATGGACCCCAGTGAGAATCTGACAAAAGCTGTAGACTGTTTTTTCTTTTTCTTTTTCTTTTTTTTTTGAGACCGAGTCTCACTTTGACCAAGTCTTGCTTTGTTGCCCAGGCTGGAGTGCAGTGGCGTGATCTCTGCTCACTGCAAGTTCCGCCTCCCGGGTTCACGCCATTCTTCTGCCTCAGCCTCCGGAGTAGCTGGGACTACAGTCGCCTGCCACCACGCCCTACTAATTTTTTTGCATTTTTAGTAGAGACAGGGTTTCACTGTGTTAGCCAGGATGGTCTCAATCTCCTGATCTCGTGATCCACCCTCCTTGGCCTCCCAAAGTGCTGAGATTACAGGCGTGAGCCACCGCGCCCGGCCAGCTGTAGACTGTTTTCTTAGAAAAATGCACATGCTCATGTGATCTCAGTAGAAACAGTTACTATGTTATGTTATCGTGGCTTTAAGAATCTTTGTAGTATTTAGGGTTTTATGCTTTTACCTGAAATGCCTTAGATCAGATCATTGCTATACAATAGAACCATTAATGTGAGCCACACATTCAACATTTTTAGTAGTCACACACAAAAAAGATATTTTACATTCCTGAATTTTTAGAACCCAGTATGTAACTTACATTATAGCAGCTGTCAATTTCGATTAGCCACATATCATGTGCTCAGTAGCCACATGTGGCTAGTGGCTGCTGTTTCAGACCCAGCCTGTTGTTATGTCTGGTTTTATAATTTTCTTGACTATTTTTTTCATGATTCATGTGCTCTTCTCACTGCTGAAACATTTGTCTTCATTAGCCTCCCTTTTCATGAACTGCTTTCCTAAAATAAGGCTCAGCCAGGCACAGTGGCTCACACCTGTAATCCCAGCACTTTGGAAGGCCGAGGCAGGCGGTTCACCTGAGGTCAGGAGTTCAAGACCAGCCTGGCCAACCAACATGGTGAAACCTCGTCTGTACTAAAATTAGAAAAGTTAGCCAAGCATGATGGCACGCGTCTGTAATCCCAGCTACTTGGGCGGCTGAGGCAGGAGAATCGCTTGAACCTGGGAGGCAGAGGTTGCAGTGAGTGAGATCATGCCACTGCACTCTAGCCTGGGTGACAGAGTGAGAATCCTTCTCAAAAATAAATAAATAAATAAATAAATAAATAAATAAATAAATAAATAAATAAATAAATAAAATAAATCTAAAGTAAGGCTTATTAGAATGACATGTAAAATAAAAATAGTCTCTGGAGGAAGATTTTTGGTAGTGTTTTCTATGAGCAGAGAATATGGACTTGTGAGAGGTACTTTGGCTTTGCCCAGCCTTCTTTGCTTACTCCTGATTTTCTAGATACGCTTTACAAAGTTTGAAGCTGCCAAAAACTACTTTGTGGTTAAGAGATTTAACATTACTAACCACATTTATTTGGAGGAAAATATTTATTGTACCTCCACTATATTTCTACCCCTAGTCTATTTATTAATTTTGTTCCTTATTTAGAAGTGACATATATGAAATGCCAGTATTTGAGAACTTCTTTCCCTGGTACGTAAGATTTTATAGAGTAGCAAATAACACATTTTATTGACAAATGTCAAGTGAATACCCAAAGTCAGATTATAATCCTGTTTTCTGGAGTTCTTAGGAAATCTCTCTACATATCTTTTGCATATTTCTTATTTTATAATATGCAGATTGTTGTTTAGATTATTTGCCATTTTACTTGATAGAGGGAGTATTGAGCATCGAGTTATAATATTACTAATGGTTATTTTGCAATCTTTAACTTACTGGAATTTCTAGGCTTTTTATTTTTTGGTTTCTAATGCTAGCTTAGAGTTCTCATTCAGTTTGTATGACTGGTTTCCATTTGACTAGTTTTTGTACTTTTATGAAAAGCTTTTAAAAAGATTTAGCTTTAAAACTGACAAGTAGAAACTGTACGTATAGTATACAACATGATATTTTGGCATATGTATACCTTGTGGAATGGCTAAATCAAGTTATTTAACATGCATTACCTCATATTCTTATTTTTTTTGTGGTGAAAACACTTAAAATCTACTCTTAGCAATTTTCAACTATATAATATGTTATTAATTATAGTCACAGAACTTATTATTTTTTATTGTAGGGAAATCCATGGTGCACCTTCCAATTTGAGTTCCAGCCATCTGGAGTCAAAGGATGTATATTGTGTAGATGTTAATGAAGAAAAGAGTGAGAGTGATAACTGGATGATAGGCAGTCGAGAAGAACGGAATATACGGAGCTGTGATTTTGAGAGCTCCCAGTCATCTGTCATCAATGATACAGTTGTTAGGTTTTTAAATGATCGACCAGCAATTGATGCATTGCAGAGTTCTGAATGTTTGATTAGGATGGGAGCTTCTACGAGAACTGAGGAAGAAATGCCTAACAGAACAAAAGGAAGTGAGAACAATTTGAAGCTTTCTGTGAATAACATGGCCCATGATATTGATCCAAAAGTGTTACGACTAACTGACTCTTCTCCATCCTCTACTAGTACTTCTAATTCCCAAAGATTAGATATTCTAAAGCGGCGACAACATGATGTCAAACTGGAAAAACTTAAGGAACGGATTAGAAAACAGTGGGAACACTCAGGAGAAACAAATGGCCAGGGTCAGAAGCTGGGTCATATTGACCATCCAGTAATGATTGTTAATGTTGATAACTCAGTAACAGCAAAAGTCAGAAAAGTGGCAACAGCACCCCCTGCTCCAGCGTATAAAGGTTTGTAATCAGTCTTTATATCTTCCTCTCCCTGCTTCTTTGTTCTTCTTTCTCCCTAGGATGTATTTGAATAGAGAGGATCATCTTTAGAACAGGATGTTATTCTTGACTGCATAAGCACTTTGGGAGGCCGAGTTAGGTGGATCATGAGGTCAGGAGATCAAGACCATCCTGACTAACATGGTGAAACCCCGTCTCTACTAAAAAT
>NW_012116433.1:902805-911634 GCF_000951035.1 Colobus angolensis palliatus
CTGCCTCAGCCTCCCGAGTAGCTGGAATTACAGACACCCACCACCATGACCAGCTAATTTTTGTATTTTTAGTAGAGACGGGGTTTCATCATGTTGGCCAGGCTGGTCTTGAACTCCTGACCTCAGATGATCCGCCTGCCTCGGCCTCCCAAAGTGCTGGAATTACAGGCGTGAATCACCACACCCAGCCTGTTTCTTCTATTAATTTTAAGTAACAATCTAGGGCACTTTATAAAATTTTAAACAGTTTTTTTTTTTTGTATTTCTGTATCGACTCTTAATTTTTCTCTAACAAGTTTTGCAGTTTTTGTAGACCTAAGGCATCTTTAGTCATTTTTCTCTAAAAACACATCTACTGCATATAGTTTCGCCAGTTATTGTTTACTATGTTTTGCTAGTGATCTTCATTGTGAATTAGATGAAAATGGATAATTTGCATTTCATTCTAGCTAATTTGCGAGAAAATTGTTACCAATTCACTTTAGAATACTGAAGAATTGTCATTGTTCAATATTATAAGTAATAATATTTTTTATTAATAACTTATTAACACGATTCTTTAATATTTTTCTAGTCATTTGTGTATCACATCCATACCATTAACACAGCACATAGCAAATGGTGAGGTCAAAATATTCTTTGTTGGTTCCAAGATAGTGATTACCCCAAATCTTTGCTGTAATTAAATACAGACCCATTAAGTACAGATTGCACATTTAACTTTTGTTCTTTATACAAGTCAAAGTTCTGAAATACCAATGGTTATTCCACTAAGAAAAAGTTAAAATGTTCAATTTGAATTCATATTTTGTAATACTTTATAAAAACCTGAAAGTTAAAAACAATTCTATAGAATGAGAGTGAAAATCTTAAATATAACTTTCTTTGAGTTGATGACTGGATTTCCCGTAGTCCTTTTACTATTTTTTTAATGTGCTAGTTTTTATATTAAAATATTTTATAAATATAACTTTTGGAGGGGTTACTTTAAAAAAGATAGCAAACATTTGAGAACTCATTATAGAATGTGGCTTCCAATGTCCTAAGCAGTGGATTTTTTTTTTCCAACAATGAAAAACTGTTTTTCTGACAACTTTTTGGTAGTGTAAATTAAAAGCATCTTAAAATACTGTATTCTAAAATGACATTTTAAGTTTGTTTGTTTAAAGACATAATAAATTCGTTTTGTTCACAGTCCAAAAGATGAAAAGAGTGTACCTCGAAAAGTTCTGTCACTCTTGTGCTTGGGCCCCTTTCTGGAGGTTACTTGTGTTAACAATTTGTATATCCTTCCAGACATAACTTTTGCAAACATAAGCAAATAGGAGCATGTGTGTATTGTGTGTGTGTGTTTATTTATTCCTCTTTCTATACAGTTATTAGCATACTAAACTCATTTTGCACCTTGATTTTTTATTTATATTTTTTAAAAAAGAAACACAGGAAGTGCTGTATGATTCTGCTTTAAAAATTGGAAATGGTGAACACGAATGGTGTTTATGTGATTCTTTCTTGTACTATATTTAGTTGTTTGCATATCTTTTTCTTCCTGAAATGCCCATGAAGATAAAGAGCCTATCTTGGTCACCCTTCTTTTATCTCAGAACCTATTACAGTGTCATGGATGTAAGTAAGTGCACAGTAAATTTTTTATTTTAGTCAATAGATTTAACCAGTAAGAAAAAAAGTGGACAAAGCAATGGAAATAAAGAGTTGGGGACAGAAAGATAAACTGATGGAGATAGTGAAATCTTCTTAAAGTTAACATACAAGATGCGAATGCAAAGAAAGACTCTCATAGGGATAAATGTTTCCTAAAGAGGAGAGGAGAAAAAGAGGGTTAAATAGTTGAGCAGTGGGGTTAGGTGATGGTGGAAAGTTGAGAAAGACAGAAATACATTTGCATAGAACTACCACACTTTCTTTTTTTTTGAAAGTTTTTTTACAGTTTATTAATCCTCATGAAAAATCTGCAGTTATCACAGGTAAAGTCATTGCAGAATCTTTACTCCTGTTTTTAGCCTTTGCAGTCCCCCTTTCTTCATTCTGTTCTTACGTTCCTTTTGCTGTTTCCTTGGGGTCTTTTTTGGTCTCATTTTTCATTGCATAATCCAAGGAATCATAAATCATGCTGAAACCATTTGTCTTGTCACCAGCAAAATGGGTTCTGAATCCAAATACAAAGATGACATTGGTGTGGCTTTGTACATTTGGGCTGGTTTTCCCCAAATTTCTGTCTTTGGTACTGTTACCTTTCCAGGGTGAAGGACATCTGTGACTGTTTGTGCTCCCTGAGATAGTTGATTGGTTATGAACTTCCTAGTACAAATAGTTATTGTGTCATTCATGATGGCAGTCAGTCCTCAGGCAGCTAGGCAGAATCGCCACACTTTTTTAATGGCATACTATATTTTACAAAACTGAACACTACGTTTATAAATTTTTTCTCGTATGTAGATACAGATGTAATGGTGTGTTCCTTGCCACAAATGTTGGGTGAAATTAAACTCATGCTATTGTGCCTAATAGCTGAATAGATTATTTACTATTAGATATGTAATTAATTTACCAGTACATTTTCTCTTATACCTTTAAAATACTACTACCAGTTTTTTACTCCAGCCTATTCTTTACATTGATTTAATTGTACGGTTATGTATAGGTTGCTAATTCTTTGATAAGTTGAACCAATCTTTTTTTTTTTTTTTTTGAGACGGAGTCATACACTGTTGCCCAGGCTAGAGTGCAGTGGCGTGATCTGGGCTCACTGCAAGCTCCGCCTCCTGGGTTCATGCCATTCTCCTGCCTCAGCCTCCCGAGTAGCTGAGACTACAGGCACCTGCTACCACGCCCAGCTAATTTTTTGTACTTTTAGTAGAAACGGGGTTTCACCGTGTTAGCCAGAATGGTCTTGATCTCCTGACTTCATGATCGACGCGCCTTGGCCTCCCAAAGTGCTGGGATTACAGGCGTGAGCCACCATGCCCGGCCGAGCCAATCTTAAGATATAAATCTTTGTACTACTTTGGTTATCATTTATATTCATTGTTTTATTGTTTTTGACAAAACAAAGTTCAGTGTATTTCTTAAAGAATAGTGATTATTTTGTTTTATTTTTTGAGAGAGAGTCTCAGTCTGTCGCCCAGGCTGGCGTGCAGTGATGCAGTCTCAGCTCACTGCAACCTCCACCTTCTGGGTTCAAGTGATTCTCATGCCTCAGCCTCCAGAGTAGCTGGCATTACAGGCGTGCACCACCATGCCTGGCTAATTTTTGTATTTTTGGTAGAGATGGGGTTTTGCCATATTGGCCAGGCTCAAACTCCAGGCCTCAAGTGATCCACCCGCCTCAGCCTCCCAAAGTGCTGGGATTACAGGTGTAAGCCACCATACCCAGCCAAAGAGTAGGGATAAATTTGAAGTGGAAACCTAAATGGTAATTCCTAGGAAATTCCATATGTGTAAGATTTCTTGAGAAATTGAAAAAGTATGTTTGAAAGACCTATTTTCCACACTTTGGACACAATTTGTCTGAATAAACAGCAGCTTGCCCATTTGTTCAGTCATAGGCAAAAACAGATAGATGGTAGCAGTTATAATTAATGCCTGTCTTCAAAGACAAGAAGAATACATAGTATTGTCTCTCCCTTCATCTGGAGAAGGGTAGTTCGTGTCTTTGAAATTCATGATTTATGATCGGTATTCTTTTATCATTTAATTTAGTGCTTCTCCACTTCCAGTCTTTTTGAATGAATGTATATTGTTTTGTCTCACTGGTGCTTACTTTTCTTAAACAGTATGTGTTAACATACTATGTGGTGGCTAATTATGCATTCCTCTTTTAAAAGCTTATAAAAGCTGCTCAACATCATTAGTTATTAGGGGAATATGATTCAAAACCACAATGAGTTACTATTTTATACCCACTAGGGTGGCCATACAATAAGTATTGGCAAGGATGTTGAGAAATTAGGACCCCGATACATTGCTGGTGAGAATGTAAAATTGTACAGCTGCTTTAGAAAACAGTTTGGTAGACTGGGTGCGGTGGCTCATGCCTGTAATCCCAGCATTTTGGGAGACCAAGGCGGGTGGATCACTTGAGGTCAGGAGTTTGAGACCAGCCTGGCCAACATGGTGAAACTCTGTCTCTAATAAAAATACAAAAATTATCTGGGTATGGTGGTGTGTGCCGGTAGCACCAGCTACTTGGGAGGCTGAGGCAGGAAAATCACTTGAACCCAGGAGGCGAAGGTTGCAGTGAGCTGAGATCATGCCATTGCACTCCAGCCTGGGTGACACATTGAGACTCTATCTCAAAAAATAAAGTAAAATGAAATAAAATAAAATAGGTAAGATAGATAAGATAAAATAAATAAAATAAAATTTGGTAGTTCCTCAATAAGTTAAACATAGAATTACTGTATGACCCAGCAATTCTACTTCTAGGTATAATACCCAAGGGAATTTAAAACATGTCTACACAAAAACTTACACAAGAATGTTCATAGCAGCATTATTAATAATAGCCAAAAAGTAGAAAAAGCCCAAAGGTCTATCGGTTGATGAATGGCTAAAGTATTGGTATGGTCATGCAATGGACTATCACTTGGCAATAAAAAGGAATAAAGCCCTGATACATGTTACATGATGGTTGAACCTTGAAAACATGAAAAGTGAGATAAAAATAAGACACAAAAGACCACATGATACATGATTTGGTTTATATGAAAGGTCCAGAATAGGAAAATCCGTAAAGATAGAAAGTAGATTAGTAGTTGCCAGGGGATGGAGTGGGTCATACAAGGAGTGACTGCTAATAGGTACAGGGTTTCTTTCAGGCTGATTAAATGCTGTGGAATTAGATAATGACAATATTTTTGCAATTTTGTGACTATAAACCGCTGAATTGTACACTTAAGCGTGAATTTTATGTATGTTGATTATATATCACTTTAAAAAGTATAACAAACAAAACTTATAAAGCAACTTTGATAAGAATATTTTCTGTTACTGGTATGTATTAGGTTTCAACCCTTCAGAGACCAAGATTCGAACACCTGATGGGAAAGTGTGGCAGGAGGCTGAGTTTCAAAACATGAGTAGAGAACTGTATCGAGATTTAGCACTTCACTTTGCAGGTGAGAATAGAACTTTCTTATGTTTTGAGTGTCATACATGCTCTCTAATTTATAATGTTTACATATAAAATTGTCACCAAACTAACAATATTTTCCTTCTCTAACTGCACGGCATACTGAAGTTGTGGTGGTTTGAGGCATAAGGCTCTCTTAGCCTCTAGACTCAGCTCCAGGGTTAAAATTAGCCTACATGGTTAAGAGGCAGAAACTAGGCTATGTTTAAACTGAGGGACTTTCAGAGTTGGGACTGCCTGATTTGAAGGAAACATAGCAGAATTTAGTTGAAGTTTACTTCTGCTTAGGCCTCTGAGATCTTCGACGTAGTAATTTGTCAGGCAGCAGATAAGATACTTACATGAGAGCAAGATACCAAAAGAAAAATAAGTATTATAGGAAGGGAATAAGTTGGAATTAGAAATAAGAGGAACCCATGGAAGACTGGGAGAGGATAATAGGAAGGTCATACTAATAATGGTACAACCTACCGAATAGTATGAGCTTGGGCAAGATCTTGCTGAGTGGTCTTTTGTATTTTTTACAGTTGAGGAAATGGAGGCTCAAAGAGTCATTTTCCTAGGGTTGGATAGAGTAGTTAAGAATTAAAGCCAAGATTCGAAACCAATTGTGATTCTAAAGTATGAGATCTTTGTAGTAAGCCCTCATAAAGCTTCTACTAATACATTTCTGTGGCATTAAGTGTCCAATCCAGTTTTCTTGCTATTATTATACCACAACACTTGATTCAGAAATTTTTTTCTCATGTGGAAAGGAAGAATAATGTAGTAGTTAAGAGCAAAGATTTTGGAATCAGCTTTCAAGGGTTCCAGTTCTGCCTCTGTCACTTATTAGTTGAGTATACTAGCTGTGTTACATAACTTCTCTTTATTGGTTTTCTCATCTGTAAAATAGGAATAATAATATACCTCATAGGATAGTATCATTATACACTAGTAGACTATGTCAGAAGACTTTCATATTCTGCCTTCTCTCTTGTTATGGTAGATGAACTATGATGTTCCTAGCTAAGACTCACCCATCTGCTTGTGTTTTAGATTTCATTTGCTCTTATGTATTTTAGGATGTTACTTCAGCCCTGTTGCCTTTCTTTTGCGTCATCAAGTTTTCCCTCTCTACCAGGTCATGCTCATCAACATACTATGTGATAATGTGCTGTTATATCAGTCATCGTAAAAGAACCCCTCTTTTGGCCTTACTTTTCTCCAGCTGCTGCTCTGTTTATTTCTTGTGTTCAGCAAAACTGCAAAAAGTTGCCTTATGCTCATTGTCTTCAACTTGTCTCCTGTCTTTCTCTTAAATCCTTTCTATAGGTGTTTGTCCCTATTTATCAAGATCAGTGACTTCTACATTGCTAAGTGCAATATTTAATACTAATTTGTTATCATGATCTGTCAGCAGCATGATTGATCACTTCTTTGAAACTGTTCACTTGACATCTAGAATACTTTAAGTATCTGATTTTCCTCCTCAATCTAACTATTATTTTTCAGTTGTTTTTTCCTAATCATCAGGATGCCCTGACCTCAGTCCTCAGTGCTTTGGCAGGCTGGCTGGCTGGCTTTCTTTCTTTCTTTCTCCTCTCTCTTTTTTTTTAAATTTCTTTTTTTTTTCTTACCTTCCCCCCTTCCTTTTCTTCCCTTTCTTTCATTTTCTGTCTCTCCAATCCCCCTCCCTTTACTCACTCTATTTTTCTTTCTTTTTTTAAAACTTGTCTATATGCACACAGGACAAATTTATCTAGTCTCAGGTCTTTAAATGTTCCCTGTTGCTAGTGATTCCCAAAGTAATGTCTTTGGCCCACACTTCCCCTGTGAATTAACTTATATCCAGCTGCTACTTCCATGTCTCCCTTTGGATGTATAATAGATTTCTCAATCTTAATATATCCAAAATGGAACTAACTAATTAAATGTGGTCATGGTATACCCTTTAAACCTGCTACTCTGGTAGTGTCTCCATGTCACTTAATTATATCCCTTTCATTGTTCAGGCTCCCAAATCTTGTCACTCTTGAGTATCACATCCCCGCCTCTTATTTTGTATGTAATATTGTCTGAAATATACTTAGAATATAATCACTTTCACCACTTCTGTCACCACCACCTAGATTGAGGCCGCCATCAGTTTCCTATCTGGATTATTCGGGTAGTCTCCTCACTGGTCTTCCTCTATCTGCTCTTCTTCTAATGAATCTGTTGTCATCATAACTTGCTAAAAATTAATTTAGATCATGTTGCTCCTTTGTTCATAATCTCTCAAAACCTTCCATCTCACTCTTGAGTGAAACCTGAAATTCTTACAATGGCCTAAATAGCCCTACATGATCTGGCCCGTAGTTATGTCTCTGACCCTAGTTCCTACTATCCTTTTCTTTGTTCAGTCCACTCACACTGACTTGCTTGCTGGTTTTTTTTAGATTCTAAGTATGGTCCTGCTTTAAGGCCTTTACTTATACTTATTTCCACTCTGTCCAGAATGCAGAACTCTACACATATTTTAAAGTACATTTATTCAGATCCATAATTGAGGTTAATTTTTTAAGCTTAACATGTGTAATCAGTTTATTTCTGCAAGTTGGATTTTTAAAAAATTAGTAATAATGTATATATAAAATACCTTGACATGTTTTACTAGCATCATCATAAAGCCTTAATTTAAGAATATTTTATTGAGTATTTTATAAAGTTTTTATGTAGAAATTTCTAAATGAAATAGGAATCTGTGAGAGTGCGCATCTCTGAGATTCTATAAAATGCAGTGATCCTGACTTGGAAAGCATTTGTGAAACTAAGTAAATTTCTCAAGAGTTTCTTAGAAGAATAAATAAATAACAAAGGATTGGAACCCAATAGTGGAGTAGTAGTAATCTTTAGATATTTTCCAACTCCTTTTTTCCATAAAAGGAGTTGATGTTGGTATTATATGGGCCATAGAAATAGCCTCAATGTAGCATGTACTTTACACTGATTTTTCCTATAGTGGGAGGATAAGTAGGTGAGTGAGAATCATCGTTATATTTACTGTAAATGTTTCTGCTTTTCAGATGATATTTCTATAAAGGAGAAACCTGCTGAAAAAAGTAAAGAGAAGAAAGTAGTCAAGCCAGTACGAAAAGTCCAGAAAGTAGCACAGTTATCAAGTACAGAATGCAGAACAGGTTAGTTTTCTCAACAAGTCCATCCTTTTTTTTTTAAATTGATTAATTTTTTCATTATACTTTAAATTCTGGGATACATGTGCAGAACGTGCAGGTTTGTTACACAGGGTATACACGTGCCGTGATGGTTTGCTGTACCCATCAACCCATCATCTGCATTAGGTATTTTTCCTAATGCTATCCCTCCCTTAGCCCCCCATCCCCCGACAGGCCCCGTTGTGTAATGTTCCCCTCCCTGTGTCCATGTGTCCTCATTGTTCAGCTCCCACTTATGAGTGAGAACATGCGGTGTTTGGTTTTCTGTTCCTGTGTGTGTTTGATGAGAATGGTGGTTTCCAGCTTCATCCATGTCCCTGCAAAGGACATGAACTCATCCTTTTTTATGGCTGCATAGTATACCATGGTATATATGTGCCACATTTTCTTAATCCAGTCTATCATTGATGGACATTTGGGTTGGTTCCAAGTCTTTTCTATTGTGAATGGTGCTGCAATAAACATACATGTGCATGTGTC
>NW_012116433.1:912379-930916 GCF_000951035.1 Colobus angolensis palliatus
CTTGTAGATTCTGGATGTTAGCCCTTTGTCAGATGGATAGATTGCAAAAATTTTCTCCCATTCTGTAGGTTGCCTGTTCACTCTGATGATAGTTTCTTTTGCTGTACAGAAGCTCTTTAGTTTAATTAGACCCTATTTGTCAATTTTGGCTTTTGTTGCCATTGCTTTTGGTGTTTTAGTCATGAAGTCTTTGCCCATGCCTGTGTCCTGAATGGTATTGCCTAGGTTTTCTTCTAGGGTTTTTATGGTTTTAGGTCTTACATTTAAGTCTTTAATCCATCTTGAAGTTAAATATTACTGTTACCAAATTTCTCATTGTTTGGCACATATGAAAAAATTAATACATTTTATGTATCGTGTGTGTGTGCACGTGTGTGTGTGTGTGTGTTAAGGTGTAATTGACATAAACTGCACATATTTAGAATAATACATTTGTTTGATACATTTTCATATTTTTATACATCCATGAAACCATTTGTTTACCATATGTTCATCAACGTACTGAACACATTGGTCATCCCTCCAATTTTTTTAATGATTATTTTTAATGTAAGTTAACCAGATTAAAGGTAATTTTTAGGTTGTGAAATTTATATACAAGGGGATTGTTTCTGATTGTCACTAAATCCTTTCACTTATTCTCAAAAGATAATAAATGTTGCACATCCGAACTGTGGTGTTCCATCCCATTATTGGTCAGGTAGAACTCTGAATTGATCAAGGATGGAAAGAAGATAATTCTCTAGTTCCATAACATTTTGGCCCTCATCCAGATTGCCCAGATTTATGACTAGCTTTGTTCCTTTGGTAAATGAGCTAATTTTAGTGTGCCTTGGTTTTCGCATATGTAAAATGGGAAAGCGGTAGTATTTATCCCACAGGGGTGTTGTGAGAACTAGGAGTTAATACCCAAAAGCGCTCATATGCCTGGCACATGATAAGGACTCAGCTGTTAGCTATGACTCCATTAATAATAGTAATTATTATTTCTGGCCATATTGAAAATGGCTATTTAGAATGTCATATTCATCTCAGTGAGTAATTTGGGCCAAGAGAGTGGAGAAAGTTGGGAACCTGTCACTATCAATTTAGAGACATTCTAAATTCATTCATTCATTCTACAAATATTAATATTTTTGAGCATTTGCTATATGTGAGGTACTGTGCTGTACTAAACTTAGACAGTACATTGGTAAGCAAGATGCATCTAGCTGCTGCCTTCGTGGAGCTTATAGTCTTGTCAGGAAATAGATACGTGGTTACAATAAAGCATGATGAGTACTGCGGTAAGAGGTCACAAGATGTTATGAGAACACCAGGGCAAAACTGATGGGGTGCTGGTTTTGATCAGACTTCTGTTTTTCTAGTCATACGCTAATCAGTAGAATGGCGGATAACACATTCTGTGATGCCCATTGTTAACTTTAGATGTCATCATAGAGTGACACTTGCTATATACAGATAAAAAAATAAAATGTTACAAAAACGTGTGTTATCTGAGCATTAACAATTACATTTTATTTTACTTTATTTTTTGAGACAGTCTTGCTCTGTCACTCAAGCTGGTGTACAGTGGCACAGTCTTGGCTCACTGTAATCTCCGCCTCCTGGGTTCAAATGATTCTTGTGCCTCAGCCTCCCGAGTAGCTGGAATGACAGGCATGTGCCACCACGCCCGGCTAATTTTTGTATTTTTAGTAGAGATGGGGTTTTGCCATGTTGGCCAGGCTGGTCTTGAACTCCTGGCCTCAAGCAATACGACTGTCTTAGCCTCCCAAAGTGTTAGGATTACAGGCATGAGCCATTGCACCCCGGCAATAATTACATTTTTAAAAAGTATTGTGTTTCATGTGGCGTTACGTAATACTGTTTTCAGAAGCATAGTTTGAAATGAAGCACAGGGACCACTAAAACTTATGAACACTGATCTTGAATTGTATTCATCCAGTTTTGTGGTAGGCTAACTCTCATATATGCACTGTGGCAATGAGCTAGATAGAGAGTCATTAAATGTGCTAAAGCTGTATTAATAGTTTATGTAGTGAAAGTCCTTTTTTTTTTTTTTAAACCAGTGACTGTGTGTAACTCTTCCAGAAAGTTAGAATTTAGAAATAATCACTCAGCATATTCAGATGCCAACATGTATAAATAACTACCCAATGTATTCATGGTTGCTTGTTTTTGATTCAGAAAATCAGGCTGAAATTGAAGAGAAGCCTGTTCTTTCATTCTACATAAGAACATAAAGTTTCTTATAAATAGATTGAGCAGTATACTTAAAACCCTTTAAATATTTTAGGTCAACTGTATAAGGTTAATAACAAGGTGCAAAAACATTTCTAAAGTAAACAGCACACATTAAAACTCACCTTTTTATAACTGATGTTTTTATTAAAATGATACTTCCGTTTAAACTTATAAATTAAAGCCCTTTTTAAAGAAACTCTAAATGGAATGTCTTTTATTATAAATACAATAAAATAGCATCACAGCTGGGAAAATAGAAGAAAACAGATAAAACCACTATCCAGACTTAAATAAAGAACAAGTATTACTTTGTATGTTTCCTTACATTCATTTTAAAATTGTAATAGTATGTTATGGTAATCACTGTTTATGTAAATTTTTTTGTATATGTAAAATTTCATTGATTTTTGCATCTTCTCGGAGGAACATTTCTATTGTTTCTTATGAAAATTGTGCTTTGTAATGGCCACACAATATTCTAGTAGAAATAGTAATTATTCACCATTATTCAGTATTTAGTTACTTCTGATAGTATAAAAATGATACAGTCAACATTTTCATTTATTTTTTTCTTTCTTTTAGATTATTTATATTGTATAAGTTTCTGTTTGTTGGATCATTGATCAAGGGGAATGAATACTGTTGGGTTCCTGACACATAATCCCATGTTTGCCTTTTTTTTTTTTTTTTTTAAAGAAACTATACCCACTTATATTTCAGCAAGTAATGTATAGGCAGAATGATTTTATTATAATTTTACCAGCATTGGCTATTAATGTAAAAATGTTTACAATAATTTAATTAGGCTTGAAGTGCTACTACATTATTTTCATTGTCATTCTATTTCTTCCTTCCTTTCTTTTCTTTCTTTCTTTTTTTTTTTTTTGTTTTGTTTTGGAGGCAGGATCTCATTCAGTGTCCCAGGCTGGAGCGCAGTGGCATGATCTTAGCCGACTGTATCCTTGAACTCCTGGGTTCAAGTGATCCTCCCACCTCAGCCTCGTGGGTAGCTGTGACTACAGGCACGCATCACTGTACCCAGCTAATTTTTTTTAAATCTTAATTCTTTGTAGAGACAGGATCTTGCTGTGTTTCCCAAGCTGGATTTGAACTCCTGGCCCCAAGCATTTCTCCTGCCTCAGCCTCTCAAAGTGCTGGGATTACAGGCATGAGCCACCAGGCCTGACCTCTATTTCTTATCTTATTTTGCATTTAAACACTTTTATTCCATGTTTATTTTTTGTAGTTTCTATTTTGTAAACAGTCTTTTATTTCATTTTTTTTTAGTCACTGTCTGAGATGATTGCTTAATTTTTAATTTCTTACATTCTGAAGCTAGTGGATGAAAATCCTTTTTCCTCCTGGTAAACAGTTGTATTTATTGAATCACTTATTTTTTTGAATTTTTATGATGTGAGGACCTTTTAAAAATGATTATACTTTTTAAATGTTACTGTTTTGTACATAGAAAAGTGGTGTGTACTTTTGGTATATACCTGTAAAATATAATCTGAAAGTCCCTGTAATACCATCCCCTTCAAAAGTAATCATTGTTTTTTTTTTGTTGTTGTTGTTGTTGAGACGGAGTCTCGCTCTGTCGCCCAGGCTGGAGTGCAGTGGCCGGATCTCAGCTCACTGCAAGCTCCGCCTCCCGGGTTCACGCCATTCTCCTGCCTCAGCCTCCCGAGTAGCTGGGACTACAGGCACCCGCCACCTCGCCCGCTAGTTTTTTTTTTGTATTTTTAGTAGAGACGGGGTTTCACCGTGTTAGCCAGGATGGTCTCGATCTCCTGACCTCGTGATCCGCCCGTCTCGGCCTCCCAAAGTGCTGGGATTACAGGCTTGAGCCACCGCGCCCGGCTATCATTGTTAACTCTTTGTTATATGTTTCCTCAAAAGTTTTTACATGTTCTTTGATTAAGTCTTTTTTTTTTTAGCAAACGTATTATTTTATCGTGTGCCATGTATGGTGCTAGATATTGGTAAACCAAACACTGTTGTGTGTCAAGACATATTTTTGTTTTGTCAAATTTGCTGCCTTAGTTCTTTTTTTTGAGATGGTGTCTTGCTCTGTCGCCAGGCTAGAGTGCAGTGGGGTGCGATCTCAGCTCACTGCAACCTCTGCTGCTTGGGTTCAAGCAATTCTCGTGTCTCAGCCTCCTTGGTAGCTGGGATTATAGGCACCCTCCACCACGCTTGGCTAATTTTTTGTATTTTTAGTACAGACAGGGTTTCGCCATGTTGTCCAGGCCGGTCTTGTGCCTTAGTTCTTGAGGTTTAGGGATTATTATTTGGTACTTAACTTTCAAAGCATTTTACATTTATTTCAGATGTGTGGGTAAATCAAGATATAAACAAACGGTTAACTGACTTGGGGAGGTTAGGGTTTAACAATATCATTATTTGTAAATCTTTTGACCTTGACAGATAAGCATAAGATTAATAATAAAACCTGTATGGTTGAGTAGATACACTTCTTACAATTAAAATTTAAGTTTTAATTTCAGTGCAATGTATTTTTTTAGGTAGTAGTCATCTTATAAGTACATCTTCTTGGCGAGATGGACAAAAATTAGTAAAGAAGATTCTGGGACCTGCACCCAGAATGGAGCCAAAACAGCAAAGAACAGCATCAAGTGACAGAGGTGGAAGAGAAAGAACTGTTAAATCTGGTAAGTAGCTGTAATTAAAATTGTTGAGAAAACAATTAAAAATTGCTATCAAGTACTTAGAGAAGGAAAAAGTACTCTTAAGAATGTGTTAGGACTTTGCTTTATAATTTTGAATGTAGCTCAAAAAAGAAAAAAATGTTCTATTGGGCTTGTTTATGGATAATATCTGCATATAGGTGTTATGTTCATCTTTATGAATAATTTTGTTTATGTTGTATTAATTACATTTAGTTGTCATTGTGAATATGAAAGCATTATTTTAATGAAATCATATTAGACTTTTAGGGACCTTAGAGAGAATCAAGTCCAACCTGGTTCATCCCAACATATTCAAGCAAACATGTACAAACATTCACAAGGTTGGATTTTTTTATTTGACAGATTAGGGATACAGGCTCCGAAAGAGAAGTGATTTTTTCCCATGAGTATGTAGTCAGTGGGTGTCAGATTTGGTGGCAGAACTGTTTAGTTTGACCCTCAAGTCCACTGTTTTTCTCCTATCAAAGTTTCTTGAGTGAGCACTACTTCAAATAACTACTTTTTTCATGAACACTAATTTTGAGAAGTGAAATAAATACTCATATGCCAGTTTTTCTTTTTAGCAGCCAAATTTGTTTCAATTTAGTGTGAACTTCTGGAGTGGATTCAGTAAGAGGTAGTTGCAACTATAATTTGGCATATAGAAGTCAATGTACATATACAATACTTTGTATTTGGGCCTCTTCACTTTTATCTAGCTTGTAAATATGCTCATGTGTATTCTCAGTCTAAAGCCATGTTACCAGATATTTTGATGATAACATTTTTTTTCCTGAATATTTTAAGTTTTTCCATCCTTCACTGGAGAGTTGTAGAGGCTTAACATTTATTCAACAAATATTTACTGAGTGCCCACTACATAGTAGGCACTGCTGTAATCTCTTGGGCTTCAAAATAAGCAAAATAGACCCAAATCCCTGGCTCTGTAGAAGCAGCATTCTAGTAAAAGGAATCATTATATTCTTCATATGTTTCTTGCTAAACTTTGCCCATTTTCTCTGGAAATAGGGTAAAATACACACAATTTTAAGAATATTTGAGCATTTGTTATATAGATGTTTAAAAATGTAAATGTGATCAGACGAGAGACTAATGCTAATCTTTTCCTTATATCAACGGGAAATATAAAGTTTCAGAAATCCTTTGATAAACTTGTCTGAACATAGTGCCATTTCATGTAATTATGAAATGGATCAGTGTTGTAGAATTTTCAGAAAAACTAATATTTTCAGTGCCGTTATTATTTGGCATATGCAGTCTGGTCTTTGCAAAGTTTTAAAAAATGTATTTTTTAGGATTATTAAGACATTTCCATTTCCTTGCTTCTCATTGGGATGCCTTCCACTAAAAAGACTTGACTTTTTTAACAGCTTTTTGAGAGAAATAGTAACATTAAATATGTATATGAGAGAAAAATCGAAATGCTAAATATTCGTAACAACCATAAGAGCTATCCTTTTTTTCCAGAAATACTTCAAACCTTCAAGTATTTAAATACTTTAATACTTCAAGTATTTAAAAACAAACCAAGGAAATACAGTTTTTCAGAAGACTGAGATTCTTTTACTGCTAAAAAGGGAAGCCTTTCTTTCCTTTTATAATGTTCTTCAGAAGACTATAGGATATTTGAATTTGAGTTTAAGTTAAAATAAAATTCTCTAATTTTCTTGTTAATGCAGTTAAATCTTAGGAATTAGTATAGAATTTCAGTATATCACTAACAGTTCATACTTTGCAGGGGGTCACGTTGGAAGAGCAGAATCTGATCCCAGGTTGGACATTTTACATAGACATCTTCAACGAAACTCAGAACGTTCAAGAAGTAAATCTCGGTCTGAAAATAATATAAAGAAACTAGCTTCATCTCTTCCAGATAATAAGCAGGAGGAAAATACTGCCTTAAATAAGGACTTTTTACCTGTTGAAATTCGTGGCATTCTTGATGACCTACAGCTAGGTTCTATAGTTCACACTGCAAAGCAAGATACTGGAGAGTTACAGAATCAGAAGTCATCAGCACCAGTGCACGCTCCTAGGAGTCACAGCCCAGTAAAAAGAAAACCTGACAAAATAACAGCTAATGAGGATCCCCCTGTTATTTCTAAAAGGCGCCACTATGACACAGACGAGGTACGACAGTACATTGTTAGGCAGCAAGAGGAAAGGAAGAGAAAGCAAAATGAAGAGAAGAAGGCTCAAAAGGAGGCTACAGAACAGAAAAACAAACGATTACAAGAGCTCTACCGGAAGCAGAAAGAAGCCTTTACTAAAGTGAAAAATGTGCCTCCTTGTGAGCCATCAGCAACTAGGCGACTACAGGAGACTTACTCCAAATTGCTACTAGAAAAGACCTTGCTTGAAGAGCCATCTCATCAACATGTTGCGCAGGAAACACAGGTAATAGTAGTGACATATACAAAGGAGAGTCATTCATGGTCAGGAAACACTTATTTGCTATACTATTTAAACATTACCTATCATTCCTAGTATGCTCAGATAATACTAATAAAAATCATGGCCTTCATGAAGTGTATTAAATATGAGGAGTAATGTGATAAATGTGATAGAAAATAAAAGCTGAATTAAGAATTTCCTACAGTGATTGTGACTGATTTATTTTCCTCTCATCATCACTATTAGTTAAATCCCTGCATAGTTTTCATTGTAGTGCTGAACAAATACAGTTGACCCTTGAACAATGTGGGGATTGGAGTGCCAACCCCTTTGCAGTTGAAAATCCACATGTAACTTTTGATTCTCCAAAAACTAATTAACTAATAGCCAACTGTTGACCGGAAGCCTTATAACATAATGTTGATTAACACATATTTTATATGTTGTCTATATTATACACTGTATTCTTGCAGTGAAATACACTAAAGAAAATGTTATTAAGAAAATCATAAGGAAGAGAAAATATATTGACTATTCATTAAGTGGAAGTGGATCATCAAGGTCTTTATCCTCGTCATCTTCATGTTGAATAGGCTGAGAGGAGGAGGAAGAGGAGGAGTTGGTCTTGCTGTCTCAAGGGTGGCAGAGGCAAAAGAGGTAGAGGTGGAAGTGGAGGTAGGAGGTGTGCACCACCATGCCTGGGAAATTGTTTATTTTTTGTAGAAACAGGGTCGCACTGTGTTGCCCACGCTGGTCTTGAACACCTGGACTCAAGTGATCCTCCCACTTCAGCCTCCCAAAGAGCGTGGCTCCCTGTTGGATTTTAGATGGCATTTAGCTATTAGTAATGTTTGTTTTTAAGACAAAATAAATTTTAATTGGTTTTGAGGAAAAAACCCGTACATTTTATGATCTTTGTAGAGCTGAGGTGACTTATTGTTTATCTTAGGTGCTACCTGAATATATCTTTGTGATAGAACTCATATAAATTTGATGTCCTTTTCTCCTAGGCCAAACCAGGGTATCAGCCATCTGGAGAATCTGACAAAGAGAACAAAATACAGGAACGTCCCCCAAGTGCATCTTCCAGTAGTGACATGTCTCTCTCGGAACCTCCACAGCCTCTTGCAAGGTAAAAAGGGAAGAATGAAAGATGATTAAGTTCTTTCTTTTCATGAAATTTAGTGGAGTGGTCTGTGTTCAGTGAATTTTGTTGACCTTTGTGAACAAGAGGGCAGAGAGGTTTATTTAGAAATTGGTTCATATCTTCTGAAATTTAAGCATAGTGCACATCTGTACTTACTGTATGCCCTAGGCCAATTGTTCAAATTTTACCTTTTAATGTAAATGTCAGTTTCTTTTACAGCTGGAAGCACTCTTGCCTTCACAATGAAAGTGTGTTGGATGAATGAATGACAATGAAATTTTAAAGTGTTTGTGGTTAATAATTTTCAGACAGGATTTCTGTATCCACTGCTATTTAAGATTTCTTCTTATGTGTAAGAACAATTTATCCATTGTACTTTCAAGAGCTACCTTTGGATATGCTTGTGAACATACTAATAAGGACTAGGGAGGGATCTGATTTGATTTCAGATAGTCAACAGACTATTTTACCTTAAATTTTCTTAAGAAATTTTTTTGCTGTAATATATTGTTTACAATAAAGTAAACAAAAAAACTGAGTTTGGAAGTAAAGGTGATGTTTAGATTATGTGGTTATAAATTATACTTTGTAATAATAACCATTTTGGAAAGGGAAAGATTTTGAAACTCTTTTTTTTTTTTTTTTGAGATGGCGTCTCGCTCTGTCGCCCAGGCTGGAGTGCAGTGGCCGGATCTCAGCTCACTGCAAGCTCCGCCTCCCAGGTTTACGCCATTCTCCTGCCTGACTAGCTGGGACTACAGGCGCCCGCCACCTCGCCAGCTAGTTTTTTGTATTTTTTAGTAGAGACGGTGTTTCACCGTGTTAGCCAGGATGGTCTCGATCTCCTGACCTCGTGATCCGCCCGTCTCGGCCTCCCAAAGTGCTGGGATTACAGGCTTGAGCCACCACGCCCGGCCTTGAAACTCTTTGAGAATGCATAAATAGAAATCAAAATCACTATCCAATTTTGGATTACAGGGTTTTTTTTGGAGACAGGGTTTCACTCTCTTGCCCAGATTGGAGTGCAGTGGCACAATCTTGGTTCACTGCAACCTCCACCTCCCACGCTCAAGCGATTCTCTTGCCTCAACCTCCTGCATAGCTGGGATTACAGGCATGGGCCACTACCACCTTGCTAATTTTGTGTTTTTAGTAGAGATGGCGTTTCACCATCTTGGCCAGGCTGGTCTTAAACTCCTGACCTCAAGTAGTCCACCCACCTCGGCCTCCCAAAGTGCTGGGATTACAGGCGTGAGCCACTGCACCTGGCCCACATAGTCCTTTTTTTACCCCATTGTCCCTAGAATAATACTGTCAATAAAAATAGCTAACATTTATTAGTGTTTCTTAGATTCCAGGCAATGATCTAAGTACTTTGCATATATTATCTTATTTAACCCTTGTAATTCCTTGAGTTAGGTACTGTTGTTATTCCTGTTTTACAGAAGAGGTAATTGAGGCCTAAAGAGCCTTCTCAAAGGTCAAAACATTAATGATAAAGATAGGCTTTAATTTAGCCAGTGTGACTCTAGAAGCCTGTGCTTTAACTACTCTACATACTACTCCCCAAAAGTGAAATATTTCGTATGCTTTGCTTAAGGTTCTAAATACATTTCAAACTTTAAGTGTAAATAACATTTTTGTTTTGAATTTTAATGCTTTTATTTATTTATTTATTTATTTTTCTAAGTGTCATCTCTGGAGAGGATTGAATGCTTTTAGATAGGTGATACTTTCTAGTTCACCTCAGTCCTATTATTGTTGTCAGACATACCCTGCTATATTAATGTCTCCAATTTGTACCTTTCTCTGAATTTCCTTCTAATTTTAAACAAGTTATCCAATATTAAAAGCAAACCAAACACAAACAAATCTAGTATTAGACCATACTACCTTGTATCAGTTCCTCGCTTTTCTTTTAATATCCAACTTCTTTGACTCGTGATGTCTAACTTGTGTCCACTTTCTTGCTACCCAATTCCTGAGCTCCCCCATTCCGTTAGTAGTTTTAGCATAACTTTATGTTTAAAAGCATGCTACTTTTTGCTTAAAATTTGGCATTTCTTTTCCTTGCTCTTTATATCCTATTGTGTTAGCTACCTGGAAAACTCCAGATTCCATATCTGACCTTGAAAACTGAAGATCCAACTTAACAGTCACTTTCCTTGGCTAGCAGAGTTAATTACTTCTTCATCTATACCCTAGTGAACTTTTTAAATCTTTGTTTTAGTATTTGTGATGTCTTATTTTAGCTGTTTGTTTATTAGTCTGTCATCCATGCTAGATCTTGAGATCCTAAAGTGTAAGAATTAAGCCTTTTTACTTGTTTTTAATTTGGAGACAGGGTCTTGCTTTTTCACACAGGCTGGAGTGCAGTGGCATGATCATAGCTCACTGCAGCCTCAACCTCTTAGATTCAAGTGATCCTCCCACCTCAGCCTCCCAAGTAGCTGCGACTGTAGGCATGCACCACCATGCCTGGCTAATTTTTATTTTATTTTTTGTGGAGATGAGGAGCTTGCTATGTTGCCCAGACTGGTCTTGAACTTCTGGCCTCAAGTGATTGATTCTTCTGCCTCAGCCTCCCAAGTAGGTAGGATTACAGGTGTGAGCTACCATGCCCAGCTCAGGATTAACTGGATTAAGTGTATCCATTTTTGTCTCCTGTTTCTCTACCATCAATATAGCACCTGCTGTAAAATTGGCATTCTAAATACTTGAATTTAAAGCTCTTGGATTTTTATTCATCAGTATCTTTTTTTTTTTGGAAGCACCAGAGTCCATGAGGCATTTTATTTGTAAATGTATGTATTACATCCCTAGAAAAAGAATCCCAGGATTTTCCCTCCTGTGTGTTTTCGTCTTGTTTCTTCATGGTCCATGATGCCAGCTGAGGTTGTCAGTACGATGAAACCAAACTGGTGGGATGGAAGCAGGTTATTCCGCCATTTTTCTAGATCTTTGAGTTGCACATCAAATCTGGGGCTGATTACTCCACACTTGTTTAGCCTGCCTATAAGGTTCACAATTTTCCCAGCTCTGTGATCATCAATGATTTCAAATTCGCCAATGTAACCATGCTTCATCATCACAGTGAGAAACTGGACGATGACTCTGGAGCACGGCCTAATAAGCACCTGGCGTTTGCCTCTCTTTTCGACATTGTTGATGCTCTTGAGAGCATCAGCCAGGACATTCGTGCGCACCATTGTGGCAGCGCGGAAAGATGGCGGAAAGGGCAGTATCTTTTATATTATAACTTCCTTTGTATTCCCATTACTACAGCTTAGTTTAGGCCCCAGTAACCTCACACTTTGCATTTGTAATAGCCTATATTCTAAGACATAGAATCTGTGCTCTAGTCTTTCTTCCTTCATTCTAATGACACGCTTTTCAACTTCTTATTGTCCTGGTTACCCCCCCCTCAGATGACTTATTTTAATCCAGTTGCAGAACTTTACATTTATCCATATTAGTTTGGTTTAAGATTGCAGCCTATAAAAATAAATTTGTCTCATAATTTGGTCATTTGTTGGGTCAGCCATGCCTCCCAACTTTATGTCATCTGCAAGTTTGATAAGCATACCTTTATGTCATCATCCTAAAATAAGACAAGACCAAGGACAAAGCCTCATGTTGTTGTCCTTTTTTTTTTTTTTTTGAGACAGTCTTAACTGTGTCTCCTAGCTGGAGTGCAGTGGTACCATCTCGGGCATTGCATCCTCCACCTCTCGGGTTCAAGTGATACTTGTGCCTTAACCTCCCAAGTAGCTGGGACTACAGGCACATGCCACCATGCCCAGCTAATTTTTTTGTATTTGTAGTAGAGATAGGGTTTCGCCATTTTGCCCGGGCTAATCTCAAACTTTTGGCCTCAAGTCATCCGCCTGCTTCAGCCTTCCAAAGTGCTGGGGTTACAGGCATCAGCCACTGTTCCTGGCCTGTTCCTCTAAGGGTCTTCTTAGTAGTTGATGTCGTCCTGTAATCTCTCTATAGCATCCTTTAATATAGAGGAAGTCTATGGTCTGGAGATATAGGTAAATACACATAATGTTGTTTAGGACATCTTTATTCTGTTTCTAGACTTAATGGATACCCTACCCTGTATATTTATATTTATAGTTGCATATTTATAGTTGGCACTCATAGTTTTGCATTTAATTGTTTCACATTCATTAATTTTTCACAAGTATTAGTAGGTTATAATAACCTCCCTGTTTAGCATGTACATTGTTAAACATAAGTGTTCAGCATATAGTAAATATTTGTTGATTAGAATAATCTATATCATGTCTACATTAATATTTAGCAATTTTAAGCATTTCTCTTTTATGTAATATTGTTTTAAAAACTATAATCAGGGCCGGGCGCGGTAGTGCAAGCCTGTAATCCCAGCACTTTGGGAGGCCGAGACGGGTGGATCACGAGGTCAGGAGATCGAGACCATCCTGGCTAGCACGGTGAAACCCCGTCTCTACTAAAAATACAAAAAACTAGCCGGGCGAGGTGGCGGGCACCTGTAGTCCCAGCTACTCGGGAGGCTGAGGCAGGAGAATGGCTTAAACCGGGAGGCGCAGTGAGCTGAGATCTGGCCACTGCACTCCAGCCTGGGCGACAGAGCGAGACTCCGTCTCAAAAAAAAAAAAACAAAACTATAATCAGTATTGTAAGGAATTTTGTTTATAGAATTTTAAAGATCTTATTGCCTTCTTTTAAATAGTTTTTTAAAAAAGATGGCATCTTAGTTGAAAAAAGCAGTTTGCAAAACAGTATATATGGTAAAATCCCATTTCTGTACAAACAATACCACCAAAACATAATGTACACATAGAAAAATGTTTGGAAGGATATAATTCTAAATGAAATATTAACAGTGCCTCTTTTTTATTGTTTTGCTGAATGATCTTTATCTTTTTTATGTTTTTTATCTGTCCTTATTTTGTTGGAGTGCATACTCACTACTCTTATAATCAGACAAAAACAAAACTTTTTTTAAATGATGGTTTAGTTAGCTAACATATTGTGACTTTCATTTCCAGGAAAGACTTGATGGAATCTACATGGATGCAGCCTGACAGATTGAGCCCACAAGTTCACCATTCTCAACCACAGCCTTTTGCTGCAACAGCTGGAAGTTTACTCTCCCATCTCTTGAGTCTAGAGCATGTAGGAATTTTGCATAAGGATTTTGAATCTATTTTACCAACCAGAAAGAATCATAATATGGCTTCAAGGCCATTAACTTTTACACCTCAACCATATGTGACCTCACCAGCTACTTATACAGATGCCTTGTTAAAACCTAGTGCCAGTCAATATAAGAGTAAACTGGATCGTATTGAAGCCTTGAAAGCAACAGCTGCTTCTTTGTCCAGCAGAATTGAAAGTGAAGCCAAGAAATTAGCTGGGGCCAACATTAACTATGGGTCAGCATGGAACACTGAGTATGATGTGCAGCAGGCACCTCAAGAAGATGGACCTTGGACCAAGGCTGTAACTCCACCTGTGAAAGATGATACTGAAGATGTTTTCTCTGCCAGAATTCAGAAGATGCTGGGAACCTGTGTATCTCATGCAACTTTTGATGATGATCTTCCTGGTGTAGGCAATCTCAGTGAATTTAAAAAGCTTCCTGAGATGATAAGACCTCAGAGTGCCATATCAAGCTTTAGAGTGAGATCCCCTGGTCCCAGACCAGAAGGGCTACTGGCACAGTTATGTAAAAGGCAGACTGACTCTTCTAGCTCTGATATGCAAGCCTGTTCTCAAGACAAAGCCAAAATATCTCTTGGTTCTAGCACAGATTCAGTCAGTGAAGGGCCTCTTCTTAGTGAGGGGAGTCTCTCCGAAGAAGACGGAGACCAGCATGGACAGCCCCTTTTGAAAGTAGCAGAAATTTTAAAAGAAAAGGAATTTTGTGCTGGAGAAAGAAATAGTCATGAACCCATCAAAGAGTTTCAGAAAGAAGCTGAAAAATTCTTGCCACTTTTTGGGCACGTAGGTGGGACACAAAACAAAGGGCCATGGGAAGAACTGGCAAAGGGAAGCCCACATAGCGTCATTAATATTTTTACAAAATCCTATCAGTTATATGGAAAAGGTGAGAAAAATAAGTATAGCTTGTACTATTTGTATATTAAGATGAATTATAATTTCTGTACAAGATATATACTTTAGTACACATTTTTCATTGAGTGAATAATGGAGACATTATTGTCCGTGTTAGTCATCTTCTAAATTTCCTGCAAGCCTCAAATAGAGTATTAATAATTTAATCTTTAAGATTTCATTTAAAAATTGTTATTGTCATAAAATAATAGTTGACTGGTAGTTGTAGAAATTTTTATCTAGTTCAGAGAAATTCATAGATGATGTTCAGGATTGGATATATATCACATATATACTACATTTTCTGTGACCATAGTTATGTACTTCTATAGAAACTAAGTATAAGCTGGGCATGGTGGCTCACACCTATAATCCCAGGACTTTCAGAGTCCAAGGCAGGCGGATCACTTGAGGTTAGGAGTTCAAGATCAGCCTGGCCAACATGGTGAAACCCCGCCTCTACTAACAATACAAAAAAAATTTAGCTGGGTGTGGTGGCATGCAACTGTAATCCCAGCTACTCGGGAGGCTGAGGCATGAGAACCGCTTGAACCTGGGAGGCAGACATTGCCGTGAGCTGAGATCATGCCACTGCACTCCAGCCTGGGCGACAGAGTGAGACTCCATCTCAAAAAAAAAAAAAAAAAAAGAAACTAAGTGTGTTTCTTACCACGGTGGTGATTTATGAATTCTTGGGAATATAGCAATCAAGAATTGAGAGGGATAACTGTAGTAACATTTCTAATATGAAAACAACTCTATTAATGTTTGTTAAAACTAGTTTGAATACCAATCAGACTTTGAACAGTAACATAGCTATATATTTGATTCCTGAAACAATGACTTCTAACGTTCCCTTCTTATCCCTGAACTCCTGTAACACAGCTTTCCTTTTCTATGATGGACTCAATTCCCTCAAGTCCCTTTCTCTATCCTTCCTGCTATATATGGAATCTGCCCATTTTATAGTAACATTATCTTAGAATTTCCGGATCGGAGATTTCTCCTCTATATAGTGAATGTATTTCATCTGTTACTCTTATGCTCAACTGGGTATCACATTGCTTTTTCCTAGAATTCATATTTAGGTATTTCTTAATGGTCTTGTAGAGACCTTCATAGGCTATTGCTTTCTTTTGTTTAGCCACATTTCTATTAGTGGTAATTTTAAATTTGTTTTGATTTGAAAGTTATTTTGATTTCTTTTGATGAAAGTAAAGTGCTTAAATCAACATCTTTTTTAATAAGAAAATTGTTTCTTAAATTCTATTAAATGTTCATTAAGATTTTATAGTTAAACTAAAATATTTAGAGATGAAATGAGAATGAAATGTTATCTGCAATTTGCTTTAGAATAGTCGGGGTGGTAGATGAAGGTAGTAGGAGGTTTATTTGAAACTAGATTGGTGATGTATTGGTCATTGTTGAAGCTGGATGATGAATACTTCGGTTTCATTATACTAATCTCCCTGTTTTTATGTATGTTTTAAATTTTCCTAATAAAAAGCTTTTAAAAAGTAAAGTTGGATATAAAGGTAAATAGAAAAGAAGCACTATTAAAGGAAACTAAAATGTCCCTAAGCTCATATTGCTAATCTCCATGTATGGGATGCTTTTCTTATAGTTTCTTGATTTTCATTTTTAACTGTTTCAATTATTACTTTTGCCAGGGTTTGAAGACAAGTTGGACAGAGGAACATCAACATCACGGCCTTTGAATGCCACCACAACTCCTTTAAGCAGTGTTTCATATGAAGATGATTTTGTCTCCTCTCCAGGGAGTGGGACTTTGACAGAAAAAAAGTCAACTCTTGAACCTCAGTAAGAAAATACTGGCAATATGGAATAAACTCTGAAGAGTGAGAAAATGTACAAATGAGAACTCTGGTCTGAATATTAGCCAAGTTTTGCTTATTTAAAGATACATATAGAGGCTGCACATCGTAGTGGAAATCCAGGGCATGGGGCTCTGGATCCAGACTGCCTTTGTTTAAATCCAGGCTCTCCTGATTATTAGTTGTTTGTATTTATGCACATTACTTAGCCATCGTATGCTTCTGCTTCCTTCTCTGTAAAATGGGGACATTAATAGTACCTGCCTGCCTCATAGAGTTGTTATGAGTATTAAATGAAATATAGTGAGGCTAAGGCACGAAAATTGCTTGAACCTGGGAGTTGGAAGTTGCAGTGAGCCGAGATTGGACCACTGCACTCCAGCCTGGGTGACAAAACTAGACCCTATCTCAAAAAAATAAAGAAAAAAATAAATCACATACTTAGAACAGGACCTGGCACATAGTAAGCAGAGTATAGGTTGTTAAATCAGTCCATGAATTCCCAGTAGAGTATTGGAGTATTGGGAAATTAGTCCATGGTATACTAACATAAAAAGCTTGAGAAATGGTTTTCTGTGATAGAATTGAGGAAGATCAGATAGATACGTGACTCCATGGTTCCAAATAATAAGTAAGTTTCTTTATAATCAAGAAAACATTGAAAAATTTGCAAAGCTTTGAAAAACAATAATTATAATGATTATAACATCTGACAATTATTGAGCACTTAGTGTGCAAGACACTGAAAAGGCTGAAAGACTTTACCTATATTAACTCATTTTTATAATAGCCTAATGTGGAAAGTATTGTTGTTACCATTTCTGTTTTAGAGAGCAAACTGAAGCAGAGGTTAAATTACTTGTACATAGTCACATAGTAAGTGAATCAGACTTTGTTGGAGAGAATTTTCTCCCTATATTTTGCTACCATATACATTTATCTGTAATTATTCATACTTAATATCATCTTTTTCAAATATTACAAATTATAATCCATGTAAAATTATTAGGTAATCTTATAAAAATTAGTTAAATCTAATTAGATTAGTAGGAATAGGTATGAAAATTATATGAGAAAAAGCATAGTTTTAAGTTTTGAGCTCTAAGGAAAATATCAAATTTTTAAATAAAAACTTTCAGTGATTTAATTATGGTGACATTTAATATCACCAATCAATATGATTTGATGCATTTTATTTCCAGGTAGAGGAAGAACATGTTAAGTTATTGTGTTCTCCATAAGATTATAAGAGGAGAAATAGTTATAATATATAAATTATAAATTTGAATAGAAATTGAGACCATATTTTCCAGTATTCAACATTATATACTTTTCTCTGAATATTAGTTTTTATTGGTTTCACTTACCTGAGATTTTTCTTAGTAACAAATTGAACCATAGGGAACAATCCAGGTTGATGGTGGTTAAAAAAATTAATAATAAAGTGGAAGCCATCTTTGATTATAGTTATATTCTCCTAGTGATTAAATAGATTTTTAAGTATCTTTAATTTAGCTGTGTTGTAAGACTTTTCTTTCTAGAACTGCTATTATTTATTCTTTGACAGTAGCACTTTAGGCCCTCAGGAGGACCATTCTAACAGAAAGTCTGTCTGTGATCCTTCCTCTGTGGATGTTACCTCCCAGCATTCATCAGGAACCCAGTCTGCTGCATCGTCTCGGTCATCTACTTCTTCTAAAGGAAAGAAAGGAAAAAAGGAAAAGACAGAATGTAAGTGGAATTCCACATGGTAACTTTTTCTCTTACTAATGATTTTGTTGTAGTAATCTAAAGTTGTGATTTGATCCCATAAGAAGTTAGAATTTCTTACAGTAATGTAATTAACTTTCATATTTATCATTATAGTAATACCTTTTGATATATAACATTATGAATCTTTTCCATAATACAAAAGGAATACATTTGCAGTGATAAAAAATTAAAAATTAGAGGCTGGGTGCAGTGGCTCAAGCCTGTAATCCCAGCACTTTGGGAGGCCGAGATGGGTGGATCACGAGGTCAGGAGATCGAGACCATCCTGGCCTACACGGTGAAACCCCGTCTCTACTAAAACATACAAAAAAACTAGCCGGGC
>NW_012116433.1:931366-940194 GCF_000951035.1 Colobus angolensis palliatus
AAAAAAAAAAAAAAAAAAAAAAAATTAGAGATAAACACTCTTCAAGGAAAGACAAATTTCCTTTGAGCCTTCTGTTCAGAGATTAACTACTATTAACATTTTTGATGTATACATAAAATTATACACACACGACTTTATTTTAAAAACAAATGTAAATAATTGCTTTGCAGTTGGGTTTTTAAAAAAACTTAATAGTATATACATCTCTGAGTATCATTAAATGTAATACCCAGAGTTCCTTATCTATAAAATAGAGATAATAGATACTTTATATGGTAATTTTCAAGCTCATATGAAGTTAAGGGAGATAATGTATACATTCTGGTACCCAGCACTGTAGCTGACTCATTGGCATTCAGTAAATATTTTTGAGTGATTGAGATACCCTTCAATGTCCTCATTTCTACTCTTGGCTTAAATTTGCTCCATAGTGCCTACGGAGACGGATAATCGCTGTATAAAGTGATTAGGCAAAGGCTTTGTAAACTCACAGGATGGTGTCTAGCTATGGGAATGATTCTGCTTCTTGCTTCCAAATATGTATTTTTCTGGAAGCTGGAAGCTGTCATTCTTAGCAGACTAACACAGGAACAGAAAACCAAACACCGTGTGTTCTCATTCATAAGTGGGAGTTGAACAATGCAAACACATGGACACGGGGAAGAGATCATCACACACTGGGACCTGTCGGGGTTGGGGGGCAAGGGAAGGGAGAGCATTAGGACAAATACCTAATGCATGCGGGGCTTGAAACCTAGATGATGGGTTGATGGGTGTAGCAAACCACCATGGCGCATGTATACATCTGTAACAAACCTGCACGTTCTGCACATGTATCCCAGAACATAAAATAAAAAATAAATACATAAAATAAATCCTGCTTGTTGAGCTAAAAGGCTTCAGGGGGTGGAAGGAACAGGAATAGGAGGAAGACATCAATAAATATAGAAACCTATATTTTAAAAGTAAATCACCTCTAGTTCTTTCTCTTAGAGATAACAGATGTTAACATTCAGACCAGCCTGGCCAATATGGTGAAACGCTGTCTCTAAAGGTACAAAAATTAGCCAGGCATGATGGTGGGTGTCTATAATCCCAGCTACTCGGGAGGCTGAGGCGGGAGGATCGCTTGAACCCAGGAGGCAGAGGTTGCAGTGAGCCGAGATTGCACCATTGCACTCCAGCCTGAGCGAGACTCCGTCTCAAAAAAAGAAAAAAAAGTATTTATTTTATTTATTTCATTTTATCTTATTTATTTTGCAGAGACGAGGGCCTCACTTTGTTTCCCAGGCTGGTTTCAAACTCCTGGGCTCAAGCAATCCTTCTGCCTCAGCCTCCCAAAATGTTGTGATTATAGGCATGAGCCACTGCCCTCTGCCTATTTTAATTGTGGCAAAATATATATAACATAAAATTTATCATTTTAACCATTTTCAAATACACAGTTCAGTGACATTAAGTACATGCACATTATTGTTGCAAGCATCACCACTGTCACTCCAGAAATTTTTCATATTCCCCTACTGAACTCTGTACCCAGTAAGTAATAACTCCATTCCTCTGTTCATCAGCCACTGGTAACCACTCTTGTGTTTTCTGTCCCTATGAATTTGACTACTCTAGGTACTTTATATAAGTGGAATAATACAGTATTTGTCTTTTTTATCTGGCTTATTTCACTTAGCATAATATCTGACTCACCGTTCATCTATGTACAGCATGTATCAGAATTTATTTTTATTGCTGAATAATATTCCATGCTGTGTATATGCCATATTTTGTCCATTAATCTGTTGATGGACATTTTGGTATTTTCCACCTTTTAGCTATTGTGAATGATGTTGCTATGAACACTGGTGTACAAATACCCTATTTGAATCCCTGCTTTAACCCAGATACAGAATTGCTAGATCAAATGGTAATGCCATGTTTAATTTTTTGAGGAACTGCCATAATGTTTTCTATAGCAGCTGTACCATTTTACATTCCCACCAGCAATACACAGGGTTCTGTTTTGTCTACATTTATGCCAACACTTCATATTTTCTGCTTTTTTGTTAATAGGACATCCTAATGGGTGTGAAATGTTAACATTTTTAGTAAGAGTCCTTCCAGACAATTTGTAGACACACACAAATAAGAAATTTTATGTGTATGGGATCACATTTTACATGCAATTTTATTCTGTCTATAGGGTATGGGTATCTTTTTTTGTCAGTAAATATGGATTACTATTTGTAAGGTTTACCCACTAAACAAACTCTAGACCCATTAAGTAACAGAATACTGTTCTGTTTTTGCTTTTTTGTTTTGTTGTTTGAGTTAGGGTCTCACTCTGTCACCCAGACTGGAGTACAGTGGTGTGATCACAGCTTATGGCTTGCCGTAGCCTCAACATCCTGGGCTCCATCAATCCTTCCACCTCAGCCTCCCAAGTAGCTGGGATTACAGGCACACACCACCCCAGTGGCTAATTTTTCCTTTTTTTTGTAATGACGGCTTCTGCCATATTATCAGGGCTGGTCTCAAACTCCTGGGCTTAAGCAATCCACCTGTTTTAGCTTCCCAGACTGCTGGGATTATAGCCGTGAGCCACCGCACCTGGCTTGTTATTTGAATATGTTTAAAATGTGGTACATTTTGCCAAATAGCCTTTCAGAAAGTTAGTGCCAGTTTATACTTCCAATGAGAGTGCTAGGAGAAATTATTTTTAAATCGTTAACCTGATACAAGCAGTTTGGAAGTGTTCTGAAAGTCTTTGTAGGACATTTAGACATCATTTTACCAGCACTTCCCAAACTCAGTATTTTCTTGTGAAATATAAGTTTAGTGGTATAGACTGTTTCTTAAGTGTTCTGAGAATAAAAGAGCTCCATGGTTCCATAAATTTGGGAAATTCTTTTAGAGTGAAACAAGATTCTTTCCTGTAAGACTCAAAAACACTGTAAATATGCTAGTGCATTACTTATTTTAGGATAAGGATGAGGCTGTAGTATGAAGCATTTTCCAAGTGTATTTTGACCACAGAATCATGAATCATCATTTTATGGCATTAGAATTCAGCTGAACACAATTTGGGAAATGCTGATCTTGCTCAATTCTTTTATTTTGCAATTGTTAGTGTTGGCTAAGTTAGTGTCTCACCTAAGGTCACTAACTTGTTATTGGCAAAGCCCAGATTCTGACTTCTGACTCCCAAATCCAGTCTATCTTCTGCTATAGTATACTGCACAATTTTAAAATATCATGATATAGGCTGGGCGTGGTAGCTTACTCCTATAATCCCAGCATTTTGTGAGGCTGAGAGGGGTGGATCATTTGATGCAGGAGTTCAAATTCCTGTAATTCGAGACCAGCCTGGGCAACATGATGAAGCCTTGTCTTTAGAAAAAATAGAAAAATTATCCAGGCATGGTGGCACACACATGTAACCCCAGCTATTGGAGAGGCTCAGGTGGAAGGATCAGTTGAGCCCCTGAAATTGAGGCTACAGTGAGCCATGATCATGCTACTGCACTCCAGCCTGGGCAACAGAGCGAGACCTGTCTCAAAAAAGAGAAAAAATCGTGATATATTGAGTATATGTGTATTAATAATATGATTTAATGTAGGTTTAAAACATTATCATCTAAAACAGATTAGATGAAGTATAGGTAGTGTTTTGTGGCTTTCAGTTTCCCTAATCCTCCCCGGCAGTACCAGAAAAATCCTGATAGATTTCACTTTCCACAGCATCTTCTTAAATTTAGTTTCTCCTTCATCCCCAAGTTCTAAAATCTGTGATTTTAATTGTATATGCTCCATCTGGTGGTGAAAAAGAGTGTCTGCATGCTCTGTACAAAAATTTACCCAGTGTAGTTGAAAGTAGTTGGTAGATTAAAGTGGTAATCCTAAGAAGAAAAAATTTTGCTTTAAGATATGGAATATGGCTTTACATGGCAATCTTTTAATGTCAGGGCATTTTCTTTTCATATGGGTCCCTTGATTGAAGTGTAGGCCTTTCTTGCACAGAACGTTATGTCTATAATTTCTAGTTGTTTAAAGTCAAGAAGAAATTTTAAATTGTGTATGTATTGTCAACAAACAATATTAAGTGAATAAAGCATTCTTACTATGAAAGCAGTGCAGCTTTATTGTAGAAAAATTAGCGATAATCAGTATTAACAGCTTGCTTCTAGCCTCGGGATCCTAAATAGACTTTATAATAGAGTCCTTTCTGTTTGATTAATAATATTCTGTTTCAGGTGTACAGTTCAGTGGCATTAAGCACATTTATACTGTTATACAACCATCCCCACCACTCAGCTTCAGAACTTTCTGTTTCCCGTACTGAAGCTCTGTATCCATTCAATAATAACTGTCCGTTCCTCCGTCCCTTCAGTTCTGGCAATCACCATTCTAACTTTCTGTCTCTATGATTTTTCACTAGGGAATTTAACCATTTTCAAGTGTACAGTTCATTAGCATTAAGTACATTCACATTGTTTTGCCATCGTGATCACTGTCTATCTCCAGAACATTTTCATCATCCCAAACTAAAATCTATACCCATTCAAAAGTAACTCTCATTCTTTTCTCCCAGCGCCTAGTAACAACTGTTCTACTTTCTCTCTCTGAGTTTGCCTATTCTAGCTATGTCATGTAAGTGGAATCATATTTGTCCTTTTGTGACTGTCTTATTTCACTTAGCATAATGTCTTCAAGGTTCATCTATGTTGTAGCATGTGTCAGAATGCCCTTCCTTTTAAGGCTGAATAATATTCCTTTGTATGTATAAGCCACATTTTGTTTGTCCATTCATCAGTTGATGGACACTTGGGTTGCTTTCATCTTCTATTTTGAATAATACTGCTATGAATACGAGTATAAAGGGTAATTTTTTTTCACTTTTGTATTTTGTTTTGCTCTTTAACCATATATATCTTTAAAATTTGGCCAGGCGCGGTGGCTCAAGCCTGTAATCCCAGCACTTTGGGAGGCCGAGACGGGCGGATCATGAGGTCAGGAGATCGAGACCATCCTGGCTAACATGGTGAAACCCCGTCTCTACTAAAAAATACAAAAAAAACTAGCCGGGCGAGGTGGCGGGCGCCTGTAGTCCCAGCTACTCGGGAGGCTGAGGCAGGAGAATGGCATAAACCCGGGAGGCAGAGCTTGCAGTGAGCCGAGATCCGGTCACTGCACTCCAACCTGGGCGACAGAGCGAGACTCCGTCTCAAAAAAAATAAAAATAAAAATAAAAAATAAAATAAAATTTAACTTAAATTTTTTTGTGTATATATAAAGTATATATAGCAATTTTACAATAAATTTTTCCAAAATCTTTATATATACACATTATATATTTATATGTGTATATACATAAATATGTGTATATATAAACATATGGTATATATAATATATAAAATATGTATTTTATATTTAAAATTTTGGGGGGCCACTATTAAAATTTATAGGCAGTTTTGTAATCTGCTTTTTTTTAAAGGTAATAATAAATATTTTCCCATGCTGCTGTTTAAACATACAATCAGGATGAATAGTGTACTAGTGTCAGGAGGCCTGAGTGTGTGTCCTATTTCTGCTGTTGACCAGAGCAGAATACCTTGTTAAGCAAGTTGTTAAGCCCCATAGATCTCTAGTTACCTCATCAGTAAATTGGGGATATAGTACTTATTTCATAACATGTTTAAGAGCAATAAGGTACTATATATGAAGTACATTTGACTTACAATGTTCTATATAAATGTGCAGGTTACTATTATCTGTGTCATTTAGACAGGTATTCTCTTATTAGAAATGTAGATTAAATTTCTTTGAGTTACAAAGTTACACATTGAATAACATGCATAATTTTTGTTTCATCTCCTTAAGATATATTTCTATGAGTAAAATTATTCACTCAGAGAATATGAATATTTTTATAAATCAGGCTACATAGTTCTTACCATAGACTTTTTCAAAAGAATTATGTAGTTCAGTTAGCAGTTGGTACCCAGCTCTGGATTTTATCCTTTAAAAAATTCTTTTTGCTTACTTTCTCATAGGGATAGATTAGTACTTTATTGTTATTTAATATGCTTATCTTTTGTTACTAGCTGAGCTAAAAATGATTTATTAATAGCAAGTGGAATTAATGGAAGAAACTTCACTTTCCTTAAATGAAGACAGAAGGATGAACTGCTTTGTTTTAGATATGGAAAACAGATTTTGAATATAATATAGATCAAATTTTAAATATTCTGATTTCTACTTTTTATTATTTTATTGAAATCTATATGTCAATTGTCTATCTCAATAACTTCTGATATTGGGAATCAGCTTTATAAGAAATTTGCTTTACAGGGTTGGATTCATTCACTGGAAATGTTCAGAACTCATTTCTTGATGAGGAAAAAGCAGAACATGGCTCCCATCAAGGAAAGAAATCTGGGACCAGCAGCAAACTTTCTGTTAAAGATTTTGAGCATACTCTTGATACAGATAGCACTTTGGAAGATCTTTCTGGACATTCTGTGAGGTAAAGTAATGTGTGCTTTATAATGTAATTCGTATATAATTAAAGTTATAATATAATTGATATTCAGAAAATCCATTTAATGAATTTTAGCTCAGCAGTCTCCTTAACTGTGCATGTCTGAGCTACTACAAAATTGTATATATTACAAATAGACTGCAGAGCTTTGTTCACAGCTCTAATCTTAGTCTGTATATTAGAATATGGTCATGTATCATCTAAACTGTTACAACCTCTTTCTCAGGAATTCTCTCCCTCTAGTACAACCTGGTTTTCTATGCTGAATGCTGTTACAGTTGTTTTCTTGGCTCAATCTTTTGACTAAGCAGCTACCCTGCTTAGGGTACTTTGTGAGGTCATAGATCAATTCTAAGTGCCTAACTCTACTTGAAGTGTTTTCGCTGGGCTACCACAAACTATCTCATTTCTTTTGTCTGTCTATTTCAATTCTCATCTATTCATCCATTCTTCCAACACAGCTACTTAGCATACTTAGCATACTTATTGTCTTATTGTTTATTTCTTCCTCTGAACTTTTCTGCTCAACTTACTAGACCACTCAGGCAGATTTTGAAATCTCACTCTTACTGATTATGGAGCTTGCATACTGTTTTTTTCTTCTTTTTAATATCGTATACGATGCACTTAGTCTGTTGCTTACAAATAACCTTCAGTTGTTGCTAGCTATACAGTTCCTACTCATTTGTCCATATGACTTTTCATCTGTGCACTGGTTTTATCTTGGAAATTGAGGCTCTGAGAAGACACGGATTTATTTTTTCCTTTTAAAGGAACTTTGGGCTTTTTCTAGTACTGTGACACATAAAGATGACCATTTTCAGTGCTTTCATGTTACAAATCATATTGCATCATTAATGCCATTATTTCTGTATTTAAAATTAAATTTTATTTTCTTTGTCAGTGATTTTGGAATTTAGAAAACTTTACCTTTCCTTAAGAATTACTCTGATGATTTAACTTGATAGAATTTACAAAGTTAAACATTTCTTAATGAGATCCATAGCCAAATAAGTTTCATCAATGCCCCATACTGCAATCTAGATTTCCCCTTCCCCACCCATGGAGATTCACAGGGATAAAATAATTTGATAAGGAGGCTTTGATAAGGCTTTGATAAGGAGGAGTCCAGATTTTTCAACACTTGTTTAACCTCCTTTTTTTTTTTAAAAAAAACTTGTTTGGCTGTAGTCACTCTTTGACCCCAAGCTCTTTCTCTTTCTTTTTGGGAAAGCTTATTGACATTGTTGGAAATATACTTTTAGAAATGCTAGTCTAGCTAAATTTTATGTGCAAAGCAAATATAAATTCACCTTATAAAACCCTAAGGTGAGGTGCAGAGTACTTTGTTTTGTTTGATGTTGTGTTTTAATTATTTAATGGAAATGTGTTAAAATGATCATTCTTTTTGTGTTTCATGCATGAAATAGACTGTTAGAAATAGTATTTATCTAAAGTATCAATAGAAAATGAAGGGTCAGGTAAACACATGGGTGCCTCTCAGGCCTACTTCTATTCAAATATTTTTATACTGGATATAAGAGAAATTTTTACCTTTGAAAACTATTTCATCATTTTATTAGAAGCTAAAAGCAAACTTGTTTCAGTATGTTGGAAATATAACTGTGCTAAAATGCTTTATAGAGTATCTTTGAATAATTTATTCAGTAAATAAATATTCAGTGCAAGGCAACATGCTTGATGTTATGAGAAATAATACCTTTAATGAGCTTACTTTTTCAAAGAAAGGCTAGCAATGTGTCTTGTACTGAATTAAATGCCTTAAGAGTTGTTACAAACTGTTATGTTACTTATTAGAAAGTTCAAGAAAGAGATGTATTAACAAGTAGATGTAAAGAAATGAAATAAGTATTTAGAGATGGATAGTGTGAAAATTTTTTCTGAGACTCTTGGATTAACGAGGGTATAATAAAAGAATAATTTTTGTCTTTTCTTACCTTTTAACATAAAATATTTGATTCTCTTTCAGAGATGTATTTTAAGACTCATATATGGCTCCAATTTTATTGCTGTAGAGTGTCTATTTTAGAAGACTTTGCTTCATGCTATAACAAGTGAATCATAATATATGTACACTGTAGAGGGAACAGTTCAGTGCTAGTTTAATCAAGCTGCTCCCTTTCCATTGTACTTAGGGCAAGGTTTGTGCCATGCTTGTGCCCCACTGTAATTCTAGCAATTAGAGGAATATTCATAGTCATTCATTCAGCATAGTGACTGTATTAACGAATAAATGCCTAAATCACAACTTTTTTTTTTTTTGAGACGGAGTCTC
>NW_012116433.1:940558-945066 GCF_000951035.1 Colobus angolensis palliatus
ATCTCCTGACCTCGTGATCCGCCCGTCTCGGCCTCCCAAAGTGCTAGGATTACAGGCTTGAGCCACCGCGCCCGGCCTATATGTTGTTCTTTTGAATGATTTAGCTGGTTTACAAAGTACTTATCCTTCCTCTAATGTTTTTGTGGATCAAAATTTCTAGTGTCTCATCAGATAAGGGAAGATCTCAGAAAACTCCAACTTCTCCCCTGTCACCAAGTTCCCAGAAATCGTTGCAGTTTGACCTTCCAGGAACTTCTTCAGAAAGATCTAAGTCATCAGTAATGCCTACAACTATAACAGGATTTAAGCCTACTGCAGCTCTCACTGATTTGAACCTGGCTGCCAGCAGAACAACGACAGAGAATGCGGCTCCAATACCAAGTAAGTAGATCCATACAATTGTAATTTTTAGAATACGATATGAAATTTTTTCTCTCAAAATTCCTTTTCTTTCAGTTGAGTCATAGAGAAATATTTCAAGTGAATATGATTACTTTTCAAGTATTAAAACCTGCCAGAAATTAAATACTGAAAAGCACAAGAGATTCAGTAATGTTGATTTTTTTCCCATCTTGTCAGCCAGCATTAGTCAAAACATATCTGAAAACTGTGTCCCATATGTGCACTCCTGTTTAAATGTATACATATGTATGTATACACACGTACGTGTGCACACACATAGAAGTAAAGTACATTGTACAGGCATACCTTGTTTTATTGTGCTTGACTTTATTGCATTTCACAGATACTGCAGGGTTTTTTGATTTTTGTTTTTGTTTTTTTTCTTTACAAATTAAAGGCTCATGGCATTGAACAAATTCATCAGTGCCATTTTTCCAGCAGCATGCACTCACTTTGTGTCCCTGTGTCCACAATTTTGGTAAATCTCTCAATATTTCAAGCTTTTCATTATTACTATATCTGTTATGGCGATCTGTGATTAGCGATCTTTGATGTTCCTGTTGTATTAATAATTGTTTTAGGTGCCACCAACCAGTCCATTTAAGAGGGCAAACTTAATGGATCGATGTTGTGTGTGTTCTGACTGCTCCACCAACTCACCCTGTTCCCCTCTTCAACCCTCCCTCTGGCCTCCTTATTGCCTGAGACACAATAATATTAAAATTAGGCCAGTTACTAACCCTACAATGGTCTCTTAAGTGTTCACGTGAAAGGAAGAGTCACATCTCTCACTTTAAATCAGAAGCTACAAATGATTAAGCTTAGTGAGGAAGGGATGTCAAAAGCCAAGATATGCCAAAAGCTAGGCCTCTTGTGCCAGTTAGCCAACTTGTGAATGCAAAGGAAAAGTTTTTGAAGGAAATGAAAGGTATCATATGAATGATAGATAAGAAAACACAATAACCTTATTGCTGATATGGAGAAAGTTTTAGGGACTGAGATAAAAGATCAAGCCAGTGGCATCTTTAAGCTGAAGCTTAATCCAGCGCAAGACCCTAATCCTCTTCAATTTTGTGAAGCCTGGGAGAGGTGAGGAAGCTGCAAAAGAAAAATTGGAAGCAGCAGAGGCTAAAGAAAGAAGCCATCTCTATAAAATAAAAGTGCAGGGTGAAGCAAGAAGTGCTGAGGTAGAAGTTGCAGCAAGTTATCCAGAAGATAATTGATGAAAGTGGCTGTACTAAACAGATTTTCAATGAGATGAAACAACCTTATGTTGGAAGAAAATGTCATCTAGGGCTTTCGTAGCTAGAGAGAAGTTAGTGCTTGGCTTCAGAGCTCAAAGGATGAGCTGACTATTTAGGGGTTAATAATACAGCTGACAACTTAAAGTTGAAGCCAAGGCTCATTTACCATTCTGAAAATCCTAGAGTCCTTAAGAATTATGCTAAATCTACTCTGCTTGTGCTGTATTAATGGAACAACAAAGCCTGAATGACAGCACATCTGTTTACAACACTCAAGTTTACTGAGTATTCTAAGCCCACTGTTGAGACCTACTCCAGGAAAAAAAAGATTTTTTTCAAAGTGTTCTTTTCAGAATTTGAAAAAATATTTATTCCTGCTCATTGACAATGCACCTGGTCATCCAAGAGCTCTGATGGACATAAAAAAGGAGATTAATGTTTTTATGTCCCCTAACATAAAATTCATTCTGTACCCATGGATCAAGTAGTAATTTCAACTTTTTAAGTCTTCTTATTTAAGAAATGCACTGTGTAAGGCTATAGCTGCCATAGATAGTGATTCCTCTGCTGATTTAGGCAAAGTAAATTGATCACCTTCTGGAAAGGATTCACCATTATAGATGCCATTAAGAACATTTGTGATTCGTGGAAGGAGATCAAAATATGAACATTAACAGAAGCTTGGAAGAAGTTGATTCCAGCCCTCATGGATGACTTTGAGGGGTTCAGAACTTCAGTGGAGGAAATAACTGCAGATATGGTAGAAATAGCAAGAGAACTAGAATTATAATTGGATCCTGAAGATGTTACTGAATTGCTGCAGTCTCATGACAAAAGTTGAATGAATGAGTAGTTGCTTCTTTTGCATGAGCAAAGAAAGTGGTTCCTTGAGATGGAATCTACTCCTAGTGAAATGACAAAAATGGTTTAGAATATTACGTAAACTTTAATTGATAAAGCAGTGGCAGGGTTTGAGAGGATTGTCTCCAGTTTTGAAAGAGGTTCTACAGAAAGTGGGTCAGATGCTACCAAACAGCATTACATGCTCCAGAGAAATCTTTTGTGAAAGCAAGCGTCAATCGATGCAGTAAACTTCATTATTGCCTCATTTTAAGAAATTGCCACAGTCACTCCAGCCTTCAGCAACCACCCTGATCAGTCAGTAGCTATCAACATAGAGGTATGACCTTCCACCAGCAAAAAGATTAGGACTTGCTGAAGGCTCAGATGATCGTCAGCATTTTTTAGCAGTACAGTATTTTTAAATCAAAGTATGTACATTTGTTTAGACATAATGCTATTACACACTTACTAGACTACAGTATAGTGCAAATATAACTCTTATGTGCACTGGTAAACCAAAAAATTTGTGTGACTTGCTTTATTCTGATATTTTTTCCTTTGGTCTAGAACTGAACCTGCAGTATCTCCAAGGTATTCCTGTACTGAGTCCCAGTTTTTTCTACATAGGAAAACAAAGTTGATTTTGGCTCTTAAAATGACAGATTTTAGAAATCTGAGGTGTAATTTCATGTTAACTTTTCCATTTGACCATTGTCATGCCCTCCAGGTTCTAAGCGCTTTTCTCCTGCTGGCCTCCATCATCGTATGGCAGCAGAACTCAGTTATCTGAACGCCATTGAGGAGTCGGTGCGCCAACTGTCAGATGTGGAAAGAGTTAGAGGCATTTCACTTGCTCAGCAGGAGAGTGTGTCTCTAGCTCAGATCATAAAGGTATTTTTGGAGTTTTCCTTTTTAGCTTTCTGTGGTTTTTCTTTTTTCTTTGCTATTTAAAATAGTCTTAATGATGACTTAAACTACTGTGCCAAATAGAAGAAAAATCGTCTGCCATGTAGCATCTGTAAATAAATAGTCCTGGGAAAAACCTATCAGGACACTAAAAAGATACGGTGTTTGGCAGCAGAACAATAATAAAGTCATTCTCTCTCAAATACTTTGTTTTCTGCTTTGCTTAGTTAACAGTATAAAAATCATCTAGTCAAACATTCTTAATATTGTCTCTTTTCATTGAGAGGTGAGAGAATACTGAGGGTTTGTTTTTTTTTTAAAAAAAAAAAAAAGCTTTATTTGTACCAAAAGAGAAGTTTCTGAAGTCCGGGTGTTTGAGAAAGCCAGGATAGTGTGGATTTTTCTTTAGCAAACAAAAATCCAGAGATGGTCTAAGCACTCTTCGTTAGTGGAACTGCTTTACAAAACAACAACAACGACAAAACCCTGAGTTCTTACCTACATAGTATAAAATACACAGATGTTAAGTGTACAGTTTTGATGAGGTTTTTTTTGTTTTGTTTTGTTTTGCCTTTTTTGAGACAGAATCTCACTGTTGCCCGGGCTGGAGTGCAGTGGCGCGATCTCTGCTCACTGCAAGCTCTGCCTCCCAGGTTCACATCATTTTCCTGCCTCAGCCTCCCTAGTAGCTGGAACTACAGGCGCCCGCCACAACGCCCAGCTAATTTTCTGTATTTTTAGTAGAGACAGAGTTTCACCGTGTTAGCCAGGATGGACTCAATCTCCTAACCTCGTGAACCACCTGCCTCGGCCTCCCAAAGTGCTGGGATTACAGGCGTGAGCCACCGCGCCCAGCCCAGTTTTGATGTGTTTTGACCAGTGTATATACCTGTGTAAGAACCACCCTAATGAAGATATACAGCCCTTACGTTGTTACCCCAGAAAGTTGACTCATGCCCATTTTCTTTTTTTTTTTTTTTTTTTTTATTTTACTTTAAGTTCCAGGGTACATGTGCATAACTAAGTTTCTTGAATTCAAGGGCTTTCTTCGTTCCCTACTGTATTCCCAGAGGAGTGACCCTACACTCTCTATCACAATCACCTGGAAAGTAG
>NW_012116433.1:945116-946773 GCF_000951035.1 Colobus angolensis palliatus
GCCATCTCGCCCGGCTAGTTTTTTGTATTTTTTAGTAGAGACGGGGTTTCACCATGTAGCTCAGGATGGTCTCGATCTCCTGACCTCGTGATCCACCCATCTCGGCCTCCCAAAGTGCTGGGATTACAGGCTTGAGCCACCGCGCCCGGCCAACTCATGCCCATTTTCAATTACTCCCCCTTCCAAAGGCAATTACTATTCTGATTTCTGGCACCATAGTTTATTTTTGCCTGTTCTAGAACTTTGTATAAAAGGAAGTGGACTTTGCTGTGTTTAGCTTATTTTCAATATCAATTTAAGATTTATCCATATTGTTTTATCAGTAGTTTTTTGTTTTGTTCTGTTTTTTGCTGAGTAATATTCCATTAATATCACAATTTGTTTATCAGTTTTCCTATTGATGTACATTTGGATTATTTCCAGCTTTTGGCTGTTGTGAATATTCCTGCTATGAACATTTTTAAACAACTCTATGCATACTACATATGTTTTCATTTTTCTTATATAAGTACGTAGGAGTGGAATTGCTTGGGTCAAGTATATGAAACTTTCTAAGAAACTGCCGTACAGTTTTCCAAAATGGTTGTAACACTTTATCCTCTTGTAATATATAGGGAAATTCCAGTTGTCTGTATTCCTGCTATCATTTGGTATTATCAGTCTTTTATTTCAGTCATTCTGTTGAGTGTGAAGTAGTATCTCATTGTGGTTGTAATTTGCATTTCTCTGGTTACTGATGAGACTGATAGTCTTTTTGTGTATTTATTGAGCATTCTTTTGTGAATATCTGTTCAAATCTTTTACACCCTTCATTATGGGGTTGTCTTTTTAATTATTGATTTATAGGAGTTGTTCATATATTCTGGAAACAAGTCCTTTTCAGATGTATTGGAAATATTGTATTCCAGGTCTTGGCTTATCTTTTCACTTTTTAAACTGTGTCTTTGAGAAATAGAAGTTTTAAATTTTGATGAAATCCAGTTTTTAGTTGCTTTCTTTTGTGGTAGTACCTTTCATTTTCTAAGAAATCTTTGGGCTGACTGTGGTGGCTCATGCCTGTTATCCCAGGACTTTTGGGGAGGCCAAGGCAGACAGCTCACTTAAGTTTAGGGGTTCAAGACCAGCCGGGGCAACATGGTGAAATCCCTTCTCTACTATAAATACAAAAATTAGCCGTCCACGGTGGTGTATGCCTGTAGTCCCAGCTACTTGTGGGGCCGGGGGGTGGGTCAGCTAAGGAAGGAGAATCGCTTGAGTCCAGGAGGCAGAGGTTGCAGTAAGCCAAGATTGTGCCATTGGACTCCAGAGTCAAACCGTGTCTTAAAAAAAGGAAGGAAGGGAGGGAGGGAGGGAGGGAAAGAGAGAGGGAGGGAGGGAGAGGTGAGGAAAGGAGGGGAGGGAGGGGAGGGGAAGGGAAAGAAAGAAATCCTACACTAGGATACTAAGATATCCTAACATTCTCTTATGTTTTTTTCCCAAAAGCTTTATAATTTTAACTTTCATATTTAAGTGTGTAATCCTTCTCAAGTTAATTTTGGGATTTGATGTGAGGAAGAGAGTCAAAGTTTATTTTCCCTAATATGGATATTCAGTTGTTCCAGCACCATTTTATTAAAAAGACTTAAATTACCTTAATGCCTTTATCAATGATTAAGTA
>NW_012116433.1:947145-979840 GCF_000951035.1 Colobus angolensis palliatus
TGAGCCACCGCGCCCGGCCTTGTGTAGATCTATTTCTAGACTCATTTTTCATTGATCTATTCATCTATCCGTAATGTCAGTACCATATTGTCTTTATTACTGTGGTTTTTTAGTGAGTCTTGAAATCAAGACATAATTCCTCCAACTTTGTTTCTTTTTTTCAAAAATGATTTTGGCTATTCTAGGTTTTTTACATTTCCATGTAACTTTTAGAATCAGTTTGTCAGTTTCTACAAAAAAAAAAAAAAGCCTGATAGGATTTTGATTAGAATGGTATTGAATCTATAGATCAGTGAGTCCGGGGAGAATTCACATCTTAACAGTGTTGCCTTTTCTAATTCATAAACATGATATATTTTTCTATTTATATAAATCTTTGACTATTTCTCTCATTAGTATTACTGTTTTCTTTGTAGAGGTCTTATACATTTTAAAATTTATTCCCAAATGTTTTATGATTTTTGATGCTTTTTTTTTTTTTTTCAGTTTCCTTTTCCGTTTGTTCTTCCCAAAAGACTTGTCAGACAGTTCTTGGTGTGGTACTGTTCCCATACTTTGCAGAGATCCCATCATTCCTGCCCTCCTCCCGCTAAATAGCAGTAGTGTTGTCCAATCATTGTAACAGCAGAAACTCCCTGGACATTTCCAGATGTTTCCTGGTAGAGGGTGGGGAGGGACTAATGCCAACTTTGTTGAGAATCATTGTATTGAGGAAATGACCCCATTGTAGTGGAGGGCCATGCTGACCTTGAAATCTGAGTCAGCGCTGAGGTTTTCTGCCACTTTGGACATACATTATAATTCTGGGTTTCCAGATTTGGGCAGAGCATTACCACAGCCTTACATACAGCCTTACTGCCATTTTTTGTTTTCTTTTGTTTTGTTTTAATTAAAAAAAAAAAATAGAGATGGGGGGTCTCACTATGTTGACCAGGCTGGTCTTGAGCTCCTGGCCTCAAGTGATCCTCCCATCTTGGCCTCCCAAAGTGCTGGGATTGCAGACATGAGCTATTGCGCCCAGCCCTTACCACTTTTTGAAAACCTCTATTATTTAGCACTATTTCAAAGGAGATGAAAAAATATATATATTTATAGATAACATTGTGTGGAATTGTGGTAAGAAAGGGTCCTGGTGACAAGGAAACCTTATATGGAGACATCTTTTTTTTAATGAAACTACTACTTCAAAGTCAAAATAAAAGAGTCATAAAATTGTGAGATGTGAGGCATTATTTTTATTTTTACACATAAGACATTTTTTTATCTCTTCCAAAAAGTTGGGTGCTATAGCCTTTGCTTTCTAACCAGCTTTTTGATATTAATTCTTAGTCCTATATGCACTGGAAATTTTTATATTACTACATTATTTGGCACATGGGAGGTGGTCATTAGATATTTTGATAAATGGTAAGTGGCTGTTGACTATTCTTTTTACTGTCTTTCCTTTTGGTTCTAATTAGTTGCTTCAAATGATTTGTATTAGTAAGAGAGCATGGTATGTGTTATAGTCACTGTGTTAAAATAGTTTAGTATTTGAGAATTAACATTTGACCATTACTTTGAAGGCACAACAGCAACGCCATGAAAGAGACTTGGCCCTCTTGAAACTGAAGGCTGAACAAGAGGCTCTGGAGAGTCAGAGACAATTAGAAGAAACCCGAAACAAAGCAGCTCAGGTAACTTATTTTGCAGCAGGTTCTTGTTTTTTAAACCTAAATTTGTATCTTAGAAATTACTTTAGCATTCTTTTAATTATATGGGAGAAAAAAAAAATATATATATATATATATAAATAATAAAGTTTTAGTACTTTTTGTGGAATAATTCCATGTCATTTGATTTTTGTTACAACCTTCTGAAATAAACTGTCAAGACTCATTTCCAGTTTAGGGAAATGGCAACTGAGGTACATTGTATTTACTTATCCACAGATACAGTAACTTGTGAACAGTGGAGTTAAGACTTAAATCATGAAATCTGGATTGTAGTAAAGTGTTTTTTACTACAAATAAGACATGAAATAAATTTATAAATTAAAATTAATTTGGGAGGCAAGGAAACTAAAACATAACTTCTTTTTTAAACCTCTTTTATTTAAAGGTCCATGCAGAATCATTACAGCAGGTGGTTAAATCACAACACGAAGTAACTGAAGTCCTACAGGAGGCAACATGTAAAATAGCAGCTCAGCAGTCAGAGACCGCTCGCCTCACCACAGATGCAGCACGTCAAATCTGTGAGGTAGATGCCATTGAGAACCCTTCTCTTTTTAGTTCTTTTTAGTCAATCTGAGTAACTTTGGTCTTCAGTAATGGGTTTCTAATATCTTAGTAAATGCATACTTTGAATTAGTGACTTTGATTGGGGGCCATACCCTATCGAAATAAGAGGCACCATTGATTGTGGTGTGTTGTACATGTGAATGTTACAGAGGCAGAAAAAAGATGAAGAGCTCTACATTTCTGCCCTCTGATAAGCTTTTTAGAAAAGTATCAACTTTATTGATGTATAATTTATAAGCAATAAAATGTACCCATTTTAAGTATGCAGTTTGGTGAGTTCTCTCTCTCTCTCTCTCTCTCTCTCTCTCTCTCACACACACACACACACACACACACATATCTCCCTATAACCATCACCACAATCCAGAAGTAGCATATTTCTGTTACTTCAAAAAGTTTCCTCATGTCTCTTTGCAACCAGTCCCTAATCTCAGTCCTGGGGAACCACTGATCTGCTTTGTGTGAAGATGTTTCATTTTTACCCAGAATGATATTAGTTACTGTCTTTTCTATAACAGGGGGATAGCCAGAAGTAGTTTTATTTTTGTCTTTACATAGGATATCACAATTCATAATTGATACAGTTTCACTTTATTTTAGCAGTTACACGTTTTTAAACCAAAAGTTAGTACTATTTGTAAAATGACTTAGTTACTGGAAATCCATGAACCTACTATATGTTGGGTATTATGGAGTTGTACGTTTTAGTATAAAATTGAGTCTCCTTTCTCAAGAAAATTTTAATGTAGACAACATTAGCAAAGATTTCAAAACACTTTAAGTCATTAGTAAAAGGAATAGCTCAAAGTAGTGCTTGAACAAATACCGAATGAATAGTACATGCAGCACTTGCAGTAGTGGTTAAGAGTAAGGAAATGTACTTCACCTGTTGGTCAGCAAAGAGTTAGAAAGGAAGTAGTAATTAAATTGATTCTTGAAGGAAGATTTAATTTTTGGCTTATTACTGCTTATGATATGCTTTAAAAGGTTTTCTGTCTAATTCATAGACTGTTATAGCTAGGTGAAACCTTAGAAATCATGTAGTCCAACTCTGTTTTTACAAGATGAAGCTGTTGAGACTTAAAGAGGCTAAATGACTTGTCCACAGTATTTCGTCTGTTAGTGGCAGAATTTGCTTGCTCTCAAGTCAGTGATCTTTCTTTCCAAGACACTATTCTCCTTCTCAGTTCTGTGACCTTACCTTTTAATACATTTGCCTTTCTGGTGTGTGTTCATGTTTAGATGGCAGAATTGACTAGAACTCATATCTCAGATGCTGTCATGGCTTCAGGAGCTCCCCTTGCAATACTGTATGACCACCAACGGCAGCACCTTCCAGACTTCGTGAAACAGCTGAGGACCAGAACTGAAACAGATAGGTTAATATTCATTCATTCAGCAAATATATAATGACTGTCCATTAGGTTAATATTCTTTCAGCAAATATGTAATGAGTATTTGTTGTCATAGGCATTATTTTTGGTTGGGAATACAGTTATGGGCATAATCGAGTAGGGAAGATAAATATTACTCAAATATTCAGTTAAGTGAATGAATACTTATACACTAATTTAAGTGTTATGAAAGAAAGGAACACATGTCTCAGAGATATGTAACACAGGAATTTGAATAGCCTGGGGGTGCCACCAGGTCAGAGGAGGCTTTCCTGAGGAAATAAAGCTTGTGGTAAAGCTTATGGTGCAATCTAATGAATGAGGAGTTAGTAATGTAAAGGAGGTAAAGAATAGGTAGATGAAAAGCCCTGAAGGAAGAAGGAACATGGCATATTTAAGAAAACAAATAAAGACCATTGTGGCTGGAGGCAGAGAGCAAAGAAGATGGTATGAGATGATGCAGGGATCAGATCATGGTATAGGACCTTGCGGACTTAGGATTTTGGAGTTTATTCTAGGAGCAATGAAGTCATTAAAGAGATTATTTTTGGCAGGACTGGGTGACATTACCATATTTGTGTGTGTGTGTTTTTCTTAATCATATTTTGACTGTTTCTAATTCTTAGATTTTAAGTCTCTGTTTACATTCATTGATACTAGGAGTGATTTGTGTTTACTTCCTTAGTAAAACAGAAGACATTCTTTAATGTGTTGTAAGTTATTTTATAATATCTATTTGTTCAAGATTTTATGTCATTTTGCTATTAAGCAGTACTTAAAATCTTTCCATTATTAAAGACTTTGAATGTTTAATCAGTTTTTATTTTATTTGTAGGAAAAGTCCATCTGTTTCACTCTCTCGGAGGAAAGAAGGGACCCTTGACTCAAAGCATCAAAAGTATTCCCCTTCATACGATAGTTATTCTGAGTCTTCAGGATACAAGAATCATGATAGAAGGTGAAGACAATTTGATTTGTTAGTACAGTTTAGTAAACGCTGATAAATGGCTTAAACATTGCTTTCTTTGATTTCTTAATATTGTTTATTTAAATAGAACAGTGTGTTCCCTTCAAAGTGCTAGCTTCCCTAATTAGCCAATTTACAAAATAGTTGGTCCGTGTAATAATGTAACCACTGTTCCTTGAGAACCTACATTGTATAAGCATTGTATAAATTGTTCTTCCTGCATATAATATTCACAGCAGCCTTCCAAGGCAGATGGTGTTATCCTTATAGGTTAGAAAACTGAGGCTTATGGAGATGTTAAGAAACGCAATCAAGGTCACACAAATAATGATACATCAAGGAATTGCACCTTAATTTATCTGCCTTCAAAGACTGTGTTTATTGTACATTTCCTTGCTGACATTCATATTTCCTGATGTTACAAATTTTTATTGTTATAAAAAAATATTGAATAGGCCGGATGTGGTGGCTCACGCCTATGATTCCAGCACTTTGGGAGGCTGAGGTGGGCAGATCACCTGAGGTCAGGAGTTCAAGACCAGCCTGGCCAACATGGTGAAGCCCCATCTCTACGAAAAATACAAAAATTAGCCATAGGTGGTGGCGTGTGCCTGTAATCCTGTAAGCTACTCAGAAGGCTGAGGCACGAGAATCCCTTGAACTAGGGAGGCAGAGGTTGCAGTGAGCCAAGATCACACCACTGCACTCCAGCCTGGGTGACAGAGTGAGACTCCGTCTCAAAAGAAAAAAAAAATTTGAATAGCTTGTCACTGGTAGTTAGTGTGATATGAATGGCTATAGCTTTCAATTATGGTTCCATCTCGGATTAGAAGATTTTAGAGGCTACAGCATTTTTACAGGTAACATACTGACATTGTCAAGTATAGTAAAACACCAATTTAAAAAATTAAATAATGAAACTAAAAGACGTGAACATGTGGGAAAAATACCAAAAGTTATTGAGTAGCTATTATGTCTCTGAAACTATCTGACTTTCATTTAACCTTTACTGACACCTTCACTGTAACTTCATGTCAACTATCATCTGGATTACTGTAGTGAACTCCTAATACTTGTCCTCATCCTCTAATCTTTCTCCACTCTATTCGTTAGCCACATGATAACCAGAGTGATTTTTTAAAATTTCTAGCCAATTTGGTTATTCACCTATTTGAAATCTTCAGTATTCCCTCAGAAGATTCAAATTAAGGTCCAAATTATTTATCCTGGCATAAAAACTTTGTTTATAATTGAGCCTTTGGTCCATCTCTAGCCCCATCTCTTGGCATTTCCTCTTTTACTATATTCCATTCACTATTTCCGGTTGTCTAGAAGAACCCTGCTTTCTGTCTTCTGTGCCATTGCATATGATATACCTTCTTTCTAGACCATCCCCTGTCTCATTTCATTTAGTTTACTTTTACTTACCTATCAAGAATCAGTGCTATCCCATCTGCTTTAGCTCTCACCTAAGTGTTCTCCTACAGCACAATGAGTATAGCTGTGACAGTCTTGACCACCCTGTATGTACATGTTTCTTTGTTAGTCAGTTACATTCTAGACTAGAAGTTCATTGAGGGCTTCATTTTCATCACCCCAGAAAGAAACTCAGTAACCATTAGCAGTTACTCCCTATACCCTCCTCTAGCAACCACTATTTCCTGTCTCCATTTTCTATGGATTTACCTATTCTGGATTTTTATATAAATGGCATCATTACAGTATGTGGCCCTTTGTGACTGACTTCTTCCACTTAGCATGATGTTTTCAAGTTTCATGCATGTTATAGCATGTATCACTACTTTGTTTATATGGCCAAATTATATTCTATTGCATGGCTATCCCACATTTTATTTATCCATTCATCAGTTGGTGGACATTTGGGTTGTTTCCACTTTTTGACTATTGTAAGTAATGCTGCTGTGAACATTCACATACAACCTTTTGTGTGGATATGTTTTCATTTCTCTTGAGTATATATTTAGGAATGGAATTGCTGGATCATGTACGGTAGCTCTATGTTTTACTTTTTGAAGAACTGCAAAACTATTTTCCAAAGTAACTGCAGCATTTTATACTATTTTCCCACTATGTAAAATTTTTCTACAATCCTCACCAATGCTTGTTGTGTTTTTTATTATAGCCATCTTAAGGGGGGACCATGCATACTTGTATCATCAGAACTTAGCAAAGTACCTAGCACATGATAGGCAATCTACTACAAATTTACTGAGTGAATGATTAGCACATAGCTGGCAATTGGTAGAATTGGGATTCAACCCCATGTCCTTCTGACTTAAAAGTCCCTTACTGTGTGCTGCATTACATCTTTTACCTTATTGCTTTATTAGAAGATTTATCTTTTCAAAAACTTATTAAACCAAACAATAGCATTATGTTCTGATAGGTATTATCATAGAAATATACACACAAAAAAAAGTATGAACACAGGGACAGAAGTGACCAAAGCTTCCTTGAGAGTAGGGGTGGGGTCCATGCAGTCTTCTCAGAAATAACACTTGAACTGATTCTTTAATTCTGTAGGTCGTTAGGCAGACAGAGCAGCAAGGGAAATTTGGAAGAAGAAATAAGTATGTGCTGAGGATCCTAAGTATATTAACCCGGCTTGTGTAATGAATGAATAAACCAAGAAATATAAGAAGGAGAAAGGAAAACACTTGGGGGAATATATGCTTAGTTTGTGGGCTGAGGAATAGCCAAAATCAGAAGTTCACATGGCATTTCAACACTTGAAGCTTAAAATCAAGGAAAGGGCAAAGATAGTGATACAAATTTGAGACTCACTCTAAGTGGTAGTAGTTGAAGTTATGGTTATGATTGCCCAAGGAGAACATGTAGTATAAAATAGAAAGAGGGCCGGCATGGTAGCTTACATCTGTAATACCAGCACTTTGGGAGGCCGAGGCGGGTGGATCATCTGAGGTTAGGAGTTGGAGACCAGCCTGGCCAACATGGCGAAGCCCTATCTCTACTAAAAATACAAAAAAAAATTAGCTGGGTGTTGTGGCACATGCCTGTAATCCCAGCTACTCGGGAGACTGAGGCAGGATAATCTTTTGAATCCGGGAAGTGGAGGTTGCAGTGAGCCAAGATCGTGCCACTGCACTCCAGCCTGGGCGACAGAGTGAGACTCCTTCTCAAAAAAAAAAAAAAAGTTAGAAAAGGACCAAAACAAAACCTTCAATTTAAGGAAAGACAGAAAAATTTAAAGCAAATGAAAGAAACAAGGAAAGCTTGTTGTTAAAGAGTTGGGAAGAGAAGCAGGTGAGAGTAAAGTCATAGGATATAAGAATGTTGACATGATTTCAAGCTTACAGAAAAGTTGCAAGAATAGTAGAAAGTCCTCAAATAGCTTTCGTCCAGATTATCCTAACCTTTTACTGTATTTTGTTTAGCAAGTAGAGCTTTTAAAGGAGATATTGTCAACATCTAATGTTGCAAAGCAATAAATTATCTATTGGATTTAGCAATTCAAAGTATAGATAAAGCTTATTCAGAATAGTTTTAGTAGAGCAGTTGGGATGGAAGCAGATTGTGATAAACCGTGATGTTAATGAAAAGTAAAGAAGTAGAAACAGTGAGCAGTAGCTCCTTTCCCAGAAGTTTGATTTTGAAATGAAGGGAAAAAGGGGAATGATAACCTAGCAACACTGCCTATTATGATTATTCAAACGCAAAACCTTCCTCTCTCCTACTCATCTTTCTCATCTTTTCCAAAATATTCTCAGACTTATGTTACTTTGCTTTTTCTGTTTTATATTACATCTTCATTTTTATCTTGACTATAAAGTACAGTCATTTGGCCAAATAAGTTTACTTTGAAGCTATAATTCTTATTTTGTTAATTTTGTTGTTGTTGTTTCCATGTATCCATAAAAAGAAGCAGTAGTGGTAATAGCCGCCAAGAAAGTCCTTCAGTTCCATCTTGTCAGGAAAATGAGAAGAAACTTAATGGTGAAAAGATAGAGAGTTCCATTGATGAACAGGTTCAGACTGCTGCAGATGATTCTCTACGAAGTGATAGCGTTCCATCTCTTCCTGATGAAAAAGGTAACTTTCTTTGCAAATAAATGTGTAACCATTTGTTTGGAAACCAGAGGAAAGGTGATCCTTGTTATAAAGTAGCAAATAAGCTGTATGCGGTGGCTCATGCCAGTAATTCCAGCACTTTGGGAGGCTGAGGTGGGAGAATTGCTTGAGCCTAGGAGTTTGAAACCATCCAGGGAAACATAGGGAGACCCCGGTCTCTACAAAACAATTAAAAATTAGCCAGGCTTGGTGGCACAGCCTATGGTCCTAGTACGTGAGAGGCTGAGATGGGAGAATCACTTTAGTCTAGGAATCAAGTCTACAGTGAGCTATGATTGAGCCATAGCACTCCAGCTTCGGCAACAGAGCAAGACCCTGTCTCAAAAAAAAATTAAATAAGTAAATAAAGTGGCAGACAACTTGACTGCAACTGTGTTCTAGTATTTTGGAATGTAGACATGAAAAGTGATATATTTGGATACTTAGCTGAGGAGATTTCTAACTTTATTTCGTTAATATTTACTAAACTTTATCTCATGAATAAAATAGTGTTTCTAATTAAAGCACTGATGACAAATTTAATTGTAGATAATATTTGTAAACCTTAGAAGGAAACACAGTAACCATGTGTGACTTGTTTGTACCATGGTGCCTGGGCTTCCAATAACAGTGAATAAATAATTTTCAAGTGACTATTTTAAAATATCATGAACAGTGACTTTATTTAACTTCTTTAAACAATACTGAATTACTTGCCCAGTGCTTTACTTGACTAGCAGAAATACAAAAACAAAAATGTATTAGTTGGACTGCTGCTACTTCTGGCCATGATGGAACAACAGGGACTAGATTTGCTTACCCTCTTTTTTTTCATTTTTTATTTTTTATTTATTTTTTAATTTTTTGTGTGAGACAGAATCTTGCTCTGTCACCAGGCTGGAGTGCAGTGGCATGATCTCAGCTCACAGGAACCTCCGCCTCCTGGGTTCAAGCAATTCTCCTGCCTTAGCCTTCTGAGTAGCTGGGATTATAGGCATGCGCCACAACGCCTGGCTAATTTTTGTATTTTTAGTAGAGACGGGGTTTCACCATACTGGTCAGGCTGGTCTCGAACTCCTGAACTCATGATCTGCCCACCTTGGCCTCCCAAAGTGCTGGGATTACAGGTGTGAGCAACTGTGCCCAGCCTGCTTCCCTCTTAAAGCAAGTAAAATATCAGGCAAAACATGAAGTAACTATTTTTAAGACAGTGGGCCTCAGGCAGTGAATTGTGTTGATTCATGAGAGACTGGAAACAAATGAGTGCTACAGTTCTACCAGTTTACTGCCTAGGGAGTTTCCAGACTGCAGAGCATGGAGCCCAGTGGTCTTGAGTTGAGGAAATTGAGTTAGGAATCTGAAGAAGCCAAGACAGCTAGAATTCACAGGGCAGCCACTATCCAAAGAACGAAACCCTTAAAAACCTCTTACGTAGGAGAAAATACAAATCTAGGCAACATTTGGTTTGGTGATGACTTCTCAGGTATGTAACACCTCAAGGTATGATCTGTGAAAGAAAAAATTGGTGAATTGTGCTTTATCAGAATTTAAAAATTTCCACTCTGTGAAAGACTTTGTGAAGAGAATGAAAAGACAAGCCACAGATTGGGAGAAAATATTTGCAAATCACATCTTTGATAAAGGATTTCTATCTAGAATATGTAAAGAACTCTTGAAACTCAATAATAGAAGGCTGGGTGTGGTGGCTCGTACCTGAAATCCCAGCACTTTGGGAGGCTGAGGCAGGCAGATCACCTAAGGTCAGGAATTCGAGACCAGCCTGGCTAACATGGTGAAACCTCATCTCTACTAAAAATGCAAAAATTATCTGGGCATGGTGATATGCACCTGTAGTCCCAGCTATACTCAGGAGGCTGAAGCAGGAGAATTGCTCAAACCTTGGAGGTGGAGGTTGCAGTGAGCCGAGATTGTGCCACTACATTCCAGCCTAGGCAACAAGAGTGAGATTCTGTCTCAAAAAAAAAAAAAAAAAAATTCAATAATAGGAAAAACAACTCAATTTTTTAAATGTACAGAAGATCTGAACAGATACTTTATTGAAGAAAATATGCAGATGGCACATAGACACAGGAAAAAGTCTTCAACCACATATATCATTAAAGAAATTAAAATTGAAATCACAGGATGCCATAACACATTACTAGAATGACTATCAGAAAAACGGATAATAATAAATTGGTGACAAGGATGCAGAGCAACAGGAACTTGCATACATTGCTGGTGAGAATGGAAAATTATATGGTCACCATGGAAGATAGTTTCATAGTGTCTTGTAAGACTTAACCATACAATCCAGCAATCACATGCCTGGGTATTTACCGAGTGATCTGAAAATTTACGTCTACATAAAAACCTATATACTGATGTTCATAGCAGCATATTCATAATTGCTAAGAACTAGAAGCAATCAAGATGTCCTTTACTAGGGGAATGGATAAACTGGTACATCCATACAATGAAATACTATTCAGCTATTAAAAGGAATAATCTTTTGATTCATGCAACAACATGGACAAATTTTACAGTCCTGCGCTCTACCAGACCTCCCCTCTACCAGGGGAGCTATTGAAGGGCGCGCACTTGGACGAATTTTAAGTGAATTTTACTAAGTGAAAAAGCAGGCCCCAAAAGTCTATCTGTTATAATATGATTCAGTTTATATGACAGTCTGTAAAAGGCACAACTAAAGAAATGGAAAACAGTTGGTTTCTAGGCATTAGGGGGAAGAGGAAGTAGTTGACTGCAAAGAGGATGCATGGAGGGACATTTAGGGTGAAGGAACTGTTACATAGAGTAGTTGTTCTGTATGTATGTATGTTCTGTATGATGCTGTGTATTTGTCAAAACCTTGGAACTGTGTATCACAATGAGTAAATTTTAGTATCTGTGAACTAATCATGCAAACACACACATGAATCAGGATATTGGGAGATCCCAAAATGGAACGCAGCCTGCGATAAATGGATCTAACTGTATTACAAATATATGGCATAACGACATTGAAGCAGTTAGGGGAAAAGAGCTGACCTAAGTAACTTTGGAAAATGGTGTCTTGAGTAGAAACTATTAATATAAGCCTAATACAAAAGGAACGGTATATAAACCTATACTCTAGTTGGATAATAGTTTTTCACAGGGGTACAGGTTAACAATACTTTACATATATATTGGGTTTGAACAAATAAGTAAATGAGTGTTGGATGGTGGGAGCCGTGTTTCTCGATGTTGGAAGGGAAGATACATAAGAAAGGAAGACTAGAATGAACTCTGGTACTGGATCATAGACATAAGTATGAATTCATGTTTAACTGGCTGACTGGATGGATACAAAAGCAATTGTAATTGTGTGCGTAAGTGTGTGCACACACATGTATACATGGATTAATATACATCCATATATTACCTAGCTCTGTCCACTGAGCAAGTGCAGAAGCAGTGATACACCCGTAGTAACAAGGACAACTAGTGCCTACAAATTCTTTCTTTCTTTCTGATTTTTTTAAGAGATGGGGTCTTGCTCTGTCACCCAGGCTGGTCTCAAACTCCTGGCCTCGAGGGATCCTCCCACCTTAGCATCCCAAAATGCTGGGATTGCAGGTGTGAGCCACTGTGCCTGGTCCCTAGATTGTGGTTTCTAAGTATCATTCCTTAATAAAATAAATAAGAGTTTTTTGGAGAAATGGCTGATTCTAGGGCTGTAGGGAAAATACAGTTTGAGCCTGGAATATCTTGTAGTACCAGAAAGTGAAGAAATATTCAATAAAAACAAACAAACAAACAAACAAACAAAAAAACCATGTCAAAGGCACACAGGAACCAGCCTGAGAGATCTGTCGTATTCTAATTAAACTTGGAATTAATGAGTTTTTTAAAAAGATATTTTTACTTGCATTTCTTTGATAGTAATGTTAAACAGTTTTTCACTTTTACTATTTATATTTGCTTTGTAAAACAGCATCTGATCTGACCTTTTTTCATTTTTCTATAGGTGCATTAGTGGTTTTCTAATTGATTTGTAAGAGCTCTCTAAATTTTTTGCAACATTAATCTTTATATTTCTTAACCTAATATTTCTAGGTATTTTTAGAGGTTTTTTCCTTGCTTGTAAGGGAAATGAATTTTAATATTTCATGTCTATTTTTTAGTGATCAGTTTTATGAATTTATGTTGGATTGTCCCATAAAGAGGCAAAGGGCTACTAATTGAATACCTACTGAGAACAGTTATAATGATAAAATCTACTTTCTCCATATTCTTTTAGACTCAACATCTGTTGCAACAGAATATTCTCTGAAATTTGATGAATCCATGACAGAAGATGAAATAGAAGAACAATCATTTCGATCATTACTACCTTCAGAGAGTCACCGCAGATTTAATATGGAAAAGAGAAGAGGTCATCATGATGACTCTGATGAAGAAGCTTCTCCAGAAAAAACTACACTGTCTAGTGCCAAGGTGTGTTTCACTTTATCTGTGGAGGTAAATGGTTGTGGATATGTTCTCTCAAAGATATGAGAAAACATTTTGTACTTGTCTCATTTGTCAGCTACTAGAATGATTTTTCTAAGATACCAGTTTTATTTTATAGTTTTCCTATGAAATCTGGCTTCCCTTTCCTTACAAAGTACAATACAAACTTATTTTTTGGAATGATATATGAGGCCTTTGAGGATCTGAGCCAATATTATGTCTCTAGCTTTTGTACTGGCTTCACTCTTCTAATGCTGTATTCCATTTAGAAATTTACATTCGTTCTTACCAAATTGTATGCTTTTTTGGTTAGCAGAAACAAATTCTTATCCCACTTTGGATCCTTGGGACAGTAATTGGCTTGCAGTAGTTTATTAAAATTTTATTGGCTGAGTAAATTAGCAGATGAATGTTAATCTGCCTCATGTGCCTTTTTAAAGAATATTCTCTTACATTGTTGATGGCCTTGTTAAATATATAGTTTGTTTTTGTAAATGTATACTTCTTTTAGTGGAGTTAAGTACCAAAAGGTTAGATGATGATAAACAAGAAAGAAATCATCTACTTTAGGAACTGAACATGCCATTCTCAGGAGGACAAGATAGCTTTTCTAAATTTACTATGGAGATGGTTCGACAGTATATGAAAGAAGAAGAAATGAGGGCAGCTCACCAGTCTTCACTCCTGCGTCTCCGCGAAAAGGCCTTGAAGGAGAAGACTAAGGCTGAGTTGGCCTGGTTAGAGCATCAAAAAAAGTAAGTTCTTTCAGTGAGCACAGTTTTCACTGATTTTTTCATTCATAGAACGGAATGCTTTATATTTTAAGATGTTTTTGTTTCCTCATTTGATTTGATTTGAGCAACCCAGTTTCTCAGGCTAGAAATATGGCAGTCATATTTGATTTGTATTTCTTGCAAGACCTCCTCCTACCCACATAACATTTTCTTTGCATTCCTGTTTTATCACTTAACTGACTGTAATCTTATGTTGTCATATGATACAATATTGTAAATTTCCCAAAGTCCTTCTGTCTTCAGAGGACACATTCTAGGGCTTGCATATACCTCAGTAAAATACTTATTTGGATATGAATGGTTACAGCTACTTGTAGCAACTGCTTTTCACATTTGAAAATGTTAAACTAAAGAGCTTCTGCACAGCAAAAGAAACTACCATCAGAGTGAACAGGCAACCTACAGAATGGGAGAAAATTTTTGCAATCTACTCATCTGACAAAGGGCTAATATCCAGAATCTACAAAGAACTCAAACAAATATACAAGAAAAAAACAAACAACCCCATCAAAAAGTGGGCAAAGGATATGAACAGACATTTCTCAAAAGAAGACATTCATACAGCCAACAGACACATGAAAAAATGCTCATCATCACTGGCCATCAGAGAAATGCAAATCAAAACCACAATGAGATACCATCTCACACCAGTTAGAACGGCAGTCATTAAAAAATCAGGAAACAACAGGTGTTGGAGAGGATGTGGAGAAATAGGAACACTTTTACACTGTTGGTGGGATTGTAAACTAGTTCAACCATTATGGAAAACAGTATGGCAATTCCTCAAGGATCTAGAACTAGATGTACCATATGACTCAGCCATCCCACTACTGGGTATATACCCAAAGGATTATAAATTATTCTACTACAAAGACACATGCACACGTATGTTTATTGCGGCACTATTCACAATAGCAAAGAGTTGGAATCAACCCAAATGTCCATCTGTGACAGACTGGATTAAGAAAATGTGGCACATGTACACCATGGAATACTATGCAGCCATAAAAAAGGATGAGTTTGCGTCCTTTGTAGGGACATGGATGCAGCTGGAAACCATCATTCTTAGCAAACTATCACAAGAAGAGAAAACCAAACACCACGTGTTCTCACTCATAGGTGGGAACTGAACAATGAGATCACTTGGACTCGGGAAGGGGAACATCACACACTGGGGCCTATCATGGGGAGGGGGGAGGGGGGAGGGATTGCACTGGGGAGTTATACCTGATATAAATGATGAATTGATGGGTGCTGACGAGTTGATGGGTGCAGCACACCAACATGGCACAAGTATACATATGTAACAAACCTGCACGTTATGCACATGTACCCTAGAACTTAAAGTATAATAAAAATAAAAAAATAAAAAAATAAAAGGTCAGTTGATACAGAAAATATAAGTCGATCATATGATGGTACATGAATTAAAAAAAAAAAGGAAAATGTTAAATTGGTTTGTAGACTTTTTAGTAGTCTAGAATTCTTGACATTATTCAGGTAAGAGAAATTTAATCAAATCTTTGTCTGAATGAAAAATATTATTTATTATTTGCAGACATCTACGAGACAAAGGAGAGGATGATAAAATGCCCCCACTCCGGAAGAAACAGCGTGGTTTGCTTTTAAGGTTGCAGCAAGAAAAGGTACGTTAGGGAAGACACCCCTTTAGGACAACTTATAAGGCAAGTTAGTTTATGGAATCTATTATTTTGCCTGATTTCTTTTCCTTATTATTGCCTTAAATGAGATTTAGTTGATACTTCCACTGTTTATGTTCATACTACTATAATTATAGGGGTTGCTTGATAATCTACTGTATTTCTCCTAAATTAGGATTGTGTGTCACTGCTAAATTAAAATACACAGGCAAACTTTCTACCTTCATGTAGTAAGTAGAAGAAAAATACTCTTTTGAAATACATATTTTAAAATTTAAGATATGTGTAAAAGAATCTATTTGGATTAAATTTTAAATTATTGTTTCCCTAGACTTTCATGACATATTAATTACATATTGATAAATATTTTGGCTTAATGGACTTAGAAAGACCTTAGTTTTGAATTCTGGAGAGGCAGCATGGTGGTGTAGTGGTAAAGAATTCAGGCTCTGGAGTTAGATTTCCTAGGCTAAAATCCCAGCTTTACCAGTTGCTGGTTTCATAACCTGGAACAAGTTACTTAACTTCTCTGTGTCTCAGTTTCCTCATCTGTAAACTGAAGATAATAATAGTAACATACTTTATAGGGTTGTTTTGAGGAATAAGTGAGTTAATACATAAAATAAACTTAGAACAGACCGTGGCACAATGGTAAGTGCTCAATAAATGTTAGTTGCTATTATTCGAATTTCAGTGTTGTCACTTGCAACTGTGTAATCACGGTCAAAGTTTAAGTAACTCTCTGAGACTTAATTTCCTCATCTGTAGGAGTGGGATTATACTTCATATGGTGGTTGTGAGGATTAAATGAGGTAACATATGTAAAGTGTGTTTCACTGTGCCTGGTAAGTATTCAATAGATTCTAGTTATTTTTTTCCATATTAACCTGTTGTCAGATGCTAGCTACTATGTTAGATGATTTAGGAACCTAATTATCTGAATTATATATTAGCTTATTACTTAGTTATATGTTTATCCCAGGAAACATTACAGATGATATGAATTTGAATAAATTCTGAATTCTATTAAAAAAAAAAAAGTGTATTTTTAATCCAAAAAATTGATTTTAAAATAAATTAAAATTTTTTCTTAGTTAAAATAAGTAAATAACTTTCTATAATGTTACAGTAGCTTTCTGTTATAAAATAAAACAAGATTTATAAATTTATCCCTCATTCTGTGAGGTTTCTTTTCACTTTCTTGATAGTATCCTTTGAAGTATAAAATTTTTCATTTTAATATATCTAGTATTTTATTGCATGCCTGCTAATAACACATTTTTTGTTTTGATTAGTTTGAAAATGTATTTGTTTCACCTTTATTTTTGAAGAATATTTTTAATAGGCATAAAATTATTTTCTTTCAGCACTTTTAAAGATATTTTTCCATTATTTACTGCTTTCTATTGTTTATGTGGAGAGGTCAGTTATCTTAATCTTGTTCTTTTGAAGGTTCCTTTTAAGATTATTTAAAAATTATCCAATTTTTCAGTAGTTTTACTATGATGCATGTAGGCGTGGTTTCCTTTGTATTCATCCTATTTAAGATTTGCTGAGCTTCTTGTATTGGTTGTTTTATTTAATCAGTTTTTCAGAAACTGTCTCTTCATGTATTGCCTCTGCTCCTGCCTCCCTTTTTTTTTTTTTTTGAGACAGGGTCCCACTCAGTTGCCCAGGCTGGAGTACAGTGGCACGATCTCAGCTCACTGCAACCTCTGCCTCCAGGGCTCAAGCAGTCCTCTTACCCAAGCCTCCCCTGTAGCTGGGACCACAGGTGTGCGCCACCAGTGCCAGGTAATTTTTTGTAGAGATGGGGTTTCGCCATGTTGCCCAGGCTGGTCTTGAACTCCTGGACTCAAGTGATCCCCCAACCTTGGCCTCCCAGAGTACTGGAATTACAGGTGTGAACTACTGTGCCTGGCCACTTCTGCCTCATTCTTTTTCTCCTTTCCTTCAGGGACTTCAGTTAGACATAGGTTAGACCTTTTGACCATTTGCCACATCCCTTTCCTCTGTCTTGTTTGTATTTTATTCCTTAAAACAAACAAATTAAAAACTAAAAACACTGTGCTTCAGTTTGGAAAGTTTTTATTGACCTGTCTTTGAGTTCATTAGTATGTCTTCTACTTTGCCCAATGCACTGCTAAGTGTCTCCAGTGAATTCTTAATTTGATTTGTTTTAGTTCTATAATACCCAATTTTATTCTTTTTAAAATAGATTTTAAGTCTGTTGAAATTTTCTACCCTTTAATCTACTTGGTTTTTTTTATTTGTTTGTTTTTATTTTTGAGACGGAATTTCACTCTTCCTGCCCAGGCTAGAGTGCAATGGTGCGATCTTGGCTCACTGCAAACCCTGCCTCTCGGGTACAAGTGATTCTCCTGCCTCAGCCTCCTGAGTAGCTGGGATTACAGGTGCACCCAGCTAATTTTTTTGTATTTTTAGTAGAGATGGGGTTTCACCATGTTGGCCAGGCTGGTCTCAAACCCCTGACCTCAGGTGATCCACCCGCCTTGGCTTCTCAAAGTGCCGGGATTACAGGCATAAGCCACCGTGCCTGGCCTACTTTTCTATCTTTTTCTACATATTATCCATAGTTATTTTAATTTTCGGTACTGTTATTTCTTCCCTGTCTGCTTATATGTAGCCATCTGTGCCTCTATTATTACTATTGTCTGTTTTCTTTTTTTTTTTTTTGACTATCGTATGGCTCCTTTTCTTTGCATGCCTAGTAATTTTTTTGTTAAGTACTAGACAACAGCATATAAATAACTGCAAAGGCTCCAGCTGATGGTCTCTTCCCCCAGAGAGGATTTATCCTTTCTTTTGCTATTTTATTAGAGTTATCAACTGTTCATTTTAATTCATTCAAAGATTGTGCTGGGTTAGGGTTGGGTTGTAGAGTTGGTAAGCCTCAGTCTACTTCTGGTTTGCATTGTCCCTGGGTTGGGGCTCTCCAGGGCTTCACTGGAAACCCAGATAAAATTTTTTACTCAGCACAAGAGACTGGGGATTTCTGCTCTGCTTTAGAGACTTTTCAGGGTTAACTCCTTAGCCCTCTATGTGCTCCTTCAGAACTTGACAACTGCTTTGAGGAGAATGTGAGTTTGAGATCTCCTGAGTCTCCAGTTTTGTCACTGCGGCTCTGTATAGCTGGTTAGAGTGTTGACTGGTGTAACCACTTTGAGTTGAGAGCAATTGCCACTACCTGGTTCAGTTGAGGACATATATGATATATATGACTCAGCAGTTCTGTCTTGGTATATATCCTAAAAAAGCTTTCACATATGTGCAGGGGAAAATGGAAACAACTTAATCTCTTCAATAAAAGAATAGATGAAATAAAACATATTCTTGCAAGAAAGTATAGTACTACAGGAAACTGAATGTATTAGATATCAGCACTGTCTATAGAGATATCTGAAATGATAGTAATTTTCTATATCTGTGTTGTCCAATACTGTAGGTACTAGCCACATGTAGCTAGAAGCTGTCATACTGGAGAGTGTAACAGTAGATCTTCCTTTACCAAAAACCATAATGTTCTTTTTTATAGAAAAGCAAGATGCAAATAATATATACAGTATTATACCAGTCATGTAAATTTTTTTAACGTAACCAATTAGTAGTATATGTTCTGTGGAACCATTCATGCATCAAAAGCAAAAAACCACATATAGGAATGATGCACTTCTGGGGAAGAGAGGAAGTAGGAAGAGATTGGCATGGAGTTTGGTTTCATCTGTATTTATCTATTTATAGATAATAACATATTTGAAACAAATGTGCAAACTGTTAAATATGTTTAATGCCAGTGGTAGGGATATGAGTGACTACTTTTTCTTTTTGTAATACTTAAGAATTTTTTAAGTAAATGTGCAAAATATACTCTTTGATCCAATTAGTTACCCCTGAAAAGTTGCCTTATAAGGTTGAAAGAACCAAAGTGTAAGAATATATGTGCTAAGATATCTATTGCAACTGTAGCAGTAAGAATTCTTTTGGCTAATAGTGAAATGGCTGGCTCTAAGCAATTTGGTACAACCGTATCCAAAAAAGAGAGACTGTATTTTCCTATGTCTTACTAGTTTTACCCTCCCTGAAGTGATATTCGTAACACATAAAAATAACCATTTTAATAAAGTGAATAATTCACTTATACCAGTCACCATTTTAAAGTGAACAATTCGTTTGTACAACTTTGTGTGTTCTTACAAGAGGAGCAAACCTTGCTTCCCAAGTATTCCTTTGAAATTGTCTCTTTTTTCTTTTAGGCTTGAATTGGGTGAATTTATACATTATTTGGTTCAGAAACTCAGGCCTAGGTTAGTGGAAGTTTCAAAATGTACTTTGTGAAACTCTGGCCTCTAAGACCCTTTCACAGGTCTGGAAGATCAAAACTATTTTCATAATGGTACTCTGATATGAATTTACCCTTTTCACTGTGTTGACATTTGCACTAAATAGTAGAAAACAATGCTGAGTAAAACTGCTGGTGCTTTAGCACAAGTCAGTGGCACCAAACCGTATTGGTAATTGTCTTATTCTTCATGCCACTTACTTGCAGTTAAAGAAAGCAAGTTTCATTTAGAATGTCCTGATTGAGTAGTAAGAATTATTAATTTTATTGTCTTAAACTCTTGAGTACATGTCTTTTTTGTATTCTGTGTGACAGAAACGGGAAATCCATAATCAGAATACCAGAATATAGTGATTTGCTCGATACCAGAATATAGTGATTAATTCAAGGAGCAGTATTTGTGCGCTTGTTTGAATTGTGAGCTTTTTTTTAAATTTTTTTTTCATGGAATAGTATTTTTACTTGAAAGAATGATTCAAGGCAAACTGTGCTAATTCAGATTTGGTTATTTGACAAATGTTTTTCTCAAAAACGAAGCAGTATCCCTGTCACTTCAAAAAAATAACTGACAGTATATGTTGCCAATGATAAAATTCAAGCTTTCACACACAAGTCAGGATTCTGAAAACTTTCCATTGCCCGCCCAAAATAATTTTTCTTTTGAGATTAATGGTGATATTCATGAGTATAACTGTTTGATATTGCATAATGAAGTGTGTCAACATTTAGAAAATCCGCATAACTTAGTGAACCAACATTTTCCCGGTGATCAATGCACAGTGTTAAAAAAAATCAAGCTAGACGATAAAGAGATATGCAAAACGCTAAAAAAATCATTCTTTTCACTAAATTATTTTTTGTTTTGGAAAATATAGTTACTTTCTTTAAAATGTACACAACCATTGTGTACTCCTTAGGGAATGAGAATAAAGAGCAAATAATATATTTGCTCATAATGTATTTAGTATTATAAAAAATGGTTTGATGCTCAGAGTCCCCTGACAGGGTCTCAAGACTTCCAGGGACTCCATAGAGCACACTTTGAGAACTACTGCTCCAGAAAAATTTATAAATGTGCCCAACAAGACAAAATATATAAGGCTCTTCACTTACAGCATTGTTCGTACAATAGTAAAAAATAGACAACAACCTTAAAATCTCACCATATGGGGTGGGCACAGTGGCTCACACCTATAATCCCAGTGCTTTGGGAGGCCAAAGCAGACGGATCACTTGAGGCCAGGAGTTTGAGACTACCCTGGGCAACATAGCAAGACCCTGTGTCTACAAAAATAAAAAATAAAAATTAGCTATGCATGGTGGCACGTGCTTGTAGTCCTAGCTACTTGGGAGGCTAAGGTGGGAAGATCACTTGAGACCACAAGTTTGAGGCTGCATTGAGCTGTGATTGAGCCACTGTACTCCAGCCTGGGCAACAGAGCAAGACCTTATCTCTAAAAAATTTTAAAAATAAAAATAATCCCACCGTATGGGTAATAGATAAATATATGGTTCTCCACTGTAATTTTATGCAGCATTAAAAGGCATAAATTAGCATGGTAAATATCAAAAGTGATATCTAGTAAAGCAAGATTTAAAACATATACATATGGGCCGGGCGCGGTGGCTCAAGCCTGTAATCCCAGCACTTTGGGAGGCTGAGACGGGCGGATCACGAGGTCAGGAGATCGAGACCATCCTGGCTAACACAGTGAAACCCCGTCTCTACTAAAAAATACAAAAAACTAGCCGGGCGCGGTGGCGGGCGCCTGTAGTCCCAGCTACTCGGGAGGCTGAGGCAGGAGAATGGCGTAAACCCGGGAGGCGGAGCTTGCAGTGAGCTGAGATCCGGCCACTGCACTCCAGCGCGGGTGACAGAGCGAGACTCCGTCTCAAAAAAAAATAAAAAAATAAAACATATACATATGATAGTTATAAAATATTTTTAAATATACAAACCAAATAGTGTATCTTTTTGTTTGCAGATAAGCACAAATATTTTTAGAATAATTTAAAAAGAATGTGCTGGAAGGATAGATACCAAACCCATGATAGTTGTTACCTCTGAGGAGTTGGGGCACAAGATTGCAGACTAGTTTTATCTGTAATGTTTTATTTATTTACAGGATTAAAGACTTGGAGAAAATATAACTGAATATTAACAATTGTTAATTTGATGTTTTGGAAGTGTAGATGTTTATAAAGCACTTTTTTGCATTTTAAGGTAGTTTCAAAAAATCTCAATGATTAAAATAATTGTAATTACAAATTTTAATGTCTTTATTATGCTTTATTGATAAGAAAACATTGGTTGATTGGTTGATTGATTGATTGAGACAAGGTCTCACTCTGTTTCCCGGGCTGGAGTGCAGTGGCATGATTTTGGCTCACTGCAACCTTGACCTCCTGGGCTCAGGTTGATCCTCCCACCTCAGCCTCCCAAGTAGCTGGGACCACAGGTGAGTGCCGCCATGCCTGGCTAATTTTTGTATCTTTTGTAGACGTGGGGTTTCACCGTGTTGCCCAGGCTGGTCAACTCCTGGGCTCAAGTGATCTGCCTGCCTTGGCCTCCCAAAGTGCTAGGATTAGAGGTGTGAGCCAACATATCTAACCAAGAAAACAGATTTAAAACAAATTTATTTTTAAAAAAGGATTATCTGTTAAATTTTGACAATTATTAGCAGTGAAGTGTGTTATCTTCTGCCCACATAGCAACTGAAAACTTAGTATTCTGTGTGGAGAGAGATTGGTGCAATGTAGTCTTAAATGTTTCTGGTAGCATTGTAGGCGGGGGCAGTCCTTTTTTGAAAGCAATTTTAAAAACTGTTTTTAAGAACCACAAAATGATTCATTGTCTTTGACTTGTTTATTTTACTTTTAGAAATCTCTCCTAAAGAACTAGTCTGTGGTATGGGCATTAAAGCATTATTTGGGATAGTAAAACATTATAGGAGCCTAAAAGTTTAGCAATAGAATAATAGTTACATTAATTAGTTTACTTGATAAGCAGCTATTAAACTAGTAAGTGTAAACGTTAAGTAGCATTATGGAAAAATGTGAAATGTATGTTTTAAAATGGAATATGAAATTATCAGTCTAATTATAATTTAAATAAAATTAAGGGATCATATTAAATTATTTTAGAATAGTGAGATTGTGATTTATTTCCTCATTATTTTTTAAACTTTTCAGTATTACTACTTTTGTTATAAAATACTATATGTATTTGTTTTTAATAGATGTGATGATTTTTTTTTAATATTACTTTGGCCTTGTCTTCTCCCAATCTTGATCCCTGTCTTAACTCTTTAAACCTTAGGCAGAAATAAAACGTCTTCAAGAAGCCAATAAGGCAGCTCGGAAGGAAAGACAGCTGATCCTTAAACAGCAAGAGGAGATAGAAAGGATCCGCCAGACCACCATAAAACTACAGGAGAAGTTGAAGTCTGCAGGGGAGAGTAAATTGGTAAACTACATGAAGTTATTATTTGTCTCCTGTCTTATGTTGATTGCCGGTATCTCACCCTGTCTCATGTTCTAAGATGATATTCATTCAAACAGTATGATACAATAATGAACTAGGATAAAGTTCTATGGATGGGCCAGTCTTAGTCCATTTTCTGTTGCTATAACTGAATACCTAAGACTGGGTAATTTATAAAGGAGCAAAATTTTTTCTTACCGTTCTGGAAGGTGAGAAGTTCAAGGTCAAGGTGCCACATCTGGTAAGGGCCTTCTTGCTGGTAGGGACTCTCCGCAGAGTCCCAAGGGGTGATGCAGGGCATCACATGACACGGGGGCTGAGTGTGCTAACCAAAGTCCAACCCTTATAACATCGTCTATTTCTAATTACCTTTCAAAAGTTCTACCTCTCAAATACCATAGTCTGATTTCCCACTGTCTTAATGTTACAATGAAAATTAAGATTCATCGTGAGTTACAGAGGGGACAAACATTCAAACCGTAGCAATGCCCTAATGTATAGTGAGAGTTTTATTTTTTTCCTATGGAATATTTAAATTTTGAAAGGGCCACATAGTTCTTATACAATATTAGTTTAATTTAGTATATATTTCACTTACAAACTAAATTGGAACAGAGGGCTTTGCTCTTATCAATCCAAATATATTCTTCAGAATTAATGGGGGACACTGTTTTACTATTTACATGATACTCATCTTAGCTATCCAACTTTAATACAATGATACATGATTCAAAGGAGATATTAGACAAAAACAAAATTTGAAACTTTTTTTTTGTGAGGGGAGGACACGGTCTCACACCATCACCTAGACTGGAATAAAATGGTGCAATCACAGCTCACAGCAGGCTTGACCTCTCAGGGGTCAGGTAATCCTCTCACCTCAGCCTTCCCAGTAGCTGGGACTATAGGCATGCACCTCCACCCCCAGCTAACTTTTTGTAGAGATGGGGTTTCACCATGTTGCTCAGGCTGGTCTCGCACTCCTGGGCTCAAGCAATCCATCTGCCTCAGCCTCCCAGAGTGTTGGGATTACAGGTGGGAGCCTGTAATACCTTAGAGCCTGAGCATACCTTAGAATGTTCAGTGGACCTATTCTAAGGTACTATAAAATGTCAGTGTAGAGCTGGGTGCCGTGACTCACGCCTGTAATCACAACAGTTTGGGAGGCCTAGGTGGGCAGATGGCTTGAGCTCAGGAGTTTGAGATCAGCCTGGGCAACAGGGCAAAACACCCAGCTCTACAAAAAAATACAAAAATTAGCTGGGCGTGGTGGCATACACTATAGTCCCAGCTACTTGCGAGGCTGAGGTGGGAGGATTGCTGCAGCCTAGCAGGCCGAGGCTGCAGTAAGCTGTGATCACACCACTGCACTCCAGCCTAGGTGATAAAGCAAGACCCTGTCTCAAAAAAAAAAAAAAAAAGTCATTATAGTATGAGAAAACTCAAACTGTATAGCAGTATAATTTTTAAAATTCCTAATACACTCTGCTTTGATTTTTAAAGTAAACTTTACATTTTGAAAAAATCTGAAACTTACAGAAAAATGTCAAACAGTACAAAAAATTCTATTATCCTGAGTTATCTGAGAGTAAGTTGCCAACAAATTAACGTTGATACATTACTACCACTATAATCTGCAGACTACCTGAAAGTGGTTGCCCTTCTCATTCCACCTGGGCTCTGACTCCCCAAATTGAGCTGTTCCCATCTCCTCACACCTTCTCTTCCTTATCTCTTTGGACTCTGGCACTTGTGCTAGAAAGTTCTCTGTGGTAAGGCCATCCTCACTGTGTTTGGGCTTGCAGTTGTGTGTGGGGTCACTTCCATGTGACATTCTTGTTGGCCTTCTTGGGCTCTGATTCCCCTTACCAGCCACCCTCCTGCATTAAATGCCCTCTTCATCCTACTCAGGTTCTGAGACCCCACTCTTGCCCTCCTGTGTCCCTCAACCCCTACATAGATGCCTGCCTTGCTCTGTCTCATCCAGTGACTTTAAGATTGAACTGTTCAGGAGGAAGAAAGGGAAGCTCAAGGGCTCTACTTTTTTTTTTTTTTTAACAAAATAAAAACAGTCATGACTGTCCCTACCCATCTTCCTGAAAAGTTAGGAGAATAAATGACTGTGGGGAAGGCATACTAAGCAATTAAAGTTTTACTTTTTGCTCATCAGAAATAATGTATTGATTAATAGTTTCCAGATGTTTTCTTTACAAACTTTTTTAATTTTTGAAAACCTAGTTTTGCATAAGGAATATTCAAAAGAAAAAACCCTTGCCCTAGTATGATTAAAATAAATGTTACATCTTCCAGTCATTATTTGTGTCTGTACATATATGTTTTATATAGTTATAGGTCTAACTTTTTTATTCCTTTTGAGTGGTCCAACTTTGAAATCTCAGAGAGGATATTTAGATACTAGATTACTAATAGCAGAAGCTTTTTTAGATTTCTTACATTTCTTTAAAATTATTACATGTTCTGATATTCTCTTTTTCTCTATATATATAAATGATGGTAAAAATATACATAATATGAAATGTACTAGTTTAACCATTTTTAAGTGTGTGATATATTTTGTCCTTTATTATCTTATTTTCAACTCTTGTTATAAACATTGTATTGTGGATAAACTTAATTTTGAATTGACAGTATTATGATGACTTCAAGATTCCTATTAAAGTCCAATACAATTTTGCCTCTTTTTGTTTGCAGGACTCTCATAGTGATGAAGATACAAAGGATAATAAGGCAACCAGTCCTGGTCCAACTGACTTGGAGACCCGCAGTCCTTCTCCCATTTCAATCTCCAGCAGTGAAACTAGCAGCATTATGCAGAAACTGAAGAAAATGAGAAGCCGCATGGATGAAAAGTAATTTGTTTTTTATAAATATCTCTTGTTTAGTTACATTGAAAGTAGTACAACAAATAACATTTGTAATATACTTCATTAGATTAAGACAAATATTTTATGGATTCAGTAGCATTTTAGCAGAATTGTTAGAAGCCAATTGACTGTAGATCTTATTTATAAAACAATTTTAATACAAACAGGTTTCTTATTTTAAAAAACCAAAAAACAAGGCTAGGAGTGGTGACTCACACCTATAATCCCAGCACTTTGAGAAGCTGAGGCAGGAGGATCATCTGAGCCCAGGAGTTCAAGACCAGCCTGGGCAACATAGTGAGACCCCCATCTCTACAAAAAAATAAAATTAGCTGGGCATGGTGCCATTTGCCTGTAGTCTCAGCTATGTGGGAGGCTGAGGTGGGAGGATACTTTGAGCCTAGGAGGTCAAGGCTGCAGTGAGCTATGATTGTGCCACTGCACTCCAGCCAGGGTGACAGAGCTAGACCCTGTCTCCAAAAAAAAAAGTATCAGCACGTGTACCCATAACAAAATTTTCCCCTTTCTTTTACAAACAGAAAGGCATGTCTAATAATTTGGGGAAGCAACTAATGGTATATCCTGACATTTCATCCTGTGGCTTTCTGGCACCTCTCAGGCTTATTCAAATAGATGAAATTTTAACCTGGTGAGTAGGTATCAGTTCCTTAGCTAAAAGCAGAAAGGCTGAAAATTTCCAGGAATGTTGATTTGGCAGTCTAACCTTCTTCTAAAATAGTTCTAAGAATTAATGTGTAAAGACTCTGAAAGAAAGCTACTCCAACTTAGATATAGCTCAGATGTACATCAGTGTTGACCATATAAAATGACATTTATGTGAGACTTTTACTCTTTGGGGTATATATTTAATTAAATACAGTTATAAATTAACTGCTTGTGGACTGTATTCTTGCCTCTGTAACCTCCACCCCATATCTTGCTTCCTCGAAACCCATTAAATATGAGAGACTCATTAGAAATTTTTGTTGACTGCCATTTTAAGTTCGCAATTTGAACTACTACAGATTGAATTTAAGTTTTAATTTGATAACTTTTGGCAGTATACCACACATCACCAGATTTAATGATGCTCTGTTTATATGTTAAGTCAATCTATGATTTAGTTGGTTTTGCAACAGTCAAGCAGTTGTAAGTGAAATCCTTACTTTCTGTAGGTGCAGTTCTATATTGGCACTTCATTGCAAGAAAGGCATTTCATAATTTAAAAATACCTACATTGATTATGAAAATAAGTCTTAAATACAGCTTTAAAAAATTAAAAATATAAGAGGTGAAACCAAATATTGACAAATATATGAATGAATGTTCCTTTTGGATGATTTCCATGGGATAGACTGATAAAGGCTTCTTCAAATAGGAATTTATTAAAATTTAGATTAAACGTACTTTCTTCCTTTCCTGATAAAAATTTCCAGTAGCCTATATGGGCATACTGTATTGTTCCAGCAATCTTTTGAAATCAAAATTAGAATAATCTCTCAGATTTTTATCACTAATTTGACATTGTATATCTGCCACAAATGTCTTTGAGTGGTAAATGTTGGGGGAACACAGTGTCAGGGTGATTTCTTCATTGATCCCTTGCTCTTCTATTTCAGTAAAATTTTCATTGCCAGTCTCTAAGAATGATATCCTAATTTGACCACCTTTGTAGAAAAAAGCTGTTAATTCTAGTCTGCCCTTGAGGTCAGTCAGTTTCTGGGCTGCTTATTTCAGATTTGGTTAAAGCTTTAAAAATCCTAAATAACAAGTTTAAGTTTGGATTTATTGACTTTGTTCCAAATTTTGTTAATTATTTTAATATACTCCAAAATATTAATCACCTAGAGTGTTTGTATTATTCCTCTACCTTTCCTTGACAACTATGGCAATTGATTTTTGAGAGATTTGTCGAGGAGAATAGGCATTGAAGCATTCAGTGACTTTTTGATCTGTTTGAGGCAATTAAATTGTGTTTGTGATAGGAATAAAGACAGTAGTGTCGAAGAAATGTTTGAATGATGGTGCTGAAATCTGAGGATGAGGCTGGGCCTGGTGGCTCACGCCTGTAATCCCAGCACTTTGGGAGGCCGAAGCAGGCAGATCACCTGTGGTCAGGAGTTCAAGACCAACCATGGCCAACATGGTGAAACCCCGTCTCTACTAAAAATACAAAATTAGCCAGGTGTGGTGACACATGGCTGTAATCCCAGCTACTCTGGAGGCTGAGGCAGGAGAATCACTTGAACCTGGGAGGTGGAGGTTGCAGCGAGCTGAGCTCACGCCCCTGTACTCTAGCCTGGGCAACAAGAACAAAACTTAGTCTCAAAAAAAAGAAATCTGAGGATGAAGTAAAGTATTTTCCAAAATTGGTGGTGCACAGAAAAGGAAGAGTATTGTTATGCACTATTTTTTGGTCTCTGAAACAAAGTAATGTGAAAACTAGCTTTTAAATACCATTTATATTATCAGAGCACCATAGTTTCATCTCCTTCAATGATGTTGGAATGTCAGCTCAATAAATAGGGAGTCAGTTAATTTCATAGTCATTTGCTACAGTAGACACCTAACGACAAAATCATTTGAACCTCTGCTACTTCATGACCAGGAACTTATTTGTTCCATAGATTTGCAAAGGTAGTCATTCCTATTTTATTGTTATAAATCACCAAAGAGTAGTCGTCCTTCTCAGTAAATTTAGCTAGTTTTTAGGGGGAACCTTTTCATTTTGTGTCATTGCTTATTGGTAACTTTCTGAACTCTGATGTTATGACAGGTATTTTTCTGAAGTGATCATGTCATTTTTGGCTACAGTGAAAGATTTCCTTTTTTTTTTTACTGAGACAGTAATGCCTTTGTTGAATATTAAAAGCCATACGTTATATTCCTAACATATGGCTTTTCTTGACCTCTTCGTTGAGTAGACATTTTATAAATGTCATATAGTTTCCATTTATCAGTATATTAAAAGGAAAAAATAATATTCAAAATGTGAAAGACATTAATAATAATGAAAACATGTTTGCAAAAGACATACAGTTGATCTAAGCCATGAACTGAATAGCTCTCAGTGTTTTTGGTTATATTGGTAAGTGAAATCTGAGTTTTATTACTGCAAGGGATATTATTTACAATTCAAGTGGATTGCCTATAAACATGAAACAGATATTCATGAAAAAACACCCTGATTGACTCTTCCTGTTTATGGAATAAGCAAAACACTGAAAGAATGGTGTTTTCTTCATCTTTAAGTGTTTCATTACTTAAAATAGGACACTGCATTTTTTCTTTCATTCGTTAACAGTAGCTTCTTCTTCCATATTATTTATTAATTATACACTTACTCTCTCAGCAATTGTTTATTGATTAATGTGTGAGTATGCTAAGTTCTGAGGGGTACCAAGATAAATCAGACTTAAACCCTGTTCTCAAGCTTAGAGTGTAGACGGAAAAAATAATGAGGGGCAGGTTCATATAGAGAAGTATATCTAGATCAATTGCTAAGGAAGTTCAAAAAAGAGAAATTCTTACTGACAGTGTGATATATGTCAAAGACATTTTCATGGATGAATATACTTTTTTTAAGAGTCTCACTATGTTGCCCACGATAGGGTTGAATTCAAACTCCTGGGTATGAGTGATCCTCCCCACTCAGCCTCCTGAGGGAGTTAAATATATTGTTGAATTAGTAAGTACTTTCAAACATCAAAAGAAGGGGCAGAGAGTATATAGCTATTTTTTGGTTTGGTCATTCATTGCAGACCAAGGTAGCATTGAAAGATGAAACCTTTAGTCACAAAATATTTTAAATACTCTTTTTACACTTCCCAGTTGGCTTACAAAACTGTTAAAGGAGAAAAATTAATGTATTTGGTTTTAAATGATTGATCAAAAAGTTAAGCAGATAAATATTTTATGACATTTCTCTGTCCAAAAGTATTTATTTGTCTGATCAATGTCGAAATCTTCACCATTAATATGAATTTTTAAAATGAAGGATTTTCAAGAGAAGGCTTTTGATATTCCATTAAAGGAGATATTTTAATTAGATTGTTTTAAATAATAATGTTAAATAGCATTGCCTTAAATTGAATAGAATTTTCTTAGATAACATTCTAGTCTACATATAGTAGCTGAATAAATCCTGGTAGTCTGATACTTTGTTTTTATTCTCTGCGAGAATTCCTAGGTCAGGAATAATATGCTGTATTATTTTGTTTACTTAGGTGTATGTAAATTATTAGATAATTTTAAGTAATAGAATAGATTTTGCTATAGAAAATCATACCTAAGCTACATTTTCTTTTTGGTCAGAACTGTCTGTATCCTCATTTGTCCTCCTGTTTTTTTATTATTAAAGATGCTAAAATACTCAAAAGAATCCGTTTTAAAATGTAAAGCACTATGTTCCATTTTTAATTATAACAGTAATAGAATTAAAAACCCAGAAGGAATAAAATGATTTAAGGTATTAAGTTTTTTTGTGAGTTTTGTTTTGGGAAGAGTAAAAAGTAATGTTTTAGTTTAGCTAGGTAGTCTCAGTAGTTTGGAGATACATAGCATTTCATAAGGATTCATTAATAAAGCAGCAGTAATTTTCTTCAAGATCAGTACAAATACAGCAGTGATTCTTAACTTTTTGGGGATCTTGAGTTCACTTGTAAATCAGATGAATGTTTTGGAACCTTGCCTCAGAAAAATGCATATACACACATATATACAATCTTACATGCAATTCCAGGGTGTCCATGGACTCCTTGGTATTCCAGTGGAGTAACTAATGATAATGGAAGCACAGTAACATCCTAAACAAATACAGAACTGTAAATGTTTCTTTTGTGAAGGTATGAAGATTTTGTTTGTTTTTGATATCTTTTATAATGAAAGGATTTTTAGACATAGGCGTTCTATTTAAAATTTAGATTATAATTTTATTCAAATTATAGAATGATTTTATAATCTATTAGAATCAGGCCACAATTATATCAGCTCAGTGGGCAACAAAAGTTCTCACCTACATCACATGGTCTAGCAGTCACATGGTCTGACAGTCTTTTGAGGTACAAAATAAGTGGAAATAGTCCAACGGAGAGTCATAAAATGTTAAAATTAGAAGGGCTCTTAGAGAAACCATAAAATATAGTCCCTTTGTTTTACATGAAGAAATTGAGGCCCACAGAGTTTATGTAACTTTCCCCAGGTCACACACACAGCAGAATGGCAGAGCTGAAACTAGAACCTTGTTTTCCAGAGTTCAGCTAGCTAAAGTCAAAGTTAAGTTAGCATATCTGCTTTCAACCTCATAGATTTTTTAAAACCTAAATTGGTGACTTAAGGTTATCTTCATTAGAAACTGATCCTTCTAAATAGTATTTTGTTGAAATTAGCAAAGTGCTAGATGGCTAATTACTGGAGTTGAATAGCTGTACAGAGCAAGTTCAGAATGTGAAAGTGTGACTTTAAAAGTGAATTAAGACTTTCCCTCTCCCAACATGGCGGCCTCAGCAAAAAAGAAGAATAAGAAGGGGAAGACTATCTCCCTAACAGACTTTCTGGCTGAGGATGGGGGTACTGGTGGAGGAAGCACCTATGTTTCCAAACCAGTCAGCTGGGCTGATGAAACGGATGACCTGGAAGGAGATGTTTCAACAACGTGGCACAGTAATGATGACGACGTGTACAGGGCGCCTCCAATTGACCGTTCCATCCTTCCCACTGCTCCACGGGCTGCTCGGGAACCCAATATCGACCGGAGCTGTCTTCCCAAATCGCCACCCTACACTGCTTTTCTAGGGAACCTACCCTATGATGTGACAGAAGAGTCAATTAAGGAATTCTTTAGAGGATTAAATATCAGTGCAGTGCGTTTACCACGTGAACCCAGCAATCCAGAGAGGTTGAAAGGTTTTGGTTATGCTGAATTTGAGGACCTGGATTCCCTGCTCAGTGCCCTGAGTCTCAATGAAGAGTCTCTAGGTAACAGGAGAATTCGAGTGGACGTTGCTGATCAAGCACAGGATAAAGACAGGGATGATCGTTCTTTTGGCCGTGATAGAAATCGGGATTCTGACAAAACAGATACAGACTGGAGGGCTCGTCCTGCTACAGACAGCTTTGATGACTACCCACCTAGAAGAGGTGATGATAGCTTTGGAGACAAGTATCGAGATCGTTATGATTCAGACCGGTATCGTGACGGGTATCGGGATGGGTATCGGGATGGCCCTCGCCGGGATATGGATCGATATGGTGGCCGGGATCGCTATGATGACCGAGGCAGCAGAG